>NC_090311.1:62682835-62996280 GCF_039906515.1 Pseudorca crassidens | reverse complement strand
AAAAAATTAACACAACATTGTAAATCAACTATACTTCAATAAAACTTTTAAAAATTAAGAAAAAAGGGCTTCCCTGGTGGCACAGTGGTTGAGAGTCTGCCTGCCGATGCAGGGGACACGGGTTCGTGACCCGGTCTGGGAAGATCCCACATGCCACGGAGTGGCCAGGCCCATGAGCCATGGCCGCTGAGCCTGTGTGTCCGGCACCTGTGCTCCGCAACGAGAGAGGCCACAACAGTGAGAGGCCCGCATACTGCAAAAAAAAGGGCAGAACAGAGTACTTAGCGCATGGAAGGCACTGGTCTAGACTCTAGGGACACAGTGATGAATGTGACAGTCTTTGCCCCATGGAACCCACTTTCTAGTGATGGAGACAAACAATCAATACATCCATACAAGGACTTCCCTGGTGACACAGTGGTTAAGAATCCGCCTGCCAATGCAGGGGCCATGGGTTTGATCCCTGGTCCAGGAAGATCCCACATGTCGCAGAGCACCTAGGCCCGTGTGCCACAACTACTGATCCTGTGCTCTAGAGCCCGCGAGCCACAACTACTGAAGCCCACGCGCCTAGAGCCCGTGCTCTGCAACAAGAGAAGCCACCACAATGAGAATCCCGCGCACCGCAACGAAGAGTAGCCCCCACTCGCCACAACTAGAGAAAGCCCGCGCGCAGCAATGAAGACACAAAGGAGCCAAAAAGAAATAAATTAATTTAAAAAAACACATCAGTACACAATATCATGTCAGGTTGTGGTAAGCAGGATAGAGGGATAGAGAATAACAGGGTGATAGAGGTGCTGGGCTATTTCTGATAGGATGGGATGGGCAGGGAAGACCACTCTGAGGCGACATTTGAGAGAAGAACTGAGGTGACAGTGAGTCACAGAAGTACCTAGGGGCAGAGATTCAGGGCAGAGACGAGAGCAAGTGCAGATTCCCTGAAACAGGACTGTGTTTGATGAGTTCAAGGAACACAGGGCGAGCACAGGTGATGTGGGTTGCCCACGAAGGTGCCAGGGCCAGGATGGAGCAGTGAGAAGGCCTGGGCTGGGGGCAGGGCATCTGGACCCTCCATCCAGAGCTGCTGGACTTGGTTGGGGCTGGCAGTGGGGAGGGGCCTTCCAAGTCCTCTGGCTCAAGTGTTTCACTTCCTCCAGCCCCACTTCCCCCATTGTTTGGCTGGGGTGGAGGTTGGTTATCCCTGGCTCTCACTGAATCAGTGCAATGCCATTGTCATATTGTTTTCTCCAGACAATAAAAACAGAATTGGGTCTTGTCTTTGCTACTTGCTCTTGAAGCTCAAGGTCCTAAAACCCTTTCTTCTATTTCTTCCTTGCTTCCCCCAGGGATTGGCCTGAGACTTTTCACTCTGTGTCTCCATGGTTTGAGGCTGGCTTCTGCTTTTCTCTGGAAGGAGGCAAGTAGCCCCCAGGCTCCTGAACAGGTGGGCTCTCCACCTGCCTCACTCCTCCACCTCCTTTGAATCTTCACTCAGATGCCATCTTCTCAGGTGAGCCCCTTGAATTATTAAGAAGTGTGCATCCCACTGCAAACTGCCTGCCCTCTTCGCTTTGTTCATTTCCCCTATAGCACACTGTGCAATTTCCCTGAGCGTGCTGTGTCACTTAGTGCCTCCCCGGACTCCCCACTCCCATCCTGCTAAACTGTAAACTCCATGAGGGCAAAGATGAGTACATTTTCTTCACTGATATAGACCAAGCACCTGGTAGAGTGCCTGGCACGTGGTAGGTATTCAAGTATTTTGGATTGAAATGAATAAACAAGTGAATGTGCTGTGGAAAAGAATCTTAAATGGCTGAATTAGTAGAGCCCAGAATAATTACTGCCTTGTACATTCCCCTACAAGGGAAATGAGATGCAGAGAATAGGAAGGAATTCTTTAGGATACTTCCAGAGTGTGCCAGGCTTGGCGCCAGAAACAGAGAGGCGGCGGGGAGTAGAGCTGAATGCAGAGCCTGCCCTCAGGGGTTCACATTCTAATTGGGGTGGGTAGGTCCCCTCCTTGCACAACTCCAGGGAGCACAATTTTCATAGAACACGATATAAGTGGTACCCCTGGCGTTCTTTCAAGATAGTTTCCTGGGGGTGAGGTAGGTGGGAGAGGCTGGGGATGGACCATGTTATAGGGCTCACAAGAAAGAGGGGACACAATTGTGCAGGATGTGACAGTTCAGAGGGAGGGCCCAGCCCAAGAGCATCACCAGTCCAAGGCCAGGAGGAGCACGGGTCAAGGATGGCCTCTATGGTGTTCTCTGTGCCCAGCATAAGGCCTAGCCAGGGCCAGCACCCAGTAGCTGAAGGCTTGATGAGTGGGCAGTGATGTCCAGGCTCCTGTCTTGCTCTTGTGCCTGGCCCCCTAACCCAGTGGGGCTCACTCCCCTTGATTCTGTTCCAAGTGGCATGTAGTAGAAACAATAACTTGATCTCTTGTCCTGTGTGGCCTTCCAGCAAAATCACACCATTCGTGGTTAGGGCTATCTGACCTGCCCTTGGGTTGGGCGCCCTGGCTCATCACCCCATGTCCCATCTCTTGGCAAAAGTGCCCCTTCACCCCCCTTGGCAGCCCTGGAGGAGGCCCGCCTGTTGATGCCGGGCTGAGGCTGTCCTTTCTGCTGCATCAGCCCACTGGGGAGGGGGCAACCCAGACAGCGAGGAAACAAGAAGAGCTTGGACTGGAAGAGAGCAATTGTTCCCTGAGCCTTGGCTAGTGCGTGTGGACCACTGGCTCCTTGCTGCCTTCTCACCACTCCTTCTTACACCTATTGTTAGTGTAATAATCAGCCAGAGGGAGGAAAGGGGAGACCCACTGAGTCAGACCCCTTCTTCAATTCAGCAGATGCAGGGCATCCAAGCCTGAGCCATAGTCCCTGCCCTCAGGAGCTCCAAGTCTGGCAAGGGAACCAGAGCAAAGAATTCAGAGTAGGAAGAGATTAAATCCTTATAAGGTTTGGAGGCAAAGGCTGGTATAGGTGTGTAGAACAAATCAGAAAAACTAAGTTAATTTTAAATGGTGCTGCAGGGCTGTTGGTGGGTTGCTCAGTGGGACCAAGGCTGTTCAGTGGAAATGAGAAGTAGAGGCGCAGGCAAGAGCTGGAAAGAGGAGTCTGGGCCCACTTCCTGGGCTGCTCAGCTCATGCTGAGAAGACACCATTTCCAGGCAGCCTGTGTGGCTGCGGCCTACTTTCCATTCAGATTTCAGCGACCTCGAACGCTCCAGGTCACCATGGTTCGGTTCTTGTTAAAATCCTGAACATTTTCTCTGCTTGAGGAGGAAGGTCTTGGATAAGAAGGGGCTGGAGTGTTAGCTGCCCAGCTTACACAGTGTCCCTGGGGCCCATCCCCCACCCCATGGACATGCACACTGTGGATGGCATGCACACTGTGGATGGCATGCACACTGTGGATGGCATGCACGCTGGTGACCAGTCGGTGAGAGGTGGCAGTTTCAGCATGTGGGAACTTGACTTCTTGGCTCCACAGTCAAAAACAAGGCATTGTGAAACCACAAGAATAGTAGTTGTTGGTGGCAGGCAGTCTGGAGGGGGGTCAGAGAGCTCGGGGCAGATGTCTGAGCTGGGAGTGGGAGGTCCCTGAGATAAGAGCCTGCATAAAACCCTGTCAAATGGCGTGGCCAGGAAATGGCCCCCATGGGGCCCAGAGTCAGAGAACAGGGCCCTCAGACATGACCTGCCTCCTCAGGGGATCAGGGAATTATTTTAGCCCCTGGTGAAAGTTACAGACACTTCTCTGCAGGAGAATGCATGTGCACCATGGAAATCTGCACAGCATTCAGAGGTTCTCAACCAAAGGGTGGAAACCCCATGTTTGCAGGAGAAAGACATAAAGCCAGAGGTGTGGAATGAATTCCCCACGACCCATTGCACGGCTGGTGGCAGAACCAGGACCCCAGGTCTGACATCCTTTCCCCTCCCTACACTGTCTCCTTTGGAGGGGAACTGGGATGGATAGCAGGCCACACTTCTGGTTCCACACCACACCCAGGAGACTACTTGGTAGAAATACACACAGGATGTCACAGGCACCAAAGGTGGCAGAGGCCTCTAGTTCTCCCAGTTCTCACTCTCCTTCCGAATACTTGATTTCACTGCAAAACACCAACAGGTTTTCTCCCTGAGGCATAACCTGGGGATGTTATAAAGAGTCTTCTAGCCTCTTCTGTAGTCAATACCTTCCTCCTCAAGCATAGAAAGTTTTCAGAATTTTAACAAGAACCAAACAACGGTGACCCCACAGTGTCCTCTTTGCTGAAAACTGGGAGGAAAGTGGGCCAAAGCCTTCACTCCAGGGCTGCCTGGAAGTGGTGTCTTCTCAGCATGAGCTGAGCAGTGCAGGACAGATTCCCCTCCCCACACACCCTCCTCGGCAATGGTGGAGGGGCTGCTGGTGACAAAAGGAACCTGTAGAGGACCGCCCACAATCTCTCAACTGCCTCTACCTACAAACAAGGACGAAAGGGTAGGGAATGTGCTTCTAGGGAGCTAATCCCTCCCAGAGTTGGGGCTGATCCCCAAAGGGCTCAAGAGTGATTCAGGCTACAGGTATCTGAGGCTGGGGTTCGAGAGGGCTATGCCCAGATGTCCTGGATTTTCTGAGTCAGTGTTCATTTCAGATTTGCTATTTCCTTTCAGCTGCTGTGTCCTGGTTATTGATTCAGAAAACACGTCATTATAAAGGGGCTAGGGCAAAGTCCTGGGATGTCTGCCATGGGCAGGGCTCAGTGGTGTCCATTGGAGCGCGTGGATTCGACAGTTCTGCCCCCAGCATTCACTCTCTGGGTCTGATTGCTTTCTGATTAATTTCAGTTCAGCGTGGACCAGTTCATTCCTCTTCTCTGTTTTCTCTCTTCCTTCTCTCTCTTTTCTTCTGTGTTGCCTAATTTTAGCCACGATCAAAGGGAAGTCACCTCCCTCTTCCTGCCTCCAACCATCAATTTTTTATTTTATGGTCAAATTTGACCAATTTGGGGCAAAATATAGACTGATTAGTGAAGAATCTATCTTACAGAATATTTGAAAAGGGGACTCTAGATAAGAATGATCTATAATTGGCATGTCCCTTGACTAGTCTGGAGTCTTAAGAGAGTTTATTCTCTTTAGCTTTTCTTAAATCATTAAGAACCCCCCCAATCCTGGATCTCATTTGCATAATTTATTTGCTCTCTCTCAGGAGTTTACCAAGGGAAAGTAGATTTCAGATCCACCCCTGCCAAAATGAGTGAGATTTCTCTGAGTTCTGAATTTTATTTGGGGACTCCTTCTGTACAAAATTCTCCTGGTTTGTAAGTGCCTTTGAATACAAAACCGACATGAAGGAGAAGCTGCCACGACCCCTTTTCAACACCCCAGGAAGCTCAGGTACCATGATGAGACTTGCAGAGATGATAAGCCTCCCCACATAGCTGCTGCTTCTCGGAATTGCCACAGAAAAAAATTGGAAAGTCACTTTAAAAAAAAATATATATATATATATGTATATATATACACACACACATACACATGACTTTTATTTTTGGATTCTTGCTCATTGCAATAGAAACATTCTGTGAGCACTTTTTTTTTTTTTTTTTTTTTTTTGTGGTACGCGGGCCTCTCATTGTTGCGGCCCCTCCCGCTGCAGAGCACAGGCTCCGGACGCGCAGGCCCAGCGGCCATGGCTCACAGGCCTAGCCACTCCGCGGCACGTGGGATCTTCCCAGACCGGGGCACGAACCCCTGTCCCCTGCATCGGCAGGCGGACTCTCAACCACTGCGCCACCAGGGAAGCCCTGTGAGCACTTCTGATACAAATAAGCAGCTCATCCTTAATGAAGCCCACATGAAGAAAAGACACTTTTCAAAGGCAAACATATTATTCCTCGTGTGCTTCTGAAGATTAACTATGAAAAAAAAAAGATTAAATATGGGACATGCACTGCTGGTGTGTGGTCCCCTTTGCAGGGCACCATCGAGTTGGAGGAATTTTTAATGTCCTCTGTCATAACTCTTAGGTAATGTGTTAAAGTCAATCCAGGAAACTTCCTGGGAACAGAGCACAGTTTAGGAGTTTTAGTATTTTTCGGACGGGTGGGCTTATGATGAGGCATGGCAGTTTGGGAATTACACAATTTCTGCTCACATGCATTTCTTAATAGTTCACTGAATACAGTTAAATGAATACTTTTTGTTCCTGTTGTTGCTTCATAAAAAGAGCAAAAGAAGCATCTATGAGGTTAGGAGAGGAAAAAAGCCCAAACAGCAAATTCTGTTCCACTCAACCCAACGTATGTGATAGTGATCAGAGGACATCTGTGAGAACTCATTTTCCTTTTGACCTTGTGTACTTCCTGTACTCCGCTACCTCAGCTGGGTGTGCTGCCCCTGCTAGGCTCCAGCTCCTCTGCAGTACTGCCATGATGAGATTGGTGGCAAGCATGGGCTATGGGTGTCTTCCCGGCACAAGTAAGGCACTTCTGCAGCTCACTACAGATCCACCATGGCTCTGAGAGGCCGCTGCCCCACCAGCATTTCACAGATGAGAATAGGAGGCTCGGCCACCTGCCCAGGGCAGGCGGCTGTTGGTGGAGGAGAAGAGCTTAGGACCCAGGTCTGTCTGGTTCCAGAGCTTGTGCTCCTGCAGCCCTACCACCCACTCAGTGACTCGGCCTCCATTTGTTTTTCTCACCAAAATTTTTTTAGCAGTACGGAAGTGAGAATGTCTGGCTTCAAGATGCCCACAATCTGGTTAAGGAGAAAAGATAGATAAAAAGCATTTCCTTCTCTGTACTATGAGGAACCTGGCCTTCAGGGATTCTAACTGGGGCACCTAACCAGATGAGCTGAACTGCAGGCCGCCCCTGGAACAGAGCACTGTGGGAATTCTACTTCATTCTGGACAGAGCTGTGTGTACAGGGCAGTGGTAGGGAAATGCAGTGGGAAACAGAGCAAGTTGGAGGAACTAGAATTTGTACTCCTGAATGATGGGCAAAGTATACAGTATAATAGCAACCTCAACAGTATTTATTTAGTATTTAGTATTTATTTGAGCTTTACTAGGGCCAGGTTTTAAGTGCTTTATAGATTTTGATGCATTGAATCCACCTTACACCCCTCAGAGTAGGTACTATTACTCTGTCCATTTTCCATATGAGAAACGGAGGCATAGTGGGTAGGGAACTTGCTCAAGTCCCCCAGCTGGTATGTGGGAAGCAGGGATTTGAATCTGGGATGGCTGGCTCCAAGCCTAAGCTCTTCCTCACTACTCAAAGAACAGGCTAAGATAAGGCATACCCTCTCATAGACTTCACCATTACGCTTGCCCAAACTGTAATTACTTGCTGTTTTCCCCACTAGACTATATCTCTGAGAAAGCAAGGATTAGGTCTATCTTTCTCTGGGAGGTAATTTCAGTGCATAAGCTAGTGACTAGCACATAGAATGAGACTCAAAAGTTTTGAAGAATGGATGAAATGCTTTGGAAAGAGGATTCCTTTTCATGAGCAACCCTCACACATCCCCTGGGTCCACCATTCAATGCTGGGGAGTACGAGCAAATCACCTCACTTCCTCCCCACCTCAGCTTCCTCATCAGCAAAGTGAGGATGATGACAAAGGTGAAACTTGAGAAGACAGTCTGGCAGTTCCTCAAGGAGCTCAACACATAGTTACCATATGACCATATGACAGCAATTCTACTCCTGGTATATACCCAAGAGAATCGAAAATACAGTTTATGTCCACACGAAAATTTGTACATGAATATTCATAGCAGCATTACCATAATAGCCAAAAAGTAGGAACAACTCAAATGTCCAACATCAGATGAGTGGATAAATGAGGTATATGCATCCATACAATGGAATATCATTCGGCTATTAAAGGGAAAGAGGTACTGATACATGTTACAACATGGGTAAACTTCAAAAAGTGATTCTAAGAAGCCAGTCACAGAAGGCCACATACTGTTTGATTCCACTTATATGAAAATGTCCAGAATAGACAAATCCACAGAGGCAGAAAGTAGATTAGTGGTTGACAGGGGCTGGGTGGAAGGAGGGATGGAGAGTGACTGCTAATCGGTGTAGGGTTTCTTTTTGGACTGATGCAAATGTTCTGGAATCAGATAGTGGTGATGATACTAAAAAACGACTGAATTTTAAAGGGTGAATATTATGGTATGTGAATTATATCTCAAAAAAATAATGGAAGTGAAAACAATATACTAAGCTCTGCATAAATTTAGGTGGGCTATTTTTTACGTTTAGTAGGAACTTGGAAGTCTGAGCATAACTCTCAAAATTTAAGTTTCTGTTTGTTTGTTTTTTTGTTTTTGCGTTTGATCTAGTTCAGGTGTTGATATTAAATCGAAAGGCAAGAAGGAGACAGGAAAGATGCAGGTTTTAGACTGGGTTCCGCAGGCCTAATATGGGGGGGATGGTGAAAAGAACACTTGGGCTGGGGACCGGCCGGCTCTAGACTTGCTCAGCCTAACATTCCAGAACTCTCACTGCCCTTTGCCACCATCTCCTCTGCCACGCTTTTACAAGCCACCGTCATCTTGTGTCTGAGCTACTGCAGTTGCCTCTTAATTGCTTCAGTCACTCCAGAAATATTTACTGAACACCTACTAGTTTTGTTTTTTTGTTTGTTTTGTCCACACTGAGCGGCTTGTGGGATCTTAGGATCTTAGTTCCCTGACCAGGGATTGAACCTGGGCCCTTGGCAGTGAAAGTGGAGTCCTAACCACTGCACCACCAGGGAATTCCCCTGAACACCTAGTAGTGTTGGCACTGTTCAGGTACTGGGGATCAGCAGTGAACAAAACATACAAAAATCCCTGCCCTAAAGCAGCTGACATTTCAGCAGAGACAGACAATAAACAAATATGCAAATTATTTGATGTGTTAGAAGATGGTAAGTACTCTGGAGATAAATAAAGCAAGGATGGAGATGGGGAGTGGTGGGCTGAGGAGTTACAACTTTAAATTTGGAGGTGGGGAAGGCCTCATTGAGAAGATACCATTTGAGCCAAGATTGACAAAGAGGGAGTGAGCCATGTGGCTTTCTGGGGGAAAAGCGCCTAGGCAGAGGGAACAGCCAGTGTGAAGGACTCAGGTAAGAGTAGTCTGGAGTGGTCCTGTTTCTAGAAAAGCAAGGAGGCCAGCAGTGTGGTTGGGGGAAGGGAAGGAAGCAATGAAGTCAAAGAGGTAAGGGGAAGGGGAGCCACTAGGGTCTGAAAGGCAACCATTCTTTCCTTTCTGCAAAACATTCCAGTGGCTTCTAGCTCCTACTCTATAAGCATCTCAGACCCCAGCGCCCCCTCACTGCTTTGCCAAGTTCTTTCCCACCTCAAGATCTTTCCCTTGCTGTTCCCTCTGCCTGGAAAGCCCTTCCCCCCATCTTCTCCTGGCTGGCTTGTTCTTATCATTCAGGTCTAATCTCAAACATCGCTTTTTCTGTGGACCCCATGCAAAGTACCCCCTCCCCCTTTACCCCATTACTGGTTTTATTCTCTTCTTGCTTTCTGATGACCTAAAATGATCTTGCTTGCTTTACATGTGAGTGGTCTGGCTGCTCCTCCAAAAAGGACACACATGAGGTCAGGAACCTCCTCTGCCCCTGAACAGTACCTTGGTATCCCTGGAGACTTCCTCAATAATTATTTATTGAATGGGTGAGAGATTCAATGACTTCATCCTCCTGGGAATTTCGTTGATTAAAGGCGTGGCTTCTGGGTGTCATCATAGCCCCTAAGTTTTCCTAAGGGGCTTGTTACTGTCCTGTCCAGACAGCCTTTGTCCTAGGGGAAGACTGACTGTACCTTGGGCTGGGGCCATCATTCTTTCCTTCTGTCTCTCTTAAGAACAGTGCTTTGTGTCTTCCACCTTCTATTCATTCTCAAGTACTTCCAAAGTCACGCATGCTTTCCTCCTCCTAATCTTATTTTAGCTGGCCCGGTCTCTAAGAACTTGGGGGGCTTCTGAAATCACTGATCTCTGAGATTTGGTAGGGTCTCAGGGACCACCAAGCCAAGGGAGTCTAGAGAATTCATGTTACAGATGGGGAAACTGAGGCCTACAGTGGGGAAAGAATATGTCCAGGAGAATTGGTGGAAGAGCTCAGGTAGAAAACAACGGACTAGGAGGTCTAACTCTGTGGATTCATTAAACCCCCTAAAATTATGTAAATAATTTAATGGTTACAGTCATTTTTCTGAAAAGAGTGTTCATCGATTGTCTTAAGGGCTTGCTGTAGTGGCCTTAGGAGTTAAGAACACTTTGAAGAGCATGGACTCCTTCGAGAAAATTATAACTGGACTCCTTGGGCTGTCATGTTACCATTCCCCTAAGTATATAGCAGTGCCAGCTCAGAGTCGACGCTCCAGAACTATCTATTGAATTAGTGAATGAATGAGTGAATGGATAAGGAGTGAATAGATTAATGGATTGACAAGTGAAACCACCTTCTCCATTGCTCTTTTTACCAAGTCGCAAATGCAAGAAGTTAACCTGAGCCCCCAAAGGACTGAAGACCTAGGATCCCTGTCCCTCTAGGATGGTCTCCAGGCTGGCTGCATGTCTGTGCTTTCTGGGGTGGGCAGACCTTGAGAAGCAATCTCTGACCCTCCGTTGGACCGGAAGGTCAGCTGACCTGAAGATGGTCCTATTGTATGCAGAAGACTCAAGCTCTCCATGTCTGACTTTGCCGGGGATCTAGAAACACAACCTCTTGCTCAGCTCCAGCCCTTGGCGCTGCAGCTTGGGCAGGGACAAAGACAGAGACAGGAGCCAGAGAGAGGTGAGTGGCTCCAGGTCCAAACTTTCCTGCCTTTTCTGGGCATGGACTAGTGATTCTACTGGGAGTGGCTGGGTTTGAGACATTAAGGTTCATTAAAAGAAAATCACCACGCAGATCTTTGTGTTTTAGACCTCAGTCACATTGGCCAAGAAATACCTGGACCAAGGGTCTGAGATCAACTGAGAAGGGAAGAGTTGGACCCCCAGGCTGGAAAGGCTGAGAGGTGGAGAGTGCTTGGGGGGCTGGGGGCTGCTGACTTGGAGATTTTACTGTCGCTGCCCTGATTCTGAGGACAGCTTGGCAATGACTTTCATCGGGAGCTCTGAGACCTTCCTGCGGCTGCTGTTCTGAGACCAAGAGCAGCTATTGGGAAAAAGCACCAGTCTTGGAGTCTGGAGGCTTGGACCTGAGCTTAGCTATTAGAAGATGAAAAAGTCTGGTCTCTGGAGATAGATCTGGGTTTAAACTCTGGCTGTCTCTTTGCCTGGTGTATGACAGGCAAGTTGCTTCATTTTCTGAGCCTCAGTTTCCTCATCTGTAAGAGGAGGACGCTGGTCCACTTTGATCCCCACCACCCTGTAAGCTCCTTCCCCAGTATGTGGGGACATGCTCAGGAAGAGGGAACTTCCCATGGTCCGTTGTATTGCTCTAAGGCAACCAGGTGCCCTCGACTGCTCCTGGATCAGGCAGGGCCCTTTCCCTTTGTTTAATGTTGAGGCTCCTGCCTTGCGAGGGGCCTAGGAAAGTGACAAGCTTACTTTGAGGAACCTCCCTTCCTCCTCGTTCCTCATTTTCTTCCCCTTTCCCAGTTGACCCCCACAGCATCATCATCATTATTATTATTTTTGGCCACGCTGCACGGCTTGCAAGATCTTAGTTCCCCCACCAGGGATCAAACCCGTGCCCCCTGCAGTGGAAGGGCCGTGTCCTAACCACTGGACCGTCAGAGAATTCTCCCCACAGCACTATTTTGAGGACACTATTTACCAAATGTTTTTAGACATGGATGGTGAGGAGTTCTGTGCCCGTCACTCTTTTAATGGCTTCTCCAGGCTCCTTGGTGACCCCAGGGAACAAAGGTAACAATTCAGGGGTACAGGGTAAGCTGGTGGCACAGCAGGAAACAGCTCTACTTCTCATGCCTGGATTCTATAAATACAGCTGGGGATTGATGATTGAGCAAATTAGCGATTACCGGGCAGCCACAGCACTCCCTTCTCACGTACAATCCCGAGGCTGGGTGCAGGCCTAGAGTGAGGGGGGTTACAGTAGAGATGGAATGATACCAGAGGACGTTTCTCATACCCCACTTATTTCAGAGAAAGCTTTCTGGGTATTTTAAAGCTCCCAGATGATCACAATGTACGGCAAAGTGTGAGAACGAGGAGGCTAGAGTGAGGGAGCTAACGAACCCACCTGATTGACATAAACAACAGGGAAAATAGAAAGGCGGCGAATGGGGACAACAGTGGATCAAGGAGCCGAGGAACCTGGCCCTAATCCCGCTTCTCCTCTGGGATGCTGCAGCCTTGGCCGACGCACAGCCCCCCTCCCCGAGGGGCTCAGCTCCTGACTGGCATGAGGAGGGGCCTGGTCACAAACCTTGGTTAACATCAGAATCACTGGGGAGTTTATGAAAAAGAATACAGGCTCCTAGGGCCTAATTTAGGAGGTCTGAGCCTGGTTCTGGAATCGGGTTTATTTTTCCCCCCAAATTCCTTAGGTGATTCCAGTGTACAGCCAAGTTTGGGAACCACTGGCTTTAGCTAGCGTGCACCAGAATCACTGGAAGGTGTTTCTGAAATACCAATTGTTGGGTCCACCCCCAGAGTTTCTGATTCTGTAGATTTGGACTAGGGTCCCGGAATTCACATTTCTAACAGCTTCCCAGTTGATGCTGATTTTGCTGGTCTGAACCACACCTAGCCCACACCAGACAAGGAGAGTCAACCTTGGCTGGACACTAGAACCACCCTGGAGCTCTTACAACTCTCAATGCAGAGGCTGCACCAATTAAATCCATCTCTGGGTTGGTACCAGGCATCGGGATTTTCCTTCCAACATTGCATTATGAAAATGTTCAAATATATGGTAAAACTGAAAGAATTCTACAGTGAACAGCCATATACTTACCACCTAGACTCCGCCATGGCCATCTGACTCTGCTTCCTTCATCACACAGCTACCCATCTACCCATTCCCCAAACACGAGGGTTTCTTAAAGCTCCAGTTACCCAATTTCAGCTGAGTTTGAGAACCAGGTGCTAGTTATTTCTGGGCTCTTCCTCTGTAAGTCTCTCTCTGGCTATGCTCTGCAGAATCTCTGCCAAGAAAATAGATATTTACCACCTACCGAGTACAATTAGGGATCTCTTTTCCTTGAGCTGAGACTGCTGGGAGATTTCTTTTTCTGAAATGTTTTAAAGCCAGAGAAATCCAGGCCAAGGAACCTAGTGTACTTAGTGTGTGGCCCTCTATTGGCGGGGAGGGTCCTGCTGTTGTCCCATCACCAGGACCTCACTGGATCTGGATATGACTTGCCTTGGATCCCCTATCTAGTAAAGACTGGGAGGGGATGAAGCTTCCAGAGAGGGCTCCTTTGTCACTGATTCCAGGGTACTGACCAAGCTGTCACTGTGAGATCTATGCCTGCCCCCAAGCTCAAGGCTTTGTAGGGGCAAGTAAACTTTCACAATACGTGTAAGTGCTCTGCCAAATCCCCCAAGATTTCCCAAGTGCTGGAGATAGCCTTTGAGGCCAGCCCTGGAGGGGAAAACAGTTTCTGCTGTGCGGAAGAAGCTTCTAGAAGGGCAGTATCTGACCAGTAACCATTCCTCCTCCCACACCACTGGCCACACAGCTGATCCTGTGGGACCTCAGAGTCTAGAGGAAGAGGGCAAACCCACAAGCACATAAACTTGCCCCAGGCTGCCTGAGGCCTGGAGTTTCCAGCTGGGCTGTGTACCTTTGGGTTTTTGTCTATATCCATTTCTGGCAGCTGGGTTAGGGTGGGGGACCAGATCCTGGGGTTTTATGGGAGAGACAGTCTTGGTGGGGTAGAGTAAGTGAACGTGTGTTCTTTTTATTTCCAGAAGAACAGTGCAGGGATTCCCTGGAGGTCCTAGTCGTTAGAACTCCGCGCTTCCACTGCAGGGGGCCCGGTTTTGATCCCTGGTCGGGGAACTAAGATCCATCAAGCCGCACAGCGTGGCCAAAAAAATAAAAAAAAACCCAAAAAACCCAAAACAGTGGAAGAGTCAATTAACAAGGAAATCCAAGCCATGGTTCTTCTAGGGCTCCTTTCCTCCCCACTCTGTTTGGAGTGAGAAGTAGAGAGGAGACAGGTCCAGAGAGAGGCCAACCCATGCAGTAGCTCCGTCATGCTGGCCACAGGCCTGAACTCTCTCTCCCGTGGGTGGGCTAGAAGTCTGGAGTTTCCTGGCTGGTCAGTAGGGTTAGGGAATTCATTCTGAAATAAAGGTGGGTTTTCCCTCACTTGTCAATGAAATCAGAAGACTTGCTATTTAGAAATACAACTTTGGGTCTTCCCTGGTGGCGCAGTCGTTGGGAGTCCGCCTGCCGATGCAGGGGACGCGGGCTCGTGCCCCGGTCTGGGAGGATACCACATGCCGCGGAGCGGCTGGGCCCGTGAACCATGGCCGCTGAGCCTGCGCGTCCGGAGCCTGTGCTCCGCAATGGGAGAGGCCGCAGCAGTGAGAGGCCCGCGTACCGCAAAAAAAAAAAAAGAAATACAACTTTGTGTGGAGGTAGTTTCAGCTTGGCTAGTGACTGAAACTTGGGAGCTGGGACTTCCTCAAACACTTGACTTCAGTCATTTTGAAAACGTAAAATTCTTTTGGCACCGTCAGACATGAGTCCCTTTTGCTGGGGCTTTTTAGCATGATTGCATTTTGCTGAAATGGTTTGTTGGTGTTCCTTGGGACTTTATGGGCCAATGAGCTCTGGGAGGACTGTGGCTGGTGGCCCCTGGGCCCCGATGCTCTCAGCACAGGACCTGGGTGGAAGAGGTGCTCCACAGGCAGTGCTGAGTCCATGAACACTGCACTGTTTTCCACAAATCCAAGAAGAAAAAAAAAGTGGAAGTCCAACAATAGGGGAATAGTTTGTAATTCTGGCACAGGAAGCAGGATAGAATAGTATGTAGCTTTTTGAAAGGGATAATTATGAAAACTAGGCAGGAATATATAAGAATATAAATGGTGGAAAAATATTATCTGGTAATTCTGTTGTGATTGCCTCTGCTCTAAAACATGATGTGTATGTTATGGTTAGGAACTGAAAGGAAAGACAAATGGAAATAGTTGTGCTAAGACAGTGAGATTATGCACAGTGACTATTCAAGGTTTTTCTTAAATTTTAACTGTTGCATCATTATTATACTATAAAAACCAAACCTCTGTGGGAGTGTTCTATGGTAGGCATAACCAGGACTTGGGAGGCCAAAGTCCTTTGCTTGTCCTGGCTAGATGGAACTCCTCCAGGAAGGGTCTGTGTTGTTCATGCCTCACCCTCATGGCCCCGCATCTCGCACACAGTAGGTGCTTGATAAATACTTGCTGAACTAGTGGCTCAGTGGGCAGCTTATTCTAAATGTTTGGGTCTTTTTTGAAGGTATCCAGAGGTATTTTTTTGGTTGTGCCGTGTCTTAGTTGCAGCAGGCAGGCTCCTTAGTTGCAACATGTGGGCTCCTTAGTTGGGGCAGGCGGGCTCCTTAGTTGCAGCATGCGAACTCTTAGTTGCAGCATGCATATGAGACCTAGTTCCCTGACCAGGGATCGAACCCGGGCCCACCTGCATTGGGAGCGTGGAGTCTTAACCACTGCACCACCGGGGAAGTCCCACCCAGAGGTATTTTGATTGGAGGAGAAAAAGACCTGGGGAAAGAATCACATCTGATCCATACACCACCAATCAAAGGAAGTTTAAGTACTGTAACCTCTTGTTTAGATTGCATGTAAGTTGGTTCTTTTCAGTTAAAATGGTTTAGTAAGCAAATAACCAACTAATTTAATTTTCTTAAACTTTAAGCTTTTTTGTGTATGAATAAAATCACAAAAAGGAGGGAAAAACCCCTTGTCCACATGGGAGCTCATTCTGGGTTCAGAGAACAACAAGGTGAAAAAGGCCAGCCCTCAGGGAGGAGAGGCTGCCTGACCTCTCCTTTCCACCCAGAACTCGGAGTTGAGAACTGCAGGTTGACCTCCCTCTTGCTCCGAGTGTGGGCCTCTGTGAAGTTGGGAGGTGGGCATTTGCTGCCATTTTCCCTTCCTGAGTCCTGGTGCATATAGGTCCACGACTCTGCCAGCCTCGTTGGGGCCGTCATGTCAGCACGTGGGGGAGGACTTGGCCTGGGGACAAGGAACTAGTAGGGTGTTTTTGGTTTGGCTTGGCATTTGCTAACTGGTAAAGGTCCTGCCTCTGAATAATCCCTCACTAACCACCCTTGGCTGAAATACAACCACTAATTCATTCTTGAGGGTCGGGTTTTGAGGGCTTCTGCTCAGGCACAGGTCTGGAAATGGAGCCTCTCTGAGCCATTTCTCCAATGGAAAAAGTATGACTAGGTGGCTCAACAGTGGGGGAAATTAACCACTGAATCCAGTTGGCGGATATTAGGAGCTATTCATGATGTGACCCCAGCAAGGGAGGCCCAGAGAAATTCTATCTTTTCCAGAGAGTCTATCTGGACTACTAATTTTTTAAAAAATAAATTTATTTATTTATTTTTGGCTGCATTGGGTCTTCGGTGTTGCACATGGGCTTTCTCTAGTTGCGGCGAGCCGGGACAAGTGGGGCTACTCTCCGTTGTGGTAGGCGGGCTTCTCACTGTGATGGCTTCTCTTGTTGCAGAGCACGGGCTCTGGGTGGCACTCAGGCTTCCAACGTGTGGGCTTCAGTAGTTGTGGCACACAGGCTCAGTAGCTGTGGCTCGCAGGCTTTAGAGCGCAGGCTCAGTTGTTGTGGCGCACGGGCTTAGTTGCTCCGTGGCATGTGGGATCTGCCCGGACCAGGGCTCGAACCCATGTCCCCTGCCTTTGCAGGCAGATTCTTAACCACTGCACCACCAGGGAAGTCCAATATTTTCTTTTTAAATATTTATTTATTTATTTATTTTGGCTGTGCCAGGTCTTAGTTGCGGCATGCTGGATCTTCATTGCGGCACGTGGGATCTTTAGTTGGGACATGCGAACTCTTAGTTGTGGCACGTGAACTCTTAGTTGCGGCATGCATGTGGGATCTAGTTCCCTCACCAGGGATCAAACCCGGGCCCCCTGCATTGGGAGTGTGGAGTCTTACCCACTGGACCACCAGGGAAGTTCCGTGGACTACTAATATTAATTAATATATCCAGCCAGTTGGTTACTCAACTAGCAAGACCCTCAAAGAATGGAACACAGCACAGTAAATGACTCACTTCTTACCCATTGTTTTCCAAGCAGTGTACTAAACCCTCTACACGTGACAATCTCAATCTTCCCAACAACCCTGTGAGGTGGTTAATATTACTACTCTATAGGAAAAAAAACCAAGGCTCAGAGATGTGATTTGCCCAGTATCATGCAGCTAAATATAGTAATGCTAATTAGCAGCTAACAACCATTGAGCACTTACTACTAGAGGGCTTCCTTCTTCAACTCACTTAATCCTCATAATGTCCTTGTGAAAGAGGTAGTAATCCCCCATTTTTAACAAGTGCAGAAGCTGGAGTTCAGGAAGGTTAAAGGCTCCCCAAGGCATTCAGCTAGCAGATGTCAGAGCAGGGATGTGAACACAGGCAGCTCGGCTCAGCCGTGCTCTGAACCCCCATGCTGTGTACAGTTAAGTGTTGGATTCAGCTGTGTCTGGTCCACAAAAATATCCTGAGAGCCTGCTCTGTGCCACGCACATATGGCTACCCATATCAGACCCAGTCCCTGCCCTCACCAGCTTCCATGCTGGTGTCATTGCACCCAGATGGTGTGAAGACAGGCCAGAGTGGGGAAAGGGTTGGGACAGCCAGGAGTAGGGCATCCAGAGGACACTGGGCCCAGGCAGAGGGGGGCCCTGCCTCCCGTCTCCCCCTGCTTGCAGAAGGCAATCAGGGGTGACTCTAGCCTCATCCTGTGTGGCTGCCCTGAGATAATAATTATCCTTTTTGGGGGACTGAAGCAAGAGGTTCAGGACCTGCTTATCTCCAGGACTTGGACCTCTGTGGGGTCTTGCCTCACACGTCCATCGTTAGTTTTTCCTTATCTCTGCTTCACGTACACACTGCAGAACAGGAGGTGCTGCAGATGGATCCTATCAGAGAAAGCTCCTTCTAATGAGATTTTGAGGCCAGGATTACGAGGCCTTAAACTGCAGTTTCTGAGAGGGAGAAATTGTGCTTGACTAGGTGATTCTGCCTTGGGAAGGTCTGGAGGGGTGTGACGTGATGTGATTTGTATTGTAACAAGCTGGCTCTGGCCACTGGGTGGTAACAGGATAGCGGGGCCTGTGTCTGGACTCTCTCTCCTCTAAGGTCAGCCCTCTGGGAACCCAACTCAGCCTGGGCTCTGGAAGCCTGCCCTGGATTGGAGGGGTCCCCTCCGTTCTACACCTCTGGACCTCAGCCCCAGCTGATCAAATTCTGTCCTCAGCTTCCTCACCAGAACAATCCTCAGTGGACTGTGACAGAATTAAATGCGTTGATATGTAAAAAGTGCTGAGAGCAATGCCTGCTCATCTTTCACATGTGAGTGATGGTTACTGTAATTACACGTGGCCTGTGACTAGATATGGACAGAAGCCTCAGTCCATCCCAGCTCCCTCCCCTTTACCAGCCAGCCTTGAGCCTCAAGTCTCATCTGTGGGGTGGGGCTGGTCAGGCCAACCTGGCAGAGTTGTGTGAAGATCAGATCTCACACCCACACCCTGCCTGGCACGAGTAGGCCCCACCTCACCCAAGATTTTAAAAAATGGGTTTAAGATTTCTCAGGAAGGTTTTGCTCCTGCTGTTTTTCCTTCCGGAGTTCCCAATTGTCCACCCCTCTCACTGCCACCAACCCCCAAGCTTCCCATCCTCTAGTTCCCAGACCTAGTGTGTCTCCTTGTAGCTTCTGTCTCCACTGAGATTCCCCGCTGTTCCCTATTCCAGTTCTCCACCTCTACCTTTAAGGACTACTACTTCACTCACCACACCCGTATGGTAAGAACGCCTGCTTACTGGGCACTGGCTGGGTGCCTGCCTGGCTTTGTTCTTTATTGCCAGGTGCCAGGTCTTCACATGAATTCAAATGTGCTTGTCTGATCCTTGGTGTTCCTTGGAGGTTGGTGCTATTATCACCCCATTTAAAACGTAGAAAACTTGAGGCACAAGTGACTTAACAACTTGCCTGGATCACAGCTAGGATGTGTCAGGTTTAAACCCAAGCAGTCTCAGTCTAAGCCCCAGCTCCCAACCACTGCATTTTCTTGCCACCGTATGACCCTAATGTTTAGAATCCAGAAGAACTGGGAAAAGGAGCATCATTTTTGTCCTGTGAACGTCAGAGTTTTATTTGTTTGCCTTTTTTTTTTTTTTTTTTGCGGTACGCTGGCCTCTCACTGTTGTGGCCTCTCCCGTTGCGGAGCACAGGCGCCGGACGCGCAGGCTCAGCGGCCATGGCTCACGGGCCCAGCCGCTCCGCGGCATGTGGGATCCTCCCGGACCGGGGCACGAACCCATGTCTCCTGCATCGGCAGGCGGACTCTCAACCACTGTGCCACCAGGGAAGCCCTGTTCACTTTTTTTTTTTTAATCAAAATTTCTTTCACTCCAGAGTTGGACGTCTCAAATTTCCCCTGGTTATATTCTGCTGGTGTTTCATCTCCTTCTGAGGAGGGTATTCTCTAAATCTCATTGAACACTGTTATACTCAGAAATTGGCATATTTTCTCTTGCTCTGTCACCTGTAGAGATGGAAAACTGCTGATCAGCATGTTCTTTCTTGAAAATAGTCTTATGATGTCTCAAAATCTCTCTGAGCAAGAGGGACCTGGCCCTTTTTCCAATGGGCTGGTTTCCTGTCCCCGGCCCTGAGAAAAGTGTTCAGAGTTTACAGCCTCTCCTTCCACTGGTTACGTGCTGAGGGTCACACCTAGGGTGCACTTGGGGTCCTCAGAATTTTGTTTTAGCTTAATTTGTTATTTCCATATTCCAGAACATTCAGACAGGAAATAAACGTGGAAAGAAGTAGTGGAAAGAAGTTATCCCTAAGACCTCCTCTCCTGACATTTTTGTACAGATTAGAATTTACTTTGAACCCAAGGGCCTGCCTGTGTGCCGGGCACTGCTCGCAAGGGCCTGTGGCAGGGACACAGCCCTCACCCTGCGGTTCTTACTGTCTGAGCTGGTGAGCATCAGGAACGGCTTTGAACACTTTCCATTTCACCCAGTATTTGCTGAGCATCTGCTGTGACCAGGGGTTCTTGTGCACACTTGGGGTACATCAGCGAACAAAGATCCCTGTCCCTGTGGAGCCTATATTCTAGTGGAGAAGGCAATTAGTTGATAAATGCTATAGAAAAATGAAAAGAAAGGGGGCTGGGGTGCAGGGTGTGGGTGAGGAGGCTGCAGTACTGTATTAGATGGGAATCAGGGCCTCCTAAGAAGGTCAGATATGAGTCAAGACTTGAAAAAGGGATTTATCCCTGAGGGTATCTGGGAATCCAACATTTCAGGCAGTGGAAATAGCTAAAGCCTCAAAGAAAAAGTCCAACACAAACATCAGGAAGGGGCCAACTGAAAGATAAGGAATCTGAGAAAAGGCCAAGGGGAGGGAGGAAGGAGGCCATGCATGCCTATGCTAATTGCACTGTGGCTGCCCCACTGGGTGGGATGATTTACCTGACCCAGGGGACCAGGCTCTGCCCAAACCTCTGGGCCAAGGGAAGTTAGCCTCAATCCAGGCTCTTTCACAAGTAGGCCATGGCCTTGAGTAAATCGCATACTCCCTGGGCCTCAGTGGCCACATCTGTCAAAGAAGACAGGCAACATCTAGCGGCTCCCTGGTTTCCTGCTCACCAATCTCCTGAGTGCACTTTATAGTAATAATAGTAATAACAATAACAGTTACAATAATAATGATAATAATAATAAAGTTACAAGATGGCAGTTGCAGCATTTTTCCGGGGTGAATAAGAGAATTATTCTTATTTTTGAGACTTTTTAAAATCAAAAGCAAAACCATCTAACTTCTGTGGTTTCTGAGGAAAAGAAAGGCAAGAGTATGGCCTTTGGTCAGGAAAAAAAATGAGGTGAAAGAGGCAAAAGGCTTCCTCTCACCAGCATTTAACGGTCATCCCTTTGTGGGAAATGGGCTCTGAGGCCCTCTGGGCTGCTCCCTGAGAATATTTCCTTAGCTGAGCTTCAGAACATCCGCAAGCAGCCAACTGTCAGTTTGGGAAGGTTTGGAAAGTATTATGTAAGGTGAAAAAACGGTCTTTGACAAATTAAAAAAAGATAAAACCTGGCAAAGTTTCCTAGCCTTTAGGCTGCAAGGTCTAGAAATGCAAAATTGTGTTCTCACAATTTACTGAGTTGCTAAGAGGGGTTTGAGAGTACCATATTTCCAGACACTTGGTTTTACCCAAACTCCAGGATTCAGGGCCCAGTGTGGAGGGGCTTTCCCTACCCATGACAGACAGGAGTGTTTGGTTTTTTAGTGCTAGGACAGAGTCGGGGTGGAGCTGCTGGGGAAATAGCACTAACAAGGAAAATTCCCCCCAGAAAGTACAGCCGGAGAGCTTATATGAGGGGTCACATAACCGGTACAAGTCAGGGTCTGAAGTCTGATGGCCAAAAGTCAAATCCCGCCTGCATTTATACCTCTCTGTGCCTCAGTTTCATCATCTATATAATAGGTGTAAAAATGATGCCTACTGCATAGGGCAATTATGATGATCAAGTGAATTAACACGATGAAGTCTTTAGAATTATACATATGTCCTAAAGAAAAAGCCAACAGTGGGTGCTTTTTCTTTGGGTTACATAGGTTCTTCCTAACCAACGTCTGAGTGATTTTCATCGAGAACTCCTATTTAGGGACATTTTTGGTGCAAACACACTGTAGGTCATGCAGCTCTCTCTCTCTCTTTTGTTTTTTTAAATTTTTTTACAGAAATATTTTATTTTTTTTATTGAATATAGTTGATTTACAATGTTGTGTTAATTACTGCTGTACATCAAAGTGATTCAGATATATATATATATATATATATATACACACACACACTCTATTTTAAAAATATTCTTTTCCGTTATGGTTTATCATAGTATATTGAATATAGGTTTCTGTGCCTCTCTTCTTTCTAACCAATATTTTTCTTAATCTTAAAAGGGCCTCCATTTTCAAGGCCAGCACTGTCTAATAGAAATATAATGCAAGCCACAAATGCAGGCCACCATATATGATTTCAAGTTTTCTGGTAGCCCCATTTAAAAAAGTGAATGAAACAGGTGAAATTAATTTTAATAATACATTTTAACCTAATATATCTAATATTATTTCAACATATAATATAGAAATTATTAATGAGATTTTATATTCTTTTTTCTTAACTATATCTTTGAAATCCAATGTATATTTTACAAATACAGCACATCTCAATTCAGACTAGTCACATTTCAAACACTTAATAGCCACATGTGGCTACCATGATGGACAGTACAGTTCTAAATGACAGGAGGATGGTTCTTGGCAGTGAGCTTGGATGGGCTAGTCATTCTGGGCCCTGACTCTCTTCCAGTCACCACTATGATAACCAGAAAGGCCTCTGGGAGGGGTGGTCTTCTGGTCATATGGAACAAGGAGGTTCTTGATGCAAGCCCTAAAAGCCCAACAGTGTGGTTTGAACTGAGATCTATTGAGCAAGCTCTTGCTTGCCCCTAACGGTCTTTTCCTCCCACCCCACTAACCCCATCTTCCACCTCCACCGGTCTTGAGGATTAAAATCTAAAATAAGTTTATTAATGGTTATCATCCTCTATTAAGATGCAAATGTTGGGATAATACCTTCATTGAGTATCACTTGAGACTAAAGTAGTTGAGATAGAGATGAGGATGGGAAGTAGAATGTCTTTTTGGGTTCTGTTTGGAAGCTCTGGCAAGTAGCATCATAGGAAAGCCAGCAATGATAGGAAAGCCTTGCAGAACTAATTCTGCAGGGTCTTGGCCTTTAATGAGCTCTTCCATCATGAGTCACTTAGCTCTAATGGGAACCTCATTAACCAAAGGCAGCAGTTATGAGAGTGAGAGCAGAAACCAGCATTCTGAGCACCTTGGGTTGATATTTTTCTAGGTGAATGAATCCGAATATAAAAACGACATCAGGAGTCCCTTAACATAGGAATTTTGCAAACTTGTTCTGCTCATCCATTCCTAGCAGCCCAGAAGAAGGAGAGACCACTCCTTCTCCCCATGGGGAAATGCTCTTTGATTCCATTCAAGGAGATTTCAGTTTTGTCTTTAAAGTAGGATGTGCCTTGGGAAAGGCTGGCTTGATTTCTCTCTTCATCTCTCCCTCTCCCCATTCTTTTGTTTTAGGGTGAATTTGCACATCTTTCCTCCAATCCATTATTATAAGTTTGTTTGAAGGTGGTCTCATTCTCCTATTTCCAAGTTCTTGGAAAGAGTGAAAGGGACCTCACTTCCACCCCCATTAGCCAGTAGTATTATTATCTCTGTGGATATTCTAAAGTCTGAAAAGAAACTCTATTCTTTTTTCATCTGTGATGAGATTGGACTATCTACGTAACCCACAAATGTCCTTTCCCTTCAGCTTTCCTGACTGCTACTTTTCCCCAACATATAGTATTCCCAGCTACGTTGTCTTGAGGAAAATTACTTTTATCAGGCAGTTCCTGAGTGCTGATCACTGACCCAACTTCTTTAGTCTCATTGTGTCCCAACGGAGGTTATCCAAATAATGCTCTCCATTAAAAGTTTTTTTTTAAGTTAACTTTTATCAACAATCAAAATATTTTTATTGGCACTTCCCTGGTGGCGCAGTGGTTAAGAATCTGCCTGTCAATGCAGGGGACACAGGTTCGATCCCTTGTCTGGGAAGATCCCACATGCCACGGAGGAGCTAAGCCTGTGCGCCACAGCTACTGAGCCTGTACTCTAGACCCCGTGAGCCACAACTACTGAGCCTGCGTGCCTAGAGCCCGTGCTCTGCAACAAGAGAAGCCACTACAATGAGAAGCTCGCACACTACAGTGAAGAGCAGCCTCCGCTTGCCGCAACTAGAGAAAGCCCGTGCACAGCAACGAAGACCCAATGCAGCCAAACATAACTAACTAACTAACTAAATAATATATATTTTTATTGTTTTTTCCTTGATTACTAATATGATACATAATTGTATTCTACAAAATTTGGCATTGTCTTGAAATGATAAAGGAGAAACATTTGTCATCCTACTGTCTAGAAAGCACCACTGTTAACTTTTTGGAAAGCAACAGTTATTTGAGCTCATTATATTCTATACCAGTCAAAACTATATCCTTGGAATAATCTAGGTGTGAAGATAAGACTAGTACATACAACAAAATAGAAGTATTCAATACAGATTTCATTCATTTATCCATTCATTCATTGCCTTATGGGAATGTACAGAAACATGCTAACCTCATCTAGAAGTTTAGTCCATTTGGAGATGTCATCAAATAAAAGTCATCAAATGTAGAGTATATCATTGATGTCAGAAGAGCAACTGATTCCAGCAGTGGATTCTATCTCTTTGGATGGAGAGTAGGCAGTATCTTTTCATTCTTTAGTGGGGGTTAAAAGTTAAGATTCCCAAAAAAAAAAAAACAAAAAACAAAAAAAGTTAAGATTCCCATGAGAAAAATGTTCACTACTTCAATGTAATAACTGTGACCAAATGGTGAAGCTTCTAAAAAGCATTTAACTAAGAGATTTTGTTCATTTTTCATGTTTGTTACCGAGGGCCACCTCCCACCCCACCCCACTCCCGACCCCAGCCAAAAAAAAAGGAACCTAGAGTCTGGCAAAAAATAAGAACCAACTAAAGTGTAGTAACTTAATTGGTAAATGTGGTCCGCCTCAGAAGATTGAAATCAATAGGCCGTTGAAGATCTGGTTGATGTTCTGTGGTTACAAATTAAGGGGCAAGAACTTCTCTCTTCCTTAGTAACCAATAACCTTAAATATAATTGTAGGTAAGTGAGTGGAATTTCGGTATGTGTGTGTTTTGGGGAGTAGGAGTGAAGTTGGTTGTGAAGCCTAGGAAATACCGAGTTTGGGAACTTGGATCGTTTGCTAGTCTGCAGAGGGATCTCAGAGTCTTCAGGTGGTGAATTGATGGGTGGGTTATAGAATTGGCTGGAATCAACAACAAAGTTAGTTCTGGGGACCCTCGTGGGGCCAGGTAGTGCCACAGGGTAAGGTGTAAAATAAAAGCTGTAAGAGGAGATGAACGGGATCCCAGTGTGCAAGCAAGAGGTATGTGCTACCTGAATTACCAAAGGCAGGACATGGCAGTGCTAATCTCTGGATGGAAGGTGGTAAGGGATTTGTACTTTCCTTTAAGTCCTCTTTCGCCATCCCTCAACTACCCACTTTTCCATAGTAAACATTTATTAATTTTTAATACAAAATATAATTTAATAAATATATGAAAAATAATTTAGAATAGTATTGATAGATAGAATCTTAGGAAATAGATAAGACTTCAGAAGTCAAATAAGGAAACTCCTTTCCTGATTCATTTTCAGATAATCTTATTCCCCCTAATCATGTGTCTGCTCCCATTCCCTCATGTCTGAAATGTTTCTTAAGAGATTTGTTTCCAGTATTTTTGATCCCTGTGAAAATATTCCCAAGAAAAGTAACACATCCCCCTGTTCCCAGTTATTTATATCAATAATATTCAGCAAGTTCCATTGCAACTTTTGATTCTTCAAAGCCCTATAATTTTGGAATTGGAATGTCATATTCTACTAGACTGTAGTTAGTATTTGAGAAGTTCTTTTATGCCTCTTTTTAAAAATAGAATTTATTTTTTAGAGCAGTTTTACGTTCACAGCAAAGTTGAGCAGAAGGTACAGAGATTTCCTACATACCCACTGCCCCTTGTTTTTCTTCTTGTCAAATTGTAGATCCAAACTATGGGAGGAGGGGTGTCCTTCCCCTCCCCTATCTCCAGTCCAAGACTAAAACACTCAAGTTCCCAAACTTTTTTTTAATAAATTTATTTATTTTATTATTTTATTTAATTTATTTATTGTTTCTGCCTGCGTTGGGTCTTTGTTGCTGCGTGTGGGCTTTCTCTAGTTGCAGCAAGCAGGGGCTACTCTTCCTTGTGGTGCGCAGGCTCCTCATTGCGGTGCTTCTCTCGTTGCGGAGCACGGGCTCTAGGCGCACGGGCTTCAGTAGCTGTGGCACGTGGGCTCAGTAGTTGTGGCTCGCGGGCTTTAGAGCACAGGCTCAGTAGTTGTGGCCCATGGGCTTAGTTGCTCTGCAGCATGCGGGATCTTCCCGGACCAGCGATCAAACCCGTGTCCCCTGCATTGGCAGGCGATTCTCAACCACTGCACCACCAGGGAAGCCCCAAGTTCCCAAACTTTTATGTACTTGGCAACACCTGGAGCAGCTTCTGGAGTAGGACTGTGGAAACCTTCAACAAGGGGCACCTGCTCCTGGGAAACTGGATATGCGGCTACAGTGATGAGAAGGGTAGATCAAGGAAAAGAGCTGCTGGGGATGTCTGTGAGCCTGTGCCCTCTCCCAGGGCACTCATCCTATGGGTACCCATCCACTGATACTTGGTGAGAGGTCTAAGAACACAGTGGTAGCTGTTCTCATTGTACCAAAAGCATCAAGATACTTTTATGTCTTAGATACTGTCTTCCCATGCACTGAAGGGAGGGGTGGTAGGAATGAGAGTAGAACCGAAAGAATGGGAAACTCAAAGGATGACTGAGATCCAAGAATAAAGAAGTGGGTTTTTAAAGAAAAGAATTTTTTTTTTCCTGGACTTTCCTTAAAAGTCCTCTTTTAAGTCAGGAGATGTTTTCTTATTTATATGGACTCCAAATAAGATAAACATACCTTTTTAAAAGGTTGATTTTTTAAAGTGTCTTATTATGAAATTCCAAAAAATATATTAAGGTAGGGAGGCTAGTATAATGAGCCCCCACTTTTCCCATTGTTCAGCTTCAGCAATCAGCAGCCCACTGCTATACCTCTCTCATAGCCCCCTCCTCAAACTGCATTATTCTGAAGCAAATTCCAGTCATTTTATCATTTTAAACAGGAATATTTCAGTACATACCTCTAAAGACCAAAAAGACTAAAAGGAAGACTTCTGATGATTACAAAGCTTAATCTTGTTTGTTCCTCATTCTTCCTCTGTCACTGGACTTTGAACTACGAAACCTGAGTTCTAGACCTGGTTTTGCCACTCACCAGCTGTGGGACCAGCTGCAAGTCCTGTAACCTTTCTGGACTTCTTCTTTTCCCACCTGAGTGGGTGAGGTAGATGATTTCTAAGGTCTCTTCCAGTTCTAGAAATAAAAAAATCATTGGAAAATTCATTCTTTTAGCCTCCAGAGACATGATATAGATTTGGTACAGGATCTATTTCCTGTTTGTTTGGGGTTTTTTTGTGCAATGCCCAGTTCAGAGTTAAGACCTTCTCAGTGAGCAGCCAAGAAAGCCTCAGAGGCTGCTGAGTGGCAGAATCTTTAACTGGGAGCTTTAAAAAAGAACTGAGCCTTGGAGCCATCCCTTGGAGTAGTTTTGTGCTGCCCTCAGTATCTCCTCTGACAACCTCAATTTGTCTTAAAAACTGTTCTGCTGACTCGTGATTCTGGGAAGGTTCAAGTGCTCCAAACAGATCCCCCGTTTCCAAAGGCCACCCTGAGACCAATAGCAGGTGAAAGGCAACGTTTACATTGCTTTGGGGCAGGGGGGTAGTTACACTTTTAGGCAACAAGGAACTGATTTCTGTCCTGTTCCAGGATGACCGTTAAGGCTTAAGGATACCCATTTTACAGGCAAATCAACCGAGTGTGAAGTAAAGTAGGTGCATTTAAGGTTGCCTGGTGAATGAAGGACTAAGTCTAGAATGGAATTTGTCTTTTAAAAATACTGAAAACTTGTTGTAGAGAGGCTGAGGTTTAGGGATACATCCTGATCCTCCACAGTTTGAAGAGGACTAGGGAAATGAAGCTGGAGGAAGACTGTTTGGAAAAAGAAACTTGGTTGTCAGTGTAGCGGAAGCAGAGTAAATGCTTATGAATGTTGCAAATGTTTTTTAAAAAATCACCACGACCAGAGAATTAAAAAAATAAAGTACTCAAATGGGAAGAGCCTCCAAAATTACCATTTTAAAGCACAAACTCTAATCAGATCTGAGACGTTGCAGCAGCCTTGTTGAAGCTATTGACAGGGATTATTGTTTTGGTGCCAGGGTTTTAAATTGGGGGATAGGATTAAAAGGGACCAAAGATGAGGGTTGTTATTTCAAGCTGAAACCAATATTCCATGGTGGGGAACTCACTGGGTTTGTGAGTTTGGGAGTTGGTTACTGCACTTGGAGGAGTCCCCGGACACACGTCCAGCTGGTTCTGAGGAGGGTCAAAATGTGCATTCTTTGTAGCCTTTGTGGACTTGTACCACAGCTACTCAGCGATTAGATCCTGAGGCCCGTCCTTAGCAGGAAATGGTAAAGGAATCGGCAGGAAGGCTAGAACAAGGGAAGGGAAACTCCTCCCTCCTGTCAAAGGAGAGGCCAGAGTGAGGATGAAAATGGAAAGTGGGCATTGTAGGGTTAGACGTGTTGAAATGGAGAGAGGTTGAATCTTGACTGGAAGTAAGGGAAAAGTACATGCCCCAAGGACAAGGGCGTGTGATAAACTGTGTTTATTATGTGACTTTAATAAGGAGCCTCTACCTCGTGTTCCTCGGGCCTCAGTCAGCACACAATCCCCAGGACATGGGGAAAATGCTGTTCCTTTACTTTGTTGTTTTGTATTTTCTGAGGTCGAGCAGCCCACTGACAGGACAACCTCCCCTTGTTTTTGATTTCCGGCTTATTCAAGGCCAGAAGACCAAAAGTCAAGTTGAAAAGTTTTACCAGGAGAAAAACATGAAAGTATTTCTTATGAAATCATAAGAAATACTTGGTGTGAAGGAGCAGAGGACTGCAAAATCATTTTTCTGTTTTACCCAGTTCTTTGTAACCAAAAATCCTCACTAGATTCTTGAGGCAGAGGGAAAGCTGGTGAGCCAGTGGGAGAAACTGAGTCCAATTAGAAGAAACTGCTCATTTGAAATCTGACAACACTTTCTTGTAGATTAAAACTCAGTTTTGAAGTTTCACTTCTTGAGCTTGGCTCAGCGAGTTATGCTACTCCTGATGAAAAAGAAAATTAAGAATATTTTATGTTGAAGGGCATCAGTGATGAAAAGGCAGCATGGCAGCATCTAGCTCCCTTATCTCATCAACTGTGCAGCGGGCTCTTAATGTTAGCAATCTCGTGTTTAGATTGTTACCTGAAGAAAGAAAAAACAAAGTGTCCTGAATGCTGATTCTACTCAGCAAGTGGCAAACAACAAAACTTTTGAAAAAGCAGACCTGGGGAGAGTCCACTGCAGTTTCATAATGGGTATGAATAGTTATTTTTCTGCCTTTTTTTTTTTTCCTAAATCTTTCTGGGGTTTGATGTGGATTTCTTTCTATTTGTTCAGGAAACTGTGACGTGTGTTCTGGGCAGGGTTTGAGGTTTTGGAACCTTTTCTAAAAGGGACAGAGAGCACCCTGCTACACTTCCCTGTCGTGAGGTTGGCGTGCAGACGGTGGAGCTGAAGCAAGTTGGTCATCATGCAGGTGCTCCTCCAGTGCAGTAGGCTTGTCCTGGCTCTCGCCTTCATCCTGATTTTGGGTTCTTCAGTTCAAGGTAAGACCCAGGAATCTTGTCCCCCTATAATCTTCCTTGTAAGTCCTGGGGTCCACACAAATGTTTATATTTGCTTTAAGGTATGGAATGTATTATACTGTGGGAAAGGAGGCCAAAAAAAGAAAAAAAAAAAAAAAAAGGATTTGGGGTAGCTGAACTCCTTGGTGTGAGATTGGTTAAGTTTGGTACCAAAAAAAGTTAAACTCTGAGGGAGGTGTGGCCTTATAAGTTCTTAAAATGATTGAAATGTACTATTTTATTGTCAGATGAAAATTGTTTATAAATTTTTCAACGCTTAAGAAAGGAATATAGAAAATGACCTACCCCTAAGTGTCTACATCAATCCCAAGTTTTAACATAATATGGTAGTGTCATAATTATTGTGACACTGGGAAATACTATTTTTAAAATCAGAGTAAATTTGCGTGTATTTTTTCTCCTTTTTAAAACTTGGTTCTTAGTGAAAATTCAATTATGTTTAGACATAGTTAATGAAAACCATCTCAGATTTTAAAGAGAGGCCAAAGAATTTTAGTAATTGTTTTGTTGCTCAGAGAAACATCACATTGGGAAATTTCTTATTAGGTCTATCATTTAGGGTTGTTTAGTCAGAATGAAACAACTTAAAACCTTTAATGACTAAGAAAATGAAAACAATCAGTTTGTAGGAAAAATACAATTTCTTCTCCTTTGGTAAATAAGCGATCATGTCTGAATAAGGCAGAAAGTCATGGCCTGATAAGTAGATGGGAGAATTTATAGTAGAAAAACTAGAGTTCCTCCAAACGGTAAAGGAAATATTGAGTCATGGTGATTGCACATATCCTGGATTTGTTTCTTCGAAGTTACTTCTAGTTGTCTTGTTTTTACTTCTGGTGGAAATGAAATTGTACACATGATCTCAGATACATTCATTATGTATTGGAAATTTATAAAATCACTTTCTTCTTGTTATGCAATTATTGAAGAAAAAAACAGCAAATAATGTTGCTGAAATTTTCCATTCGTCTATTTATTTTTTAAGGTATAAAACATTGTTGAATGTAAGGAACAGGCTTTACTTGGATCTTTTAGGGAAAACCTTCAGCTTGATGAAATAATTCCCTCATGTGCTCTGACAAGATCCAAGCACTCAGGTCCATGTTTGTAGCACAGACTTGAGTGACCTGTTGGTGCTGGGTCTACCCTGACCAGAGCTCTGTGAGTCTTTACATCTTCAAAATTTCCCAGAAATGTCACATTCCCCACTAAGGTTCTATAGGGAAAACTAAAATGAAAACAAAGGCATTCTTTATGTAATAGGTATTCTTCAGAATGTAGTGAAGAAACTATTATAACATTTTATAAAGTACTAGTATTTATGTCATCACCAGGTAGGTTTAGCTCTTTGTTGGGAAAGGAACTAAAAAAGAGAGAATGAATGGACTGAAAAACTAGGGAGTTTCCAAAGGAGAAGTGCAGTTGGTATTGGAATCAAGGGTTAGTGTTCACATCTGAATAAGAAGGGAAATAGATGTCCACCCACAGCTGCGTGTGTGAGTGACATCAGCTCAAGGCTGCAGAGAGGTCACTATTTCATCATACTTCTATGTGATGCCAGATATGATTCTGTAGCATTCTTTCCCCACTTAAAAAAAATTTTTTTCTTAACCCATTGATTTGACTGAACTGATCAACTGCACTAGGCTTTTGGCTTGTTTTTACTGAAACAAAACATCTTAGGTTATTGTATTAGTTTGCTAAGGCTGCCATAACAAAGTACCACAGACTGGGTGGCTTAAACAACAGGAATTTATTTCCTCACAGTTCTGGAGGCTAGAAGTTCAAGATCAAGGTGTCAGCAGGGTTAGTTTCATTCTGAAGCTTCTCTCCTCAGCGTGTAGATGGCCGTCTTGTCTCTGTCTTTACATGGTTCTTTGTGTGTGTCTATGTCCCCATCTCCTCTTCTTGTAAGGAAACCAGTCATACTGGATTAGGGCTCATCTGCATGACCTCATTATGTCTTAATTATCTCTTTCAAGGCCCTGTCTCCAAATACAGTCCCATTCTGAGGTACTGGGGGTTAGAACTTCAACACATTGAATTGGAGGGACACAATTCAGCCCATGTCAGTGACTATAAGTGAAGCTGAAGTAAAGACATGCTGTAAAAGTATGTCTACCAAGTGCAAAGAGATGGAAGTTTGGCAATGTGTGGGAGACCCTGGAGAGGACAGATGGCTAATCAATTTAATGTAGAGCTCCAGGGGATTATTGATGGGGCCTTACTCATCAATTGATGAGGTGACTCTTACTCTTTTATTGCCTCTCTTTCTAAAAGATGCCCATAAAGAGGGAAAATGGAAAATCCATGAGCAGGTGTGGCCAAGGGGGTCATTGCCAGACTATGTTTCCACTCTACACTGCCTCTGAGATCACGATAATGATATTGATTCCACCTATGTGCGCTGCTGTTTGATTGTAAAGTGATTCACATCCATTCTCGGGTAAAGGATCATCACATTCCCTAGGAGGAGGAATTAACACCAATTTATAGAGGGGAAAATTGGATCTTACATTCATCATTTCATTTGCTCTTTACATCAACCTCTTGCAAAAAATTTATGAGATTTGCCCAAGGCCCATTACAACTAATTAATGGCAGAGCTAGTCATCTGATTTCAAGTTCAGAGTTAACTTTCTACTGCAATTTAGCTGTATTCTAGGTGGATTAGAGATTTTCTTTATTTAAAACAACCTTGCTTTGACTCTAGCCCTTGCTACAAAAACCACTGAGTTGAAGGACAGAGAAGGAGAAATTGAAAGTAAACTTGGAACTTTTTATAGCTTGTCAAACCATACAAGGGTGGGGGAACTTTATTCATCTTGTGGAATTGATTGGCCTGTAGGAAGCAGCTCCAGCTTAGATGGTGACTTCTGTTTGAATGCCACCAAACAATGAATGAGATGGTCTCCCTCCCCCCCTCCCCACAACATGGCAGTTTCCGCTTAAATTTTTCTAGCACACTTGTAGCAAGTCTCCATTAAGAATAGGAAATTAGTAAATTGAGATGATGTTGGAGAAAAATTGATATTACAATACGATATTACTGGGGTAAGTTATTTGCTCTGGTAATGTTTACTTATAGAAAGTATTTGCTAAAGCAAGACTAGTGACTCTGTGTGTATGTGTGAAAGAAATAGGGGCAAAGACAGAGACAGAGAAAGACAAAGACAGACCGAGAAAGGGCGGGGGTAGGCAGTGAGGGAAGTGATTGTAAATAAAAAACATTCTTCTCCCTTGAATCCACCACAAAATTAACCAGGAGATCTAAAAGTGGGGCCTCTTAGGAAGATAATTTTTCTGTCCATGAGCATATTCCCTTTTATTTTTTAAATTACGGTAATCTTAAGATTTCTCTCAAGCAAGACAGAATCAAGATACTCCCACACATCGGGGGCTGGAACTGTTGAATTTTCACATTCTGCCAACACCCTTGAATAAATATGTCAGGAACTTGGTATCTGTAACCGTGTTCTTTATTTTAAAGCAGATTTAAAATCCCCAGTGTGTTGATCATTTTATAATATATAGCAATACAGGACCACTATGTTATGCACCTGAAACTAACATAGTATATTAGGTCAACTATACTTAAAAAAGAAAAACCACCTCGGGACTTCCCTGGTGGTCCAGCGGTTAAGAATCCGCCTTCCAATGCAGAGGAGGTGGGTTCAATCCCTGGTGGGGGAACTAAGATCCCACATGCCGTGGAGCAACTAAGCCCACACACTCTGGAGCCTGCCCACCACAACTAGAGAGAAGCCCGTGTGCCGCAATGAAAGATCCTGTGTGCCGCAGCTAAGTCCCGACACAGCCAAAAATAAAAAAATAAATATTAAGAAAACACCTAATATGATTTTATTTACATGAAACATCCAACTTGCTTAAAAATATAGAGATAAAAAGTAGATTGATTAGTGGTTACTTAGGGATGAGAAGCATGAGATACAGGAGCTGGCTAGCTAAAGGATAGGGGATTTCTCTGTGATGATAAAATTGTTCTAAATTTGTGGTGATAGTTGCACATACCTATGAATATGCTAAAAACCACTGAATTTTACATTTTAGAAGAGTGATTGTGTGCTATGTTACATACATACCAATAAAACTTTTTTTAATTAAAAAAATAAAATCACCAGTCCCAAACTAGATAAACATTCCTGTGGGGGAGGTGGACTTCTATCTTTGATTTCTTTATCAATTTTGGAATAGCTTTACTGAGATAGATTTCATATACCATACAATTCACCCATTTAAAGTGTACATCGATGGTTTTTTAGTATATTCACAGATACGTGCAACCATCACCATAGTCTATTTTAGAACATTTTCGTCACCCAAAAAAAGAAACCCCTCTTTATAAATTTTAAAAGCTGAGATTCTAAACTCTAGAGGGAATTTGTATTTTAGAAGTTTTCTAATTTACCAGAGTTGTGTTTCTTACACCAGTGAAAAGATGAGATCTTTCACTGAGATGCTTCCTCATTAAACTATTAGTTTTACTTTTCTGTTTAACTTCCTATCTATGCAAGCACTTACTTTGTTTGATATTCAGCCATCCACGACAGTAGAGAAGAATGTCTAGACCTGCTCTGTCTGAAATGGTAGCCACGGGCTTCTTGTGGCTACTAAGCACTTGAAATGTGTGAAATGTGGCGAGTCCAAAATGAGGTATTGTGTAAGTGCAAAATACACACCAGATTTGAAATCTTAGGATGAAAAAAAGTGTAAAATATCCATTAATAACTTATATTGATTATGTTGTGACAATATTTGAATATATTTAAGTAAAATATTTTCAAATTAATGTCACCTCTTTTTTACTTTTTAAAATATGGCTGTTGTAACATCCATACGTGTACGGATGGTTTCTCTTGTTTCTATTGGACCGCGCTGGTCTAGACGGCATGGGGTGTGAAGACATTGCCCTCTGCTGGAGCAGATGTTGAATTTTTACCTGACTCACAATGATGACGCTTCTAAGTAACAATTCAGTAGATGCCAAGCTTAAGCTTCTTCAGGAAAGAATCAGAGGAGAAGGAGCTAAAATGTATTAAATACCTACCATGTGCAAAGGCTTGTGCTAGATGTTTCAGATACTTTTATCTTGTTTAAACAGGAACTCTTTGGGATTCTATTATGGGATACTGTGGTGGAACAGAAGTTTAAATTTGGTCTCTCTACAAGCTGTTCACTATCAGAGATAGGTCAATAGGTCATTCTCATTCTCCTCCTCAGCAGAGAAACTAGCATTTAAAGAACTCTGACGGGACTTTCCTGGTGGTCCACCGGTTAAGACTCCGTGCTCCCAATGCAGGGGGCCCGGGATCGATCCCTGGTTGGGGAACTAGATCTCCTATGCCTGTGTCAACTAAGAGTTCACATGCCGCAACTAAGAAGTCCGCATGCTGCAACAAAGATCCCGCATGGCACAATGAAGATCCTGCGTGCTGCAACCAAGACCCAGTGCAGCCAAAATAAATAAACAAATAAATGTTAAAAAAGAAAAGAAAAGAAAAGGGAGAGATTAATTTAAATAAATAAAGAGCTCTGGGCTTCCCTGGTGGCGCAGTGGTTGAGAGTCCGCCTGCCGATGCAGGGGACGAGGGTTCGTGCCCCGGTCCGGGAAGATCCCACATGCCGCAGAGCAGCTGGGCCTGTGAGCCATGGCCGCTGAGCCTGTGCGTCCGGAGCCTGTGCTCCGCAATGGGAGAGGCCACAACAGTGAGAGGCCCACGTACCGCAAAAAAAAAAAAAAAAAAAGAGCTCTGACCATGGTGCTAGGTACTATTCTACGAGCCTAATATTTATATCTCATTATTAGAGCTACTACTGTCCCCATTTTATGGATGAAGAAATTGAGGTACAGGGAGGTTAAGGTTACACAGCTAGTAAGGGGGAGACATTGTGATGTCAACTTGACATCACAAGTTGATGTCAAGCCTTACCTCCAGCCTCCAAGCAGTGACAAAGCTAACCCATTCTGGATGAGTAGCGTCCCAGACCAGAAACTGTAAGCTATATTCAGGAACTATGGGGAAGATTGTGATAGAATAGTAGTTCTAAAAGAAAGGATGAATGAAAGTAAGACAGACAGAAAGAAAGAAGGAAAACAATGGGAGAACATTTACTTTCTACATTAGAGTCTTTGTTTTGTTTATATTTTTAAAAGAATATTGTTTATTACAGCAATTTAGAAAACAAAGTGAGAAAAAAATCACCAGAGTCTACCACTATAGTTATTTCTGTGTATTTCCTCCCATTCCTCACACCCCCCGATATCTATTTATGTAGTTGCATTAACAACTGTTATGCATAGAGTGGTATTCTGCTTTTTAAAAAATATTTATTTATTTATTTTTGGCTGTATCAGGTTTTAGTTGCAGCACACAGGATCTTTCGTGTGGCACCGGACTCCTCTCTAGTGGTGGCGCAAAGGCTCCAGCACATGCAGGCTCAGTAGTTGTGGCGCAAGGGCTCTCTAGTTATGGCTTGTGGGCTCATAGTTGCGGCACACGGGCTTAGTTGCCCTGCAGCTCATGGGATCTTAGTTCCCTGACCAGGGATAGAACTTGAGTCCTCTGCATTGGAAGTCCCCTGGACCACGAGGGAAGTCCCCTCTGGACCATGAGGGAAGTCCCCTCTGCTTTTTTTAAACTAATTTTTGAACATAGATTTTCCTATGATGCTATATAGTCTTTTCCATAACTACTGCTTTTTTCCCATTTGTTTAATAGTCTCTCATATGAATGCCTCATAATTAATCTGAGTATTTTCTCTTGTTTTGATTATTTAGTTATTTCCTGTTTCCCTATTTTAAATAATACTAAGGTGAACAGCATCATGAATTCTTTATATATTTTCTCTCTCTTTCTCTCCATATATATGTATATAATGTATATCTTAATGATGTTATTAATAACTTAGCAATGCTGTATTTATAAAATTAATCAGAAATATTAGCTAGGACAAAGTTGAGTGTAAACAGACATAATAGAGTTTCATGAGGAAAGAGGACATTTTGCAAAAGTTCTGTGGTTCTGCAATCTTTTAAGAACAAAGTCCTTGGCCACCCCATTAAGATGTAAAGTGAATTTGACCTCAGTAGAGGCTTCACTTTTCAACCTCTGATAGTTGAGAATAGGACACAACTTGTGCATACTCTCCTAGAAATACAGATACCCAGAGGGAAAAAAAGCAAAACTCCAGGACTTATGGTCTTTGGGAGGGCTGGGTAATGAGATTAGGAGTAAATTTTTTTGTATGTTGGTTTGCTACATTTTTCAAAATTTTCTATAATGAACATACATTCCTTTTCTAAGATAAATTTTATTAAAAATTGCAACAAAAGCAGTCTAGATGTAAGGAATATCTAAATAAACTCTCCATTTCTAGGAGAGAGTACTATAAAAGGTAGAGAGCCCTCTAGAACCTGATTTAAAGTCAGGAAACCATTGACAAGTTGCTGTATGTATCCATTTACATAAAATTCTAGAAAATGCAAACTAATTTATAATGACAGTAAGTAGATTGATGGTTGAGGGGGGCTGGGGGGAGTCAGGAGGAGGGAGGGAGAAGAGCAGGATCACAAAGGGGCACAAGGAAACTCTGGGGGATGTTGAATATGTTCATACCCTTGATTGTGGTGATGGTTCCATTGTGTATCCATTTGTCGAAACAAATTGTGCACTTTAAATATGCACAGCTTATTGAATGTCAAGTCCACCTTAAGAAAGCTGTCAAAAAATAAAAATAATTTTGAATAGATAATACATACGTATGGCTCAAAAATCTAATGATTCAAAAGGATATGCAGTGAAAAGTCAATGCTCTTCCTTCCACTGTCTTCCAGCCACCAATTCCCTCCACAAAGATGATCAGTTTGCTGTGTATCTTTTCAGAGATGTTCTGTGCATATAAGCATATATGTAAATATAGTGTGAAAAAACACAAACACACACAAATGGTAACAAACAATTCATAGTGTTCTTTACTTTTTTAAACTTAATAATATACCTTGGAGGGAATTCCCTGGCGGTCCAGTAGTTAGGACTCCAGGCTTTCACTGCCGAGGGATTTTTGAAATCTCTGACTAGATGTGAGGGCAAAGAAAGAGGCCAAGTTTTTAACCTACTTTTCATTCCCAAGAATACCCAAGAATTTCTTTTCAATACCCAAGAATGGCCCTAAAGAACTAGGGCTCTGTAGTATCTCGGGTACCAATTGGTACATGCCTTAACCTTTCTGAGCATGATTCGACTCATCTCTACCAGAACAGGCAGGATTCAGGGTCAGATACAGGTTTGAATCCTGGGTCCTTTACTTAGTACCTGTGCAGCCTCAGTTTTCCTTTGTATAAAATGGAAATAATAGTACAAAGATAATGATAGTTAATATTTTCAAGTGTTTACTGTGTACCTGGCACTATGTTAAGATCTTTACATGCGTTTTCTCATTTAATTTTTGTGACCAGCTTATGAAAGAGAGACACTCTTAGTACCTCAGTTTTCTGGTGGGGGCTTGGGGAAGTTAAGGTTTCACAGCTCACCAGTAGCAGAGCTGAGACTTCACTCCAGGCAGCTAATTGCCAAAGCCTGTTCTAACCTTAAACTCTAGGCTACTTTAGAGGGGTGTTGTGAGAAGGACAAATGGTGTGCATAAAGGGCTAGCAAATAGTCGGTGCTCCTGTGATATTAATGATCATAAAACCTGTCCACACCTTACCTACCAAATTTAGAATCTATTTAATTAAAAATTTCTTAGGGACAGAGTGATTAGAAGCTGTGTAAGAGACATTTATTGACCACGTGGGTTCCATGTTCGGGCAGGTTCTCCTGTGCGGAAAGCCAGATACCAGTGGGTACGCTGCAATCCTGACAGCAATTCTGCAAACTGCATTGATGAAAAGGGACCAGAGTTCGATCTACTTCCAGGTGAATACAACAGAATCCTACCTCCAAGGACTGACCCTTTTTCGTAAGTGGACTTTCTTGATTTTACTTTCACCATCCGCTGCTGAGATCCTGGCATGGAGGTGGGAGGGTTGCCAAGAGTGTTTTTCTTCAGGCTCTTGCTTCCATGGTTAGGTTCCATGGTTAGGTTTTCACTGCACAGTACAGGGTAAAACTGTACTGTCTTTACTGGTATATGAGATGCACAAGAATACATGATTCACCTACCTTTTTAAGAATTTTATTTATTTTTTAAAATTTATTTATTTTTGGCTGAGTTGGGTCTTTGTTGCTGCGCGCGGGCTTTCTCTAGTTGCTGAGAGCAGGGGCTACTCTTCGTTGCGGTGCACGGGCTTCTCATTGTGGTGGTTTCTTTTGTTGCGGAGCATGGGCTCTAGGCATGCGGGCTGAGTAGTTGCGGAGTGCGGGCTTAGCTGCTCTGCGGCATGTGGGATCTTTCCAGACCAGAGATAGAACCTGTGTCTCCTGCACTGGCAGGCAGATTCTTAACCACTGCGCCACCAGGGAGGTCCCTATTCACCTACACTTTTGCAAGGTCTTTTTCTTGTGGCAGAAACAAAAATTGAATACTTTTCACCAATAGGTATTGAAAATGATTGAACATTATTTTATTAATGTAAATAGAGCACATTGTATATTTATATTAAAATCCAATAGGAGTCTATCACCTGAATGGATAAACAAAATGTGGTACATCCCTTAAGTAGAATATTATTTGGCCATAAGAAAGAAGGAGTTATTGATAAATGCTACAACATGGATGAATCCTGAAAACATTATGCAAAGTGAAGGAAACCAGACACAAAAAGCCACATATTGTATGATTCCATTTATGTGAAATGTCCAGAATAGGCAAATCCATAGAGACAGAAATAGAGTAGTGGTTGCCAGGGGCTGTGAGGGAGGGAGGAATAAAGAGTGACTGCTATTAGGTGCAAGATTTTTGAGGGGTGACAAAAATGTTCCGTTTAGATGGTAGTGATAAAAAAAAAAAAGAAGAAATTAGGGAAAGGAAGAATAAGTGACCACGACTCATAAAAAAGAAAGTCAAAACTCTTCTTTTTTTTAAATTAAATTAAATTAATTTACGTTTTATACAGCAGGTTCTTATTATCTATTTTATACATATTAGTGTATAAATGTCAACCGCAATCTCCCAATTCATCCCCCACCCCACTTCCTCCCTTGGTGTCCATACATCCAAAACTCTTCTTGATCAAATAAAACCTGCCTTATACTTGCAAAAAAGATCCAATAGGAATTCATAAGTAACAAAAATTGAATTGTATTAAAACCCATTATTTCAATGAATATCAAAATTATATGTAGCAAAGATACATTATGAAAAGAATTATCATAAAAGTTTTACTCTTCAGGCTTAAATAGAAAATCACTCCCCTGAAAGCCACGTAAATCATCATGCCCAAACCACGTAAGTCTATCATCACTTTGGGGATCCTGGTAACCCCCTTCATCACTGAAATTATATCACCACCATCCTCAAAATGCAACTCTGCAACCCTTCGCTTTTAGGTCCACGGCATAAAGCTTGAACGTGATATTACAGCATCCTCCATTATTTTAAGAAACGGATTTCAACAGTGATTCATTTAAATCTAAGATATTAGAGGAACAACGCAAGTCCTCCAAAACAAATATTTACACTATTTCTTCCCTCCTCAAATCTGTATGATCTTCCACACTCTTTGACATAAATTGTAGCAATAATTTTTTGGATCCGTGTCCTAAGGCAAAGGAAACAAAAGCAAAAATAAACAAATGGGACCTAATTAAACTTAAAGGCTTTTGCACAGCAAGGGAAACCATCGACAAACAAAAGGACAACCTACTGAATGGGAGAAAATATTTGCAAGTGATATGACTAATAAGGGGTTAATATCTAAAGTATATAAACAGCTCATACAACTCAACATCAAAAAAACAAACATCCCGATTAAAAACTGGGCAGAAGATCTGAATAGACATTTTTCCAAAGAACACATCCAGTTAGACAACAGGCACATGAAAAGATGCTCAACATCGCTAATCACCAGAGAAATGCAAATTAAAACCACAATGAATATCACCTCCCACCTGTCAGAATGGCTGTCATCAAAAAGATCACAAATAATAAATTGCTGGCGAGGATGTAGAGAAAAGGGGACTCTTGTACCTTGTTAATGGGAATGTATATTGGTGCAACCACTGTACAAAACAGTGTGGAGGTTCCTCAGAAAACTAAAAATAGAGTTACCATATGATCCTGCAACTGTACTCCTGGGTATATATCCAAAGAAAATGAAAACACTAATTTGAAAAGATATATGTACCCCAATGTTCATAGCAGCATTATTTATAATAGCCAAGATATGGAAGCAATCTAAGTGTCCATCAGTAGATGAATGGATAAAGAAGATGTGATACACACACACACACACACTGGAATACTACTCAGCCATAAAAAAGAACGAAATTTTGCCATTTGCAGCAACACGGATGGACTTGGAGGGTATTATGCTTAGTGAAATAAGTCAGACAGAGAAGACAAATACTGTATGATATCACTTATACGTGGAATCTAAAAAATAAAACAAACTTGTGAATATAACAAAAAAGAAACAGACACACAGATATAGAGAACAAACCAGTGGTTACCAGTGGGGAGAAGGAAGGGGGAGGGGCAAGCTAGGGGCAGGGGATTAAGAGGTACAAACTACTGTGAATAAAATAAATAATCGGGCTTTCCTGGTGGCTCAGTGGTTCAGAATCCGCCTGCCAATGCAGGGGACGCGGGTTCAAGCCCTGGTCCGGGAAGATCCCACATGCTGCAGAGCAACTAAGCCCATGTGCCACAACTACTGAGCCTGTGCACCTAGAGCCCGTGCTCTGCAACAAGAGAAGCCACCGCAATGAGAAGCCCGCGCACCGCAACGAAGAGTAGCCGCGGCTTGCGCCAACTACAGAAAGTCCGCGCACAGCAAGGAAGACCCATCGCAGCCAAAAATAAATAAATAAAAATAAATAAATAATCTACATGGATGTATTGTACAACACAGGGAATATAGCCAATATTTTATAATAACTATAAATGGAATATAACCTTTAAAATTGTGAATCACTGTTGTACACCTGAAATGTATATAATATTGTAAATCAACTCTACCTCAACTAAAAATAATAAATAAAAAAAAATCTCTAGGATCTTCTCTTTCCTCAGCCAGCAACTTTCCTTCTTGCTCTGACACTCCTGTTAATATGGATGCACAGCCCCTGCTTCTGTGACGGTCTTGGACACTCTTGCTCTCAGATCCATTTCTTCTCCTTCCATCTCCCTGCTCTCCGTTGGGTGAGGGTGGTAAGGGCTGATCCCTATGGTCTGCATTTCTCAGGCTCCCAGATCTGTGGCTGAGTTTGGCCAGTGGGATGCCTGAAAGGGAGACTGGTCAGCGTGGGCGGCAAGAAGAGACAAGGATGTTTCTTCTCATTCCTGCCTTGGGTGGCACCTTTGGCAGGGCTGTGTCTCATCCATGGCTTCAGCTTCCACCAGATGCTCTTGGTCCCTGGGCTCAGGTAGTACCACCTCCTCCACTGTCCCTCTAGCCCAGGGAGGGAAATATTTTCTTGCTGTTCCTCATCTCTGGGTTTCCTTATTATTCCCTATTTGGCTTTGCTTCTCTTCCATCTCATGTGTTAGCAATTCCCTGTCTTAAATATTTAGGTAAGTTTCTTGACTGTACTATGACTGTGGCAGCTTCTAAGGCCACCCCTCCTTGTGCTGGGCATCCTATCCCCATGCACCTTCTCCAGGACTTTAATTCTGCAGTTAACCCTCTGAACCCAGCATCTTCTTCTCATCAGTATGCAGACATTCTCTAGTATCTCCTACATTTAGGTAAAATCCCCTCTTTGACTCTGCATCCTTTCCAGCTGTTGCCCCATTCTCTGCTCCTCTTCATAGTAACACTTCCTGATAGGGTTGCTGATGCTTACTATCTCCTCAACCCCTTCTGGTTCTACCTTCACCCAGAGAGCTTGGTAGAAGCACTTACTTTTTTTTTGCGGTACGCGGGCCTCTCACTGCTGTGGCCTCTCCCGTTGCGGAGCACAGGTTCCGGACGCGCAGGCTCAGAGGCCATGGCTCACGGGCCCAGCTGCTCCGCGGCATGTGGGATCCTCCCGGACCGGGGCACGAACCCGCGACCCCTGCATCGGCAGGCGGACTCTCAACCACTGCGCCACCAGGGAAGCCTACTTTTTTTTTTTTTAATTTAAGTTTGTTTTTTTTTAATTGAACCTGGGCCCTCGGCAGTGAAAGCGTGGAGTCCTAACCACTGGACTGCCAGGGAATTCCCAATTTAAGTTCTTTTTTATTTTCCTCCACACTGGTAAAAGTTCCAAGGGAGCTTAAAGTTTTTTAAACATTTTAACTATTCCTCTTTCCCACTCCCGACTTCTGAATTTACAAAGCAAAGGAGAGCAGGAGTCCCAATTTTTAATGGTTCCCCATCTCCTCATGTTATTTGATCCAAAAACTATATACAAGTTTGTAGCAGTCATAGTTATTGTACATGTTTAGGAGGGAGGGAGGCAAGAAGGGATAGGGAGGTCTTCCCTAGTGGCGCAGTGGTTGAGAGTCCGTCTGCCGATGCAGGGGACATGGGTTCGTGCCCTGGTCCGGGAAGATCCCACATGCCGCGGAGCGGCTGGGCCCGTGAGCCACGGCCGCTGAACCTGCGCGTCCAGAGCCTGTGTTCTGCAACGCGAGAGGCCACAACAGTGAGAGGCCCGCGTACCGCAAAAAAAAAAAAAAGGGATAGGGAGAATGGTGATCCAAAAGAATAAAAACAGCAACCAAATAGGTCACAATTACTTCCTGTTGACACATCTGCTGGTTACTTCTCTATGTTTAGCTAACTTGACTTCTCTCTCTTTTTTTTTTCCTGCGCCACATGCCTTGTGGGATCTTAGTTCCGGGCTAAGGATTGAGCCTGCGCCCTTGGCACTGAAGTGCAGAGTCTTAACCACTGAACCGCCAGGGAATTCCCACTTGACTTGTCAGTTGTTTTCAAAAACAGTTGACCACCCTTCCTCTGAAATACTTTTTTCTCTGGGCTTCCATGGCCCCACCTTGTCTTGGGTTTCCTTCTACTTCCCTGGCTGTTCTTTCTCCTTTGATTAATATTTAATAAGTTGGGGTGGCCCTAGCTCTGTCGTGGGCTGCTTTTGTATCTGCATGCCTTTTTTGGGTGACTTCATCCTGTTCCATGGCTTTAAATACTATGTGTGTGTGTGTGTGTGTGTGTGTGTGAGAGAGAGAGAGAGAGAGAGAGAGAGAGAGAGAGAGAGAGAGAGAGAGAGAGAGAGAGAGAGAGAGAAAGGGAGAGGGAGAGGGAGAGGGAGAGGGAGAGGGAGAGGGAGGGGGAGAAACTACCAAATCTGTTTCCAGCTCTGATTCCTTTTCCTAACCAGCTGACCAACTATCCAGCAGGTCACCCTCTATTACATTATTCCACTTTGTTTCTCTGCATAACATTTAGCCCCACCTAATATTTTCCTGATTTGCTTATTCACTTTTTATTGTCTGTCTCCCCGCCAAAGTTATAAACCTCTGAGCAGGGACCTCATCTGTCAGTCCCCATTCTATCCCAGGCCCTCAGAACAGGGATCAGATATTCAATATTTATCGAATGTAGGCATGAAGGAAACTCTAATCTGTTGTATGGCCTGTGGTTTATTATTTTCATGTAGAAAATGACCCATAGGCTGTGAAACTCAACTTTTGTCTCTGATGCTTTGTTGCCTTATTCTGCCACTGATGGGTGGCATCATTGCTCTGGTCCTTTGGTGCTGAGTGGATTTCAAACTACCCCACTGAACCCAGTTGAATGAATGCACTTATTTGCGGGGAGGAGATTGAATGTTAACATGCTGGCAAATATAATGCTTGACTTGTTGCAAAGAATTTCTTAAGCGTGAGCTTTGTTGAAGCCCTGTGAAGTTATTAGAGATTTTGCAGAATTTTTAAAATAGGAAAAATATATATCTAGTCTAATTTACTTGTGTGTCCTTTCTTCAGTGGGAGAAAGTGTAAAAATGGGATCTTTTCTGTAAAAAATAAATGACCCGTTAAGTATATTCTAAATATAGGATTGCTATGTTAGTGATAAGAAAATTAGCATTTTTATATGCATCTGCAATGAGTAGATGTGAAGCTGATAAAGGCAACGAGTTAGATACAGTAAGTATTGTAAATATGTGGAAAGGTCTGACTTATTTTTTGTTTTAAAACATTAAATAACTGGGAAACTTTTAACTTAAAATTTGAGCAACGGAGTGGCTACATTTACTTTCATATCTTAAAAAATTTATTATGATTATCTTTTCATGTCTCAAACTTTAATGTTTCTTTTCCACTTTTCTGTCATGCTTCAGAATGATGAAATCCAGGAACTTGAATGATGTCTTCCCTCTTTCTGAGGACTTTTCAGGATCAGGCTCTGGAAGTGGCTCTGGAAGTGGCTTCCTACGTGAAATCGAACAGGAATACCAACCACTAGAAGAAAACGATGCTTTTTATTACAACTTTAGGTCTCTGGAGAGAAATTTGCCCTCAGACAACCAGGACTTGGGTCAGAATGGACCAGAAGAGGATTTTACTATATAAAAGAGAGGGTTTCCCAGCTTGACACCAGGCAATGTATTTGTGTACCATGGTTAAATGATTAATTTGAGGACAAAAAGCTTTATAGAAAATTTAAAACATCTGAAAAGGAAGTTTAAGTTTTATTATCTTTTTTTTCTCATGAATTCTTAAAGCCTCCTTTTTCTATCCTAATGTCCTGGAAAATACCTGCATTTGTTTTGTATTGTATTCAACAACATCACTATGAAGTTAACTAGACTCCACATATGTATAAAATTGCTTTAAAGAATAAATTATACTGTTCTTAAAACATTTAGTTTGAGAAACAAATTGACAGGCATTATTTCATATCTAAATCTTCAGGAAGCTGACTCTGATTATGAAATCTAGATATGCCTCTTTTTTTGTGAAAAAACACAGATGAAACATACAGTGAATTGGGTATTTGACATGTTTGGGTTTGACATGTTTTACAGTGTGAAGTTAACTGCTTTAATAGTACCACTGGAGGTGTTTGCAGAGCTAGTGGACAGCGTTTGCTTAGAAGTGTGATTGCTGTCACAATTAGAAACTTAACACCCAGATTAAAGCACAATTGTGCTCTCAATACCTCATACTGCTTTACTTTTTTTCCTGGATATCTATGTATTTTCAAACATTACTCTATTAAAGCAGAAGTATAATCAAAGGGTCAAGCTGTCTGGGCTCTCTTGTTCATGAAGTAATTATTTGTTCAAATGTTTCTAGATTCTCATCAACAAAATATCTGTAAAGTTATTTTACAGTGAGACCAAATTTTGTAACTGGAATCAAATCCTGTTAACTAGCAGATGAAGAAAACAATCATGCTACAGAGAGGGTTACTCTTGTCCAAACAATTCCTCTTCTTTAGGGCTATACTATACTCATCTCTGTTCCCCTTAATTCTGAAAAGCCTGTCAGCATCATTGTCATGGATCCTGTTCTGTACCATGTAGATCCCCTCTTCAGAACTGAGGACTTATTCAAATTAACCTCTGTGGAAGAGAGACACCTTGTTCAAGGGCACACCTCTTCCCATGGCAGCCTGCACCCAATGCCTGGTTGATGTGAGCATATGAGTGCCACACCCCTCCCCTGAACTTGGAACAATTCAGCAGGGCAATCACAGATTCAGAGCTCCCTGAGGAGTCATCTGAGGCTTTGTTGGGACTGTTTTGCAGCTCAGTTTCTTCCTTTACTTAGTCTTGCTTCCTTCCATTCCCCCCTGAGAGAGCTCCCTTAAGAACTTTCTGCACACTAGTTTTCATCTCAGAGTTTGCTCTATGGGGAATCCAACCTGTGAAAGTTGGTGCCAGGATGGGTAGAAAGCAGATGCTAAAATGGGATTTTGGAGCTGGATCACCTACTGTCTGGTTGGCAATGAGGACCCCGTCACTGGCTGTAGATGCAGAACAACCACAAGAGAGCACTGCAATCGTTCAAACTTTCACTGATGATGAACTGGGATGGTGTACCAGTGGAAGGAAGTGCACCAGGGTGCGGTATATGAGGCATCTGAGAAATATGGGGAAGTAGTAATTATAGAGACAATGACACTGGATGGCTCTTGCTGGAGGCAATTAATGAAACACCAAGGATGATTAATTAAAGACTAAATGTGAAAACTAATGGACCTCCTCAGCAGCATATTAAGAAACTCTCTTCTGCAGTGGAAGGGCAGGAAAAGCTGAGGCTCAGGCCCAGGATATAATCAGAAGAATAGCAGAGTTCAAGAATGTTAAGTTGCCAAGTTAGCCAAGTCTGTTATACAACATCAGGGCCCTGACTGGGAAAATACTGGACCCTCAGAAATGAAGACCTCTGAGTAGAAACGTATCTGGGTTGATAGATTCAGAATTCAAATCCCCAGACTTCCTCAAACCCTCTGAATCTATAGAAGAGGCCCACTCCTTAAGAATTAATGCTTTCCTCTGGCTTGAAGATGATTAAGAAGCCTCTGACCTTTAAGACCACATGCACACTCCCTCTAGGTCTGCCTTGCCACCCCACCTAGCCACCAGATCCATAACTAAAGTTACAATATAAACCAACAGGAAAGTGTTGGGGCTGCTAAGGAGGAAAGGTGAAGGTTTCTGCAGAGCTTAGCTGACATGCACCTCAGAAGCCTAGAAAGTGTCTATGTGCCTTAACTCTAAGAGTGCTAGATCAAGGGATGGAGGAAAAACAAAGTTGGATAAGGAAGTGTTTATCAATATGGAAGTGTTAGGGGAACCACTGACCAAAACAACCTGCCCTGGCCAGGCATGAGAGTAACCACTTGCATGAGTTATCTTACAACAGGAGGTCCTGTTAAGGAAGGACCTTACCACTGACAAGCTACCACTGACTGGAAGAATTCGGGAAAGGCCAAAGGAGAGAGGTGACGCCAGTCCATATGTCCCAGTATCCTTCTTGCTGGAACCCATCTTGGCTGAGCAATGTGCGCACCACCATGAAGGACCCTGAGTCAGAATGATTGGCCAGAGACAACCTGGAAACTAACCCCATTACCCCTGAGACTATGGGCTGCGTGGCAGAGCAGTTCTCCTGGGTTCCCTTACCCAGCTGCTCTCTGCCTGGGTGCCCCTTCCCAATAAAGTCTCTTGCTTTGTCAGCACGTGTATCTCCTCAGACAATTCACTTCTGAGTGTTAGACAAGAGCCCACTCTTGGGCCCTGGAAGGGGTTCCCATTCCTGCAACAGAAGTACTCTTCTGGGATAAAGGTTTTATCACCCTGGCAAGAACTCCGGGAGAAGGTGTTGACATGCTTCTAGAATGGCTCTTAGAAGCTTGGAAAAAGTGACAGCTCCTCTTAAGTAGAAATGCTAGAACTACCATGGCAGGCAGTGGAAAAGGGGTCAAAAAGTTTAAGGAAGTTAGCATGCTAGAATGGACAGTTTGTGTAAGCCCTAAAAACCTACCAAATGACTTTGTTCCGAAGGAAGGCCAAAGCAATGAAGAATATGCTGGTAAGAGGGGCAGCATCTCTGAGCTATCAGTGGTAGCTCTCCTCTAAAGGGCAGAGGTGATGGTAGAATGTTGTTACAGAATTGGGTTCACAAATAGCAATGGGAATGATGGGGTGGGGGAAATCCCAAAATAATAGCGGACAGGTGGAGGTGTTCAGCCATCAGACGCCAGGTGGTACAATTATCATAATGAGGAAGGTCAGAGTGGAATGCAGGGCAAAGTTATAGAGTGGCATCTTCAGAGGTAAGATAGTTGGTAACAGTTCTGCACCCAATTCCATTGTGTGTTGGAGGGGTGGGGTTGGCAGGGTAGGGGTGAGGAATTTCCCCACACCAACCAGAAAGTTTCTGACATCAGCTGGGTGTCCTACAATTCAATTCAATTCTGACACTATCTACCTGGAGCTAGCATCAGATTCTACAGGTTAAAGGCTCAGTGCCACAAGGCTTCCCTCCACTTCAGATGCCAATCGCAAACCTAGGTTGTTACCTGTGCTTCTGATCGACTGGCTGTACACTGGAGCTTCCAATGACCACCTCTTCAGGTTCAGTTAATTTGCTAGAGCAATTCTCAGAACTCAGAGAAACATTTCACTTACCTGATCACCAATTTATTATAAAAGGGTGTAAATCCAGCTAGATGAAGCGATACACAAGGTGAGGTCCTGAACAAAGGAGTCTCTGTCCTCTTGGAGTTTGGGGCCTGGCACGGTGGCACATGGAAGCTTCTGGTTCCCCAACCTAGAAGCTCTCTGAACCCTGTCCTTTGTGGGTTTTTTGAAGTCTTCATTACATAGGTATGATTGATTAAATCATTGGCCACTGGTAATTGAACTTAATCTCTAGCCCCTCTCCCATCTCCCTTGCCTCGAGGTCAGGGGTGGGACTGAAAGTGGCAACCCTTTAATCAAACAGTTGGCTCCAGTATCCTTACCTGAGCCAGTTTTCAGACCTGGAACCCACTGACTAAAAGAGAGGTTAGGTGCTCTGGAATAAGACCCTGTGACACCATGGCAAGTATATACAGCACTGATTCCTCTAATGTTTACCCAAAGGGACTGATGGCCATTAACTCAGGTACTATAACCTGGGGAAAGGAGAGTATTCAGACATCTCAAAGACAATCAGTTACAGGGTCTAATTAACTTTGATACATGGAGATCCAAAGCATCATCATGGCCTCCCTGTTAGTGGGGCATTAGGTGATCAGGTATTAAGTGGAATCTTGACCCAGCTCACAGTGGTCATTTTTCCAGTCCCTAAATGTGTAATTAGAATGGACATAATTGGTAGCACAACACCACATTGATTTCTTGACCTGTGTGATAGGAGCTATTGCAATGGGGAAGACCAGGTGGAGACTTCTAAAGCTACCCACCCCCATCTGTCAACAAATCAAAAACATTTCATCCTGGGGGGAATGTCAGAGATTAGTAGTGCCTTTAAAAACCTGAAGAATGCAGGGATACTAGTCCCCAGTGTATCTCCATTTAATTGACCAGTCTGGATCTTGCAAAAACCAGATGGATTCTGGGGGGTGACAGTAGAGTATCACAAATTCAACGAAGTAGTAGTTGTACTTGCAGCAGCTATGCCAGATATAGTACTTTTGCTGGAGCAGAGTTACACAGCTTCAGGTATGTGGTAGGCAGGCATTAAGCTGGAAAATGCTTTCATTTCCATCCCTATCAAAAAGGAGAGAAAAAAATAAAAATTAAAAAAAAAAAAAAGGAGAATCAGAAACAGGTTATGTTCTCTTGGAACGGATAACAGTATATATTTAGTCTATTCTCAGGGCTATGTTAAATCTTCTGCCCTCTGCCATAATATAATCTGAAGACACTTGGACTAACTGGACATCTCACAGAATATCACAGTGGTCCACTGTATCGATGGATCATGAGCCTGCATCCAGACCCCCATGTCATGTGCCACTGATGAACTGACATCTCTCCCTCAGCTCAAAACTATGGCCATATGGTGGGGGTAGAGAGTGTTCTTTATGACTGACAAAGCAGGAATAAGATCAAGCTGGGTTCATAGGTGAATTGGCCTCTTATATAGGTTCAAGTCAAAAATGGATGGCAGGTGCACTGAAGTGCCAATTAGGGGTAGCCTTGAAAATAGCTGTGAGAGGAAATCCAATGAGCAGAGCTTCAGGTGGCGAACCTGGTCATTTACCCTGTGTAGAAAGAGAAGGAGCCCAAGGTTAGGATATACACAGTTCCATGGGTAGTGGTAAATGTTTTGGTAAGTTGATAAGGGGCCTAAAATAGAAAATATCGCAAGATTGGGGAGTAAGAAGTCTGGGGTAAAGGCACATGAATGGACCAATGAGAGAAGATGCAAAGTGTGAAAATCTTTGGGTCAAACGCCAAGGCCAATCAGAAAGCATCCAGTACAGAAGAGGCACTAACAACCAGGTAGATTAAATGACCGGCAGGTATTAGTCAGCCTCTGTCACGGGCTACCCTAATGAGAGCACAATGAACTAATGGAGGAGTAGCTATAATGGCAGAGAGGGAGACTATGCATGGGTTCCCACTGGCCAAGACTACTTTAGCTACTGATGTTGCCAAATGTCCCATATGCTAGCAACAGAGCTCACTGCTGTGCCACTGATATGGCACCATTCTTCAAGGAGACTTTGGTGGCAGGTTGACTATATTAGGCCCCTTCCATTCTGGATGGGCCAGAGATTTGTTCTAACAGGAATAGACATGTATTCTAGGTATGTATTTGTCTTTCCTACCCACGGGGCCTCCAGCAACATCAATATCTAAGGGCTTACAGAATTTTTTTTTTTTTTTCTTACAGAATATTTGATCCACCAACATAACTTCGTATATAACATTGCATCAGACCAAAGGACCCACTTTATAGCAAGGAGATTCAGCAGTGGCACGTGACGATGGGATCCACTGTTGACCCTAGATGCCACCAACATGATAGAATGATAGAAGGGTCTATCGAAGGCACAGCTGAGGTACAAGCTTGGATATGATATATCGAGGTTGGCACACCAACTGCCAGGATGCAGTATACATGCTAAATCAGTAACTTCTATATTGTACTGTGCCCTTAATACGTGGAGAATATATGGGTCCAGGAACCAATGAGTGGAAGTAGGCTAGGACACACTTAACATCAAGCCTACTTGGGGAATTTGTGCTTCCTATCCCTACAATTGTGTTCTGCAGATTTAGATGTTATGGTACCCTTGGGGAAATGTTTCCACCAGGGGACACAGTAAGAATCCTATTGAACTTTAAGCTATGGTTCTCATCATTCAGGCACTTTAAGCCCTTTGTGCCAAGGGATGAACAGTCAATAAGAAGTAATCATCTAGGTGGGGGAAATGGACCTGATCATCAGGAGGAGAGAGGGCTGTTGCTACACAATGGGGACAGGGAGGACTATCTTTGAAATCCAGGTGACCTACTGAGGCTTCTCTTAGTACTTCCTTATCCAGTTTTGATGGTAAATGGATAAAGTTAGCAGTTAGGCCCGAGAAGTGCATGGTAACCGGGGGCTCAGATCCTCATGGTTGAAGATCTGGGTCAATCCTCCAACTAAGCCATCTAGACCAGTAGTGGTGTTAGCTACGGATGAGAGAAAACTACATTGATAACAAAGGAGGAATTTGATGAGTTTTGATTATATCTTGCTACCAGTTGCAGCAGAAGCAGCTGCAGTTCATTCCACTGACCCTCCCCTCATAAGTTTTCCCTAAGAACCCTCCAGTGTCCTGAAAAAGCTGCTTCCAGAATGTATATGAAGCAAATGGATCTAAGAGGCACAAAGGTGGACTGTTATGGATGCTGTGCTGTACTGTGTTGCCCAGATTCCCCCTTTAGAACTGGAGGACTTATTCCTCCAGCTACTGGGAAGGTTGGCTGATAGCTACAACTTAGATGAAGAAGCCACATCATCTAAGGTCATGCTCCTTTCCCAGGACAGCTCACAGCCAAAGACTCATGTATGTGGGGGTATAAAGGTTCCGACCTCATGCTCCACTTGGGACAACTCTGAAGGGACAACTGCTTCAGAACTCTCTATGGTGTCACACGAAGACACCATATTGTGATTCCATTGCAGCTCGGTTTATTCCTGTCTAATCCTGCTTCCTTCCAATCCTCCACAGGCATTAATCCGAAGGACACTCCCTGATAAATTTCCTCTATGGGTTTGCGTCTCATAGGACACAACTCATAGGAATTATCTTTATAGCATTTTACTTCTGGTGATAGTTGTTAAGTTATACCCTAATCTTTCCATTAATAAATCTATCTGTGATTATTTAACAGGAACTTTGTGAGTTTTTATGCCCAGTAGGACATTATTGTCATGAGACCTATCTTTTGGGTACCCAAAAATACATAGCAGAAAAAATAAGGCATGGTTTAGAAAAATATACATACTATTTTGCATTTTCTAGTTAAGTGATAAGTTTTACACATTTGAAGAAGGGGTAGATAGTCTAGGCTAATTTTTATCAAAAAATGACACTTTTTTTTTTACTAAGAAAGATCTTAAACTTGCCACAAAGAAAATGTAGAATATTTCTATTTTTAGAGAGGTAATTAGACTAATTTAAAAAAGTACGAGGTTTAGAATTTCAAAGTCCTGGCTTAAATACCAATTTCACTCTTTATTAGCTTTGTAACTTAAGGCAAGTTACTTAATTTTGCTAACATTGTCTATGGAGGGCAATGTTGTGAAGGGGTTAATTGTGTGGTCTCTGAAGCAAGATCACCTGGGTTCAAAGCTGTCACTTACTAACTAGGTAACATCAGATGAGTTAACTCATTTAACCTCTCTGTACCTCAGTTTCCTCCTCTTTAAAATGAAGATGATGATAGTGACTACCTTATAAGTTTGTTGAGATTAAATAAATTAATGTATGTAAAGTGCTTAGAGCAATGTCATTGAGTGATGAATAAACTTACAAGCTGTTATTGTTATCTGTACTATAGGTTAACAATATTTGCCCATAGTGTTGTGGTAAAGATTAAATGAGGCAATACATGTGATACAATTAGCTCAAAGCCCCTAAACAATTGTAATCGTGAACATGTGTTATAGCTACTTCATAAGATTGTTTTAAAGATTCCTGGCATGGCCAGGTACTGTGCTAGGCATTGAAGATACAAATGGGAACAAAGACATACCAGACAGCCTTTGTGCTTGAGCTTAGAGCCTTAACAAGGATCAAGTGAGAGTGAATGTAATATGTTAGTCTTGCCTGGCACAAAGGAAGGTAGATAGATAGAAGTAAATATTCTTAGGCACATAGGGGAAATAGTATATAACCCATGTTCTTTCTCACTCTTACTCTTTTACCTTTTGGGTTCTATTTATCAATCATTTGCCATAATTATAGAGTTTGAGGGAAGGGAAGGGGTTGGGCTTCTTTCAATTTGTACTTTTTGTACCTCTCTAACTCACAGTCACTTTTTCTCATATTATACAATCAACAAAAACCTACTAAGGACCAAGACACCAGGAATAAACAGTTAAGACTACTCACGATGTGTGGGGGGGAAACAAATAAATAACTGTAATACATTACGTTATAGATTTTTTTTCCAATTTACAATAGTTATAAACAAAATGCTAAGGCAGCAAAGAGAAAGGGATGATTGATTTTGCAGAAGCTTTTTGTATCCATTCCCTCAGCACGTAGTCTGTTTTACCACTCAAATCACTGCTTAAAATATTAATACGATTGATCTTTCAGAATTCTGTTTGTCTTCTTAGGTTTATACTAAACCAGGGTTTCTCAGCCTTGTCATTATTGACATTTTGGACAGGATATTTCTTTGTTGTAAGGGGCTGTCCTGTGCATTGTAGGATGCTTAGCAGCATTTCTGATCTTAGTAGCACTCACCCAGACTTGACAATCAAAAGTGTCTCCAGACGTTGCCAAATGTCCATTGCCCCTCTGAGAACCACTGCACTAAATCAATGATTATTTGTGGACTACAGTCTTATTAGTTATGTTCTCACCTTATAATGGAATAGTAATTATTTATCATTTATCATTGGTACATAGGAACTAGACTTTACTATCATGATCATTCAGCCACTTAATATGTGATTTGATATAAAGGAAATTACGTCAGTGATTTATGCACAAATCTACATTTTTAGATGTTTATATGTTGATTACTGGATCTTTTGTTTCTTTATCTTCACAAGGACAACATGATATTAAAATGGGACTGTCAGAGAATAAGAAAGAGCTCTTGGAAATCAAAAATATAATAGCATCTAATGGTTATCTATTGCTGTGTGATAAATTACCTCAAAACTTAGTGGCTTAAAACAAGAATAAACATGTATTATTTCAAATAGAGTTGCCATATGATCCAGCAATCCCATTCCTGGGCTTATATCCAGAAAAAAACTATAATTCCAAAAGATACATGCACCCCTATGTTCATAGCAGCACTATTCACAATAGCCAAGACATGGAAATAACCTAAATGTCCATCGACAGAGGAATGGATAAAAAAGATGTGGTACATATATAAATGGAATATTACTCAGCCATTAAAAAAAGAATGAAATAATGCCATTTGCAGCAACATGGATGGACCTAGAGATTATCATACTAAGTAAGTCAGACAGAGAAAGAAATATCATATGATATCACTTATATATCAAATTTAAAATATGACACAAATGAACTTATCTATGAAACAGAAAGAGACTCACAGATATAGAGAACAGACTTGTGGTTGTCAAAGTAGGGGGTAGGGGAGGGATGGACTGGGAGTTTGGGATTAGCAGATGCAAATTATTATGTATAGAATGGATAAACAACAAGGTCCTACTGTATAGCACAGGGAACTATATTTAATATCCTGTAATAAACCATAATGGGAAAAAATATGAAAAGAATATACATATATGCATAACTAAATCACTTTGCTGTACAGCAGAAATGAACACAACTTGTAAATTAACTATACTGCAATAAAATAAATTTTAAAAAATAACATGTATTATTTCATAGTTTCTATGGATCAGAAATTTGGAAGTGGATTACCTAGGTGGTTGTGGGGGGGTCCCTCATAAGATTGCAGTTAGAATGTTAGCTGGGGCTGCAGTCATCTGAAGACTTGACTGGGGTGGGAGGGTCACCTTTCTAAGATGGCTCAAACACCTGGCTGGCAAGTTAGTGTTGGCTGTTTACAGGAGGCCTCAGCTCATTATGTGGGCCTCTCCATTGGATTACATGACATGGCTGCTGACTTCTCTCAGAGTAATTGATCCAGAAAAGAGCAAGTCAGAAGCAAGCTTATAAGTCATACATCATCACTTCCACCTTACTCTGTTGGTCATACAGACCAACCTTCATAGAATTTGAGAAGGGAGTACACAGAGATATGGATCGTTGGAGAGCATCTTAGAAGCTGTTTACCATAACACAGTAATAAAAAAAGTTCTAAGAGCTGTAACATAAAATCAGGGAAAATCACCTAGAAAGGAGAACCAAAACACAAGTAGATGGAAAATAGGAAAGAAAAAGTAAGAAAATGACAAAATCAATCAGGAAGCCCCAATATGACTAATAGAAGACTCAGGAAAAGAGGAGAGAAAAGAGAAGGGAGGACATTATCAAAGAAATTTAACAAGGTTGTAAGTTATAAAGTCAACATAGAAAGGCAATCTCTCTCTCTCTCTCTCTCTCTCTCTCACACACACACACACACACACACACACACACACACACTCAAGCATTGAACAACTGGAAAATGAAATTTTAAAATTCCATTTACAATATTATTAAAAATATAAATGCTTAGGAATAAATTTAACAAAAGATGTGTAAGCTTTCTACACTGAAAATTACAAAGCATTGCTGACAGAAATTTAAAAAGACCTTAATAAATAGAGAAATATACCATGTTCATGGATTGCAAAGCTCAGTATTGTTAAGATGTCAATTTTCCTCAAATAGAGCTCAATCAATTCCAATAAAGATCACAGCAGCTTAAAAAAAAGTGGATTAACAATTCAAAAATTTATATGGAAACACAAAAATCTTAGAACCAAAACATTCTTGAAAAAGAACTAATTTGGAGTAACTACACTTCCTTACTTTCAAGGCTTACTATAAATCTATAGTAATCATGACAATGTGGTTTGTATAAAGATAGACAAACAGATCAATGAGACAGAATTAAAAGTCCAGAAATAAATCCATAATTATATAGTCAATAGATTTTTGACAAAGGCTCCAAAGCAATTTAATGGGGAAAGGAAATTATTTTCAACAAATGGTGCTGGAACCATGTGGACAAAAATAAGCCCTCAAATCTCACCTCACATTATTTGCAAAATTTAAATCAAGATGAATCACATGCCTAAATGTAAAAGCCAAAATTCTCAGGTCATCCAAAAACATTATTAAGAGAATAAATAGTGAAGCTACACACTGGGAAAAATATTTGCAATTAATATATGATACAGGACCTGTATCCAAAATATTAATAAACTCAATAATAAGACAAACATCCTAATGAAAAATGGAAAAGTATTTCCACTTTTTCCTGTTTGTTGAAGTACAATTGACTTACAGTATTAGTTTCACGTAAAGAACATAGTGATTTCTTATTTTTATATATTTTATCTATACATTATAATGCTGACCTGAGCATCAGCAATAATAGAGATAAACTTTAAAACATGTATAAAGATGTTGTCCCACGTACACAAAAAAGCACATTTAACCATAGTGTAGGGCTAATCCACAGATCACTGTTTTCACAGCAATTTCTGCTTTATAAACTTTAGGATTTTTTTGTTTTCCTTCCTTCTACTTTCTTAGAGTTTAATTTGCTTTGTGTGTGTGGGGTAACAAAACACATAAAATATACCATTTTAACAATTTTTAAGTATACAGCTCAGCAGTGTTAACTATTTTCACAGTGCTGTAAAACAGACCTCCAGAACGTTTTCATCTTGCAATCTGAAACTCTGTTTCAGCAACTCCCCTTTCTCCTCCCCTCAAATCTCTAGTAACCGGCATCCTATTTTCTGTTTTATGAATTTGACTACTTTAGGTAACTCATATAAGTAGAATCATACAGTATTTGTCTTTTTGTGACTGGTTTATTTCTCTTTTTTTGGCTCCACCATGAGGCATGCAGGATCTTTTTTCCCTGGCCAGGTATCAAACTCGTGTCCCCTGCAGTGCAAGTGTGGAGTCCTAACCTCTGGGCCACCAAGGAAGTCCTGTGACTGGTTTATTTCACTTAGCATAATGTCCTCAAGTTTCATCTATGTTGTAGCATATGACAGGATTTTCCTCCTTTCAAAGATTAAAATTCATCTGTCCATGAACATTTGTGTTGCTTCTATCTCTTGACTATTATGAATGAACAGGAACGTTCATATGTGCTGTGAACGTGAGTATGCAAATACCTCTTTGAGACCCTACTCTCAATTCTTTTGGATATTCACCCAGAACTGGGATTGCTATATCATGTGGTAGTCCCATTCTCACTTTTTTGAAGAACCTCCATACTGCTTTCCACAGGGGCTGTACCATTTTGCAATCTCACCAACGGTGCATAAGGGTTCTGATTTCTCCACATCTTCACCTACACTTGTTATTTTCTTTTTTCCAAATATTAACCATCCTAATGAGTGTGAGTCGACATCTTGTGGTTTTGACGTGCAGTTCTCTGATGATTAGTGATGCTGAGTATCTTTCCATATGCTTGTTGGACTGTTTAATCAGTTTGATTTTTTTGTTACTGAGTTGTAAGAGTTCTTTAGATATTCTGGGTATCTTATCACATATATGATTTGCAAATATTTTCTCCATTCCATAGGCTGCCTTTTCACTCTGCTGTGTCCTTTGATGCACAAAAGTTTTTTTTATTTTTTATTTTTGGCCGCACAGTGGGGCATGTGGGACTCTTAGTTCCCTGTGCCCCCTGCAATGGAAGTTTTTAAGTTTGATGTAGCCCCATTTGTCTATCTTTGCTTTTGTTGCCTGTGCTTTTGGTGTCATAAACAAGAAATCATTACCAAGAGCAATGACCTGAAGATTTTCCCCTATGTTTTCTTCTAGGAGTTTTATAGTTTTAGGTCTGATGTTTAAGTCTTTAATCCATTTTGAGTTAATTTTTGTATATGGTATAAGATAATGGTCCAAATTCATTCTTTTGCACATAGATACCCAGTTTTCCCAAAACCATTTGTTGAAGAGGCTGTCCTTTCCCCATTGAGTCATCATTGCACCTTTGCCAAAGATCATTTGACCATGTATGTGAGCGCTTTTTATTTTTTAAATAGACTTTATTTTTCAGAGCAGTTTTAGGTTCATAGCAAGTACAGAATTCCCATGTATCCTCTGCTCCCCTCCACATGCTAAATATGCTTTTAACTTCCCGAGGCGAACACAGATTGCAGATTTTAAACCTTTCTTCTTTTCAAATACATGCATTTAATGCTACAGATCTCCCTCTAAACACTGCTCACTGCATCCCATTAATTCTACTATGTTGTATTTTCATTATCCTTTAGTTCAAACTATATAAAAATTCCCACTGAAATATTCTTTGACATAGAGGTTTAGAATTATGTTGCTCACCTTCCAAACATTTGTGGATTTTCTGGCTTTTTGTTATTTCTAGTTCAATTCTAATGTGGTTAGAGACCAAACTCTAATTTCAAGCCTTTTAAATTTGAGACTCGCTTTAAGACCTTGCCTCACAAACTTGATGCTGTTTTGTTATGATGGGAAAACCGGTAGGTTCAGACTCATTTTTTTCTGCTTTGGTTATGTATAGTCTACTGCGGTGGCTCAACGCTAAGTTTTGAGATCTTAAAACAGTATTCCTAACACACCACTGTAAAGCAATTATACTCCAATAAAGGTGTTAAAAAAAAGGAAAAAAAAAACAGTATTCCATTCAGGGGCCCGTCCTCTAGGCTTACACCACAGTCATTAGGCTGCGGTTAAAGACAGAGTACTTTTTTTTTTTTTTTTGCGGTACGCGGGCCTCTCACCGTTGTGGCCCCTCCCGTCGCGGAGCACAGGCTCCGCACGCGCAGGCTCAGCGGCCATGGCTCACGGGCCCAGCCGCTCTGCGGCATGTGGGATTTTCCCGGACCGGGGCACGAACCCGTGTCCCCTGCATCGGCAGGCGGACTCTCAACCACTACGCCACCAGGGAAGCCCAAGACAGAGTATTTCTGAGCAGCATCATTGCGCTTTTCAGGAACGCCTTCCACCCCTCACGGAATGGCAGGGCGGTACAAGTGATTTCTCAGTCCTCCACAGCTAAGGGGTGGATAGTTCAGGAACTATCTGTGTACTTTACGAGGCAACGGATACAGTACCCTTTTTTTTTTTTGGTCTCCTCATAGGTGACAAAGCTTCTGAGTTCTCAAATCTCAGAAGCTGAGGGAAAGAAAGGAAGTTGGGTAGAGTTCGAGAATGGTGGCAGAATGCCTCATCCCCGAATTGAGAGAGCACGCCTCTTGCGAGGCCTAACGAATCAGGGCCTCGGGTAACAGCGGCCCTTCAACTCCTCGGCCTAGTAACCCACCCGCAGAGATGGCCTCCCGCACGAACCTGTTCTTTCCTCCTTTCTTCTTTCCCAGCTGCTCAAACTTCCACTAGAAGTGGAACTGGGTGTGGCAAAAAGCCCGTCAGCGAACCGCCGGTCAGCGAACCGCCCCTCACGTGACAGACAAGAGGGCGCGGAGGACCTGGGGAACCTACGTCCGCCCTGGCCCCACCCACTTGACGCCACTCAGTGACCCCACCCCTCCGCCGTGGGGTGGAGCACGAGGCCCCGCCTCCAAACGGCCTCTCCTCGGAGCGCCAGGCTGACCAGTGGGGCGGGGCGAGAGGCCCGGAGGGGGCCAGTGCTGGGCGAAGGGGAGGAAGGGAAGGGAGGGGTCACGTGCGGCGAGCTGCCCGAAGTCACGTGACGAAGACGCTGGGCGGAGGGAGCCGGGGCTGGGAGTTCTCCTGAGGGAAGAGGAGTGAAGTGTGGGGCACGCGGCGGCGGCGATGACAATGGTGAGTGCGCGGCGGCCAGCGCGCTCGCTTGCAGCCCTCGCCCCGGAGCGCGCGGTGGGACGGCCAACGGCGGGCCAGATGTCGCGGGAGGGGCTGCGGGGAGCGGCTGGAGGGGGCAGGCGGGCAGGGCGGGGGTGCCGGGTTAGGCCTGTTTGGCCGCCGCGGGGTCGGAGACTATTGGGCTGCGCCGCCCTTTCCCGGTCTCGGCGATGCCCGAGCACCTGCGGGTGGCGGCGCGTTCTCCTGGCCATGTCGGAGCCTCTGCCCGAGTTCCTCGATCGGCTGTGGGGGCCCTGGCTGGGTACTCGGACCCCGCCTCTGCGGGGGCCCGCCACCCTCTCCCCTTCCAAGGTAGCCAGCCCCTCTGCTCCTCCCGGGCAGCCTCGCTTCCTTTCAGGTGGGGTGACTCAAGAATCCCCCAGTTCCGGACTCGGGGGGACTTGGTCACTCTCTTCCAGTGTTGATCGGGAGCTTGATAAAGTCCGTGATTTTTTTAGCCTGAATACGGTGATATTCAGCGATTTCCTGACCCTAGTTCAGCCTTGATGTTGACAGTTATAGAATGGGAGAGAAAAAGAGAAGGACATTGGAGGGGAGGACGTTTTTAATGCAAAAGGCAGTAGTTTCTTGCGCGCTGTTTTAAGCGTTAGGTCTCGTTTCCCTCACCAAGCCATTCTGGAAACTTACCGCTTTGGGATGTTGAAATGGCCTAGGGAGCAGAGGAGGGAGGGAAATCTGAGTACTCTCACCACAGTTAGTGGGAAGCACCAGCGTGGGCGCGATGGCGTTTAGCTTTGTGTGTGTTGGCGATCTTCTCTAGATTTGATCTCACTTGGCTCATTTTATGGTAGTATTCATTTACTCGGTTCACTTAGCAATCTTATGTTGAGCGCCTACTGTGTGCTCTCTAATAGTACCTGCTTTCCCAAAGCTCACCCGGTTCCGTAAACTGCTTGAGACTTTTGGCTTATAGACCAAGCTAGGTTTATTTAAAAAAAAAAAAAAAGTTACTTTGAATAAATACATTTAAAGTCAGAAATCGAGTTGTTTTAATTTATAAAGAGAGGACAGACATGTTCATTCTTAAACTTGGAACCTTTTCCTCTTTTTTTTAAACAAATAATTACAATACTTAGGTGCTCCCAGGGGCCCTGAGCAAGACTGAAACAGCCCTTGCTCTCTTGTAGCTTGCAATCCAGAGGGAGATAAACATTTATTTGTGTAATTATTTGTTTAACGTGGAAACAAATAATTACAGTTGTGATAAGAAGGAAGTATTGGGGGACCTTGCCTTGTCAGGGAGTTAAAGAAGCCTTCTTTAGTTGAATATAATTTGCAAAGAAAACTTAAAAGGCCCTCCTATCTTTTGCTTACATTTAAAATTATTACTTTTAATGAGCTTTTGAATTATGTTCAAGAGCAATTTTTATTTTCAAGTTACTCTTGAAACAAACACAATTGTAAAGCTTTATAACACTGAAATGGGCACAAGTGTAATAATATATGTATGAAAATTTGCTGTTTCATTGTTCGTGTATGCCCTAAGTGAATAAATTTTGAGAGCCTCTCTTCTGCCTCACCTTGAGTTGCATTTCTTTACAGCCACTGGATGTAGTGAAATTTCTTCAGTGAGGGCTAAAAAGTTTGTATTTTAACATATACACGTGTAATTTTGCTAGATGGTAATGCTCAGTGTTAGGTTTACAAATTATGTGAAAAATCTTAAATTAAGCTAAATTCAGTGATATGTAGTTTACGCTACGATTGGAAAACTGTGAGAACAATTGCTCTAATATTTAAGTAGTCATATATATCGCCCTCTAGTTATTTAAAGGCCACCTAAGAGTTTGAACCTGTATATTATCTAGTATTGCTGCTGAAAATCCCCTATTTTGAATGCTCACTTGAAGATATCTTTTCTAAAAGAACTTGGTAGTCTTTCTCGTAAATGATTTCAAAACTGCCTTCTGTAATTTCAGCAGAAGTATATGTTAATATATCCTAACTCTCTTTACAGCTTTTATTCCTTTTCCTTCTTCTGGTCTTCACCATTCTGACCATTTTTTTCCTCTTTATATATCGGAAGTATTATAATTTGATTGTGAATAATTTTAAGAAGATTTTAATTTTGTGACTTTTTGTTTGAAATACAGAAGATGCACATCTTGAAATAAAAACTTCATTTATTTATTTGGCCACACCATGCAGCTTGTGGAATCTTAGACCAGAGATTGAACCCACGCCCTCAGCAGTGACAGCGCAGAGCCCTAACCACTGGACCGCCAGGGAAATCCCTTCTGTTTTTTTTTTTAGAAATAAAAACTCTTGAAGACTTTGGGTAGAGAATCTTTCTTTCAACTCCTTCTAGAAGGAAAACAAGACAAACTTTTTTCTCAGATATTTTTCTCTCTGTTATCTACATGCACAATTTTCTGGAGGCTTTTACCAAGACTAGTTCATTTTTGATGTGTCCTGGTGTAAAAAACTGGATGTTAACCCAATGCTAAATTCTCATGGCCTCATTAACTTAACCGTGTTAAAGTGCTGTAGTTTATCATCAACCTTTTGTTTTTCTGCATATGCTACACTAGGCTTTTTTTATTCCTTCTGATCTCTCCCAATCTTAGTGTTTTGATTGTGTTGAAAAGTAAGTCCATTTTTAATTTTTAGTTATGAAATACTTCATGCATACAGAAAATAATAGAGGATAACACATAATTTTTACATATTTTTAATGCCTAAGACCTACATTTTTACATATAGTGTCAAAATAAAACTTATTGTTTACAATTACTAATTGTTGTTAATTGTGAAGTTTTATGTGACTTTTAAGTCTTTTATACCATTTTAATTAGTGGCAATTTTGATTTTATTTTATTTTTGATTATTTGATCTTTTAATATCAACTTTCAAATCCCAGTTCAGCTGTATGTGTTAAGTATATGTATGTGGGAAAAGTTACCATAATATTTCCTTTCATTTGTAAAACAATTTTTATAGTTTTCAAATCTCATTTTCCTGCAACCAGCTCTAAGAATATTAAGGGGGAATGAGAAAATTAAATTTTATTTTCCTGCTTCTATTTTATAACCCGAATTTTGGACTGTCATGTTCTACCCTTTCATAATTGGTCCTCCCACAGCAGGCCCCCCCCCCAGCTTTGCTGGCTCAGTGCTTTGCACATACTTGATAAATAGTAACTGATTTTCAGCTGCTATACATTCTCATATTTGTAACTCTTACGAGAATGTATACCATTTTGAGCAAGTTTTGAATTTAAAACTTGGGGTATGAAAGCTAACTAGGAAGGGACAGTGCACATGCCCTATCATTGATGTTTTTCATTCTAAGTTCAGAATAGTTTTCTAATTAAAATTGTTTGTCATTTATAATATTGCCAGGAAAGATTAAAACATCTTGCCAAAAGGAAAATTTGCTGGTTATGTCTTTGGAGTATGTCATAAGTACTAATCTGGCAATTCTTTGAGTTGATTTCATGAAATTATAATCCTTTTGTTAATAAAGGATTAATAAAAATAAAGAAGTGGGAATTCCCCGGCCGTCCAGTGGTTAGGACTCTGAGCTTTCACTGCTGAGGGCCCGAGTTCTATAACTAAGATCCCACAAGCTGCGTGGCACTGCCAAAAAACAAAGAAGCAAGCTCAGAATTTAGGAAAACACTATCTCCTTTGATCATAGTATCATCCTATGACCCACATAGCCTTAGCAGGATCATTAGCTTGTTTGCTGTCCTCCTGAGGACAGAACTGAGCCTTAACGCAAGTTCCTTGCTCTAGATTTTGCTACTGCACCAATACTAACTTCCTGCGGGAGGGCTGGTCTTACCAAACATGCCTAGTTTTAGCTCACTTCTTTTGGGTATTCACAAAATTTACAGAAATTTAATTAGTCTCCTCCATTAGAGCCAGTTTTATTCCAAGGGCTTACTTACACAGTGTAACACATGCTGTTCAGACTTATATAGCAGTAGATTTTACCATAACTAGTACATTGTAATAACTCATGAGTAATTGGGATTGTATGAGTTTCATTATAGCAATATAATGAAAGAACCTCATAGATGTATTACTAAAGGTAACCTTTCAAATCCAGTTGTTAGGATTAATTTTTTAGCCCCGCGGCATGCATGCAGAACTTCCCCAACCAGGGATTGAACCTGTATCCCCTGTAGTGGAAGCGGGGAGTCTTAACCACTGGACCACTGGGGTAGTCCTTTTAGATCTTTGGTATATGTTACTATTTGATTATTTATAGTGGTTACCTATGGAAATGATTGAAATTATAGCGTGTTTAAATTTGTTTTCTTTTTTGTCTTTTAATTTTATTGTGGTAGAAAACATATAACAAATATATCCTCAGCAAAATTTTAAGCATACAGTACAGCATTAACTGTATGCATATTGTATGAAATTTTAGTTTTGATGTAGTATTTGATATAAGTTGTTATTTCCTTGTGAATTCATAGATTAACTGTAGGTTATAGGTAATTAAATTTGAATTTAGAAATGTAGTGACTGACAAAACATAATTATGAACATTTTCCTTTTATTTCAGAGTTTTCTTGGAGGATTTTTTGGTCCCATTTGTGAGATCGATGTTGTCCTTAATGATGGGGAAACCAGGAAAATGGCAGAAATGAAAACTGAGGATGGCAAAGTAGAAAAACACTATCTTTTCTATGATGGAGAATCTGTTTCAGGGAAGGTAAATATTTTGTTTGGAGAATTACCTAGTTGTAGCGTATTAGAATTAGTCATGAGAATGGCTTGTGCTGTATCTAAATTTGAATGATTTTATTAGAGATGGAAAATTTTTTTCAGAAGGTCAGTTAAATCCTTGATTCAATAGAACATTTACAGGAAAGATTCTTAAACTGGAAGGGTTACAGGGGCAGAGTCTAAATTAAACTGTGTGGAAAATTTTGTGTGTTTGTGACTATGTGCATCTGTTTAACTTCAGACACTTTCTACAGTGGGGCTGTGATCCACTTAAAGTTTGTTTCTCCTTTAACATAAAGTTGAGTTGTGGAGATTGGGGATAATTCTCTAGTATACCTTTCTAAAAGTTTCTTTCTCATTCTTTATAGCTTATCTGTCTGTACTACTGTCATTGTGTCTGTTGATCTCATTTCTTGATACTCCGTAGAGGACTTAAGTACATTTGGAACGTGTCCATGCATGGTCAGATACATTTATGATACCTTCTGTGGTTTAACTTTTTCCTCCTTTTCCTTACCAAGTGATGTATAAGATTATTCTTATACCTTATGAAACATGATTAGTACTCATTAGTTTGTGATACTGAAGAATGGTAATATCCTAGATAAAATCAAGTCATAAAACATTTGAAATAATTTTTCAATTATTTTCAGTATTTTTGAAATATTAAGAGTTTCTCTCCCCTGCTTGTTAAGGTGATACATACACATGGTAGATAGTTTGGGAAATAAAATAATTATCTATATTCCCATCATATGGAAATAATTCACTGTTAAAATTTGAATGTGTTTCCTCCTCGTCTCTCTGCATTAGTTAATGTATGTATAATATATTAAGCATAACTTTTCCCTATTATTGGATATTTAAATAGTTTCTACTGTATTTTTCAGACTGCTTGTAGTATATCACTGTATCTTTAGTAATACAGGCATGTTTTTAGTTATAAAACTTTAGTACATAAGTTTTTCTCCAAATTTCTGTAGGATAAGATTACTTCCTTAGAATGAATTCCTGGAAGTGAGTTGCTGGACCAAAAGACATGAATATTTGAAGGGTATCAATACATATTAACCTGGAGAATTTGCATCAAATCACATGTTCACTTAATGCCTTGTTTCACTCAGGGTAGTACTGAATATGGTCACTTTTTAATCTTTGCTATTTCTATAGGCAAAAATGATATTATTCTTTGATAGCATTTCTTTGGTTACTAGACAGGTTGAACTTAGGTTTATTAGCTATTTTACTGCATCGTCTATTCTGGTCCTTTGCCAGTTTACTTACTGATGTCTTAGTGTTATATTTGAAATAAATTTTTTGCTTTTCTACTTTACTCTCCCTTTAAAATGATGGGGAGAAAGAGAAGAGGCCTGGAAGAGAGCAGACAAAATCATTAAAAGGATGGAACATGTCAAACGAGTAAAGGAAATAGTGTTGGTTCTGTAAGAAACTGCCAAACTATTTTCCAAAGTAGCACTACCATTTTCAGCAATGAATGAGAGTTCCTGTTGTACCACATTCTAGCTAGCATTTGATGATGTCAGTGTTCTAGATTTTGCCCATTCTAATAGTTTTGTAGTGGTATCTCATTGTTTTAATTTGCAGTTCCCTAATAATATGATGTTGAACATCTTTTCATATGTTTATCTTCAAATATATATCTTTTTTGGTGAAGTGCTTGTTCAAATCTTTTGCCTAATTTTCATTCGGGTTGTTTGTTTTCTTCTTATTGAGTTTTAAGAGTCGGAAACAGCCCTTTTTGGAAAACAGCCTTTTCTCAGATGTGGCTTCTGCAAATATTTTCTCCCAGTTTATGGCTTGTCATCTTACCTTCTCATTTTCTCGCTACATGTGTAAATTTCCATTTCCCTGACATCTAATGAGGTTGAGTGACTGTTCATATATTTATTGGCTATTTGATGTCCTTTGTGAAATGCCTATTCAAGGCTTTGGGTTTTGGTGGGGAGTTTTTTGGGCTCATTTTTATACTCAGTTGACTTTTTTTCTTATTGATGTGTAGGATTTTTTTTTTTTTGGTATGTTCTTGATACGTGCTTCTCAATATAGAGTCCTTTGCATATGTATTATAAATATCTTTCTGGCTGGATTTTTCACTATCTTAATGGTATCGTTGGATGAACAGGAGTTCTTAATTTTAATACTCTACAAATGTTAGTGCTTTTTGTAACCTGTTTAAGATATCTTTGCCTACCGTATGGGCATGAAGATGTTCTCCTGTTTTTCCTATAATTTAAAACAATTTTACATTTCACATTTAGATCTTCAGTTTTTTGGAATTGATTTTGTCTTTGTGATATAGGAGTCAAGGCTACTTGTTTGTTTGTTTGTTTTTTCCCCACATGGATATCTTATTAACCCAGGACATTTATTGAAAAAGCCATCCTTTCCCCCACTACACTGCAGCATCACCTTTGTCATCAGCCAGAGGTTGTATGAGTCTGTTTCAACATCTCTGTTCTGTTCCATTGGTTTATTTGTGACATATACTTTCATTTTTTATTTTTTTCATTTTTTTTAAAGATAGCTTTATTGAGTTGTAATTCACATACCATAAAATTCACCCTACTAAAGTGTACAGTTCAGAGGTTTTTACTATATTTGCAGAGTTGTGCAACTGTCACCACTATCTAATTCCATAAGGTTTTCATCACTCCAGAAGAAACACCATACCATTAGCAGTAACTCCCTTGGTGCCATAAACTGAATGTTTGTGTCCTTATAAGATTCATGTGTTGAAACCTAATCCCCAGTGTGATATATTGGGGGGGTGGGGCTGGGGGGGGTTGGGAGATGATTAGGTCATGAGGGCAGAGCCCTCATGAATGGGATTAGTGTCCTCAGAGAAATCCCATGTGCACCTTCTGACATGTGAGGACATAGTGAAAAGACAGCCGTCTGTGAACCAGAAAGCAAGCTCTCCCCGGACACCAAATCTCCTGGCGCTTTGATCTTGAACTTCACAGCCTCCAGAAGTGTAAGCAATAAATTTATGTTGTTTTTAAGCCACCTAGTCTATGGTATTTTGTCATAGCAGCCCGAATGGACTAAGACACCTAGCATCCACTAATCTATAAATGTGCTTTCTTTCTCTGTGGATTTGCCTATTCTGGACATTTCATATAAATGGAATCATAAAATATGTGGCCTTTTGTGTTTGGCTTCTTCTACTCAGCATGATGTCTTCAAGGTTTATTCCTTTTTAAAAAAATTTTGGTAAAAAATATATATAGTAAAATTTACCATATTAACCATTTTTATGTGTCTAATTCAGTGGCATTAATCACATTCACAGTGTTGTGTAATCATCACCTTTTTTTTTTTTATAAATTTATTTTATTTATTTATTTTTGGCTGTATTGGGTCTTCATTGCTGTGCTCGGGCTCTCTCTAGTTGTGGAGCAGGGCCTCCTTTTCGATGCAGTGCATGGCCTTCTCATTGCAGCGGCTTCTCTTGTGGCAGAGCAAGGGCTCTAGGGCGCACGGGCTTCAGTAGTTGTAGCACTTCAGTAGTTGTAGCACGTGGGCTCAGTAGTTGTGGCTCCCGGACTCTAGAGCGCAGGCTCAGTAGTTGTGGCACATGGGCTTAGTTGCTCCGCGGCACGTGGGATCTTCCTCGACCAGGGCTCATACCTGTGTCCCCTGCATTGGCAGGTGGATTCTCAACCACTGTGCCACCAGGGAAGCCCCCGTCACCACTATTTTAAAAATTTGTTCATCACCCCAAACAGAAACTTTGTACCCATCAAGCAATAACTACTCTTTTCCCTTTTCTCCCAGTCCATGGATACCTCTAGCCTACTTTTTTAAAAAAATAAGTTTATTTATTTATTTATTTTTGTCTGTGTTGGGTCTTCGTTGCTGCTCACAGGCTTTCTGTAGTTGCGGCGAGGGGGGGCTACTCTCTGTTGCGGTGCGTGGGCTTCTCATTGTGGTGGCTTCTTTTTTTTTTTTTTTGTGGTCGCTTCTCTTGTGGTGCACGGGCTCTAGGTGCATGGACTTCAGTAGTTGTGGCATGCAGGCTCAGTAGTTGTGGCTCACGGGCTCTAGAGTGCAGGCTCAGTAGTTGTGGCACATGGGGTTGCTGCGTGCATGTGGGATCTTCCTGGACCAGGGCTCAAACTGGTGTCTCCTGCATTGGCAGGCGGATTCTTAACCACTGCTCCACCAGGGAAGTAAGTCCCTCTAGTCTACTTTTTTTCCTATAAATTTGCCTGTTCTGAGCCTGTTCTATTTCATATAAGTGGTCATATAAGATTTGTCTTTTTGTGTCTGCCTCATTTCATGTAGCATAATGTTTTCAAGGTTCATTCATGTTGCAGCATGTATCAAAACACCATTCTTTTCTATGGCGGAATAATATTTCAGTATCTATCTGTGTAGTATATGGATGTACCACACTTCATCCATTCATCAGTTGAGGACATTTCAGTTGAGGATATTTGGGTTTCTATTTGTTGACTGTTATGAATATTGCTGTACATTTGTGTGTTAAGTTTTTGTGTGACTGTGTGTTTTCATTTCTCTGGTGTGTATACTTAGGAATGGAATTGCTGGGTCATACGTTAACTCTATGTTTAACTTTTAAGGGAACTGCCAGGCTTTTCCAATGCAGCTGCACCATTTTATATTCTCTTCAGCAATGTATGAGGGTTCCAGTTTCTTCACATTCTTGGCAATACTTATTATTGTCTGTATTTTTTATTGCCATCTTAGTGGGTGAGAAGTGGTCATAATGGTTTTGATTTGCATTTCCCCTAATGATGAATAATATTGAGCATCTTTTCATGTGCTTATTGCTGTTTGTATGACTCTTTTGGAGAAAAGTCTGTATATATCCTTTGACCATTTTTAATTGGGTTATTTGTCTTTTGATTGTTGAGTTGTAAGAGTTCTTTATATACTCTAGATACAAGTCTTTTGTCAGTTATGTTTTGCAAATATTTTCTCTATTTCTGTGAGTTGTCTTTTCACTTTCTTGGTGGTGTCTTGAAGTACTAAAATTTTCTATTTGATGATGTCCAGTTTATCTTTTTTAAAATTTCATTTCTCATGCTTTTGGTGTCATCTGAGAAACAGTTGCCTATCCAAGATAATGAAGATTTACACCTATGTTTTCTTCTAAGAGTTTTGTAACTGTAGCTCTTACATTTAGTTCTTTTATCCATTTTGAGTTAATATTTGTATATGGTGCAAGGTAGGGATCCAATTTCATTTTTTTGTATGTTGAGATTGAGTTGTTCCAGCATTATTTGTTAAAAAGAATATTCTTTCCCCATTGAATTGTCTTGGGACTCCTGAAGCATATACTTTTTAAAGTTAAATTTAATTGCCGTCTGTCAAAAAAAGCTACAGAGAAGGAAACAAAATTACCCATAAGCATACATTCCAGAAGTAACTCCTGTTACGAGTTTTTTCTGTAGTTTAAAAAATATAATTGGCATTATACTTGTATACAGTTTGACCATGCTTCCTTCATGTGACATACCATGCACATCTTCCCACATCATTAAATATTCTTTGACCTTATTATTTTTATACTTTAATTATACTCCATCATATGATGTACTACAATTTGTTTAATTATTTACTTGTTTTTCTGAGATATTAATTTGGAAGGCAGGTAACTAACTCATCCTGGTCACAGATATATGGAAGATATAGAAGCATGAATATTTTAATTATGTAGTTTACAGACAGAAGTAACTGAACTTCGGTTTTTATTGGTCCTTAATTTCTGTTGTCTTTTGAAAACACTATTTGTAAGAAAAGCTTTTAAGAGTCATGCTACCCATATTTTTTATAGTAAAGAATAAACCCGGAAGTATGCTTTTTGGTATGTTAGCTAATCCTTAAATGTTTCGAGTTTTGTTTTTAATATGTATGTACTTTATAGATATTTTGTCAAATTAAAATGTTTAAAATTAAGGTTTCCATTTGGCACATATGAATTTAGGGATTTTAGATTATATATTTAATTTGAAAAGTACGTAAGATAATCATACTCAAAATTTAAATCTTTAGACATTCTGTTTTTAGGATGAGTAGCAGACTCAGGGCAATAAGCATTGCTTTTAAGATCAGGAATTATAACAATATATTGTTGGTTATAAAAGGCTGAAAGTGATCTTTAAGATCAGTTCTTAGAATTAGTAATAACCTTACATTAAAATGCTGTTGTAGAATTTAACTATTTGACCTGAAAACATATTTGAATAGTTGAAAGTTTTCCCTTTTATTGAGTCTTTATAGTTCTCCAGCTGTAAAGAAGGATTCCTTACTAACAAAGAAGATGCTTTAAGTGTACGTATAAGTAAGAGGTTCATTACTGATTGTATATGAGTAGGTTTTACCTTCTCTGGCGCTATAAGGTCTAGGTAGGATCTAGGTATGTGGTGGTGTCTCAGACTTCAGAAATGAATACCTGAAATATTTATACATTGTATTCATCTGGAAGCAATCTGCTAGTAGGCCCGAAAAGGATTGTTAACATCTCTTACAATTTCATGTTTTGGCAGGTAAACATAGCCTTTAAGCAATCTGGAAAGAGGCTAGAGCACCAAGGAATTAGAATTGAATTTGTAGGTCAAATTGGTGAGTTTTAAAATAGTATTACTTTTTTTTTCTTTGATAACTGAGTTTGAAGAGAGTTTAATTTGGCACTTAGCTTTATGGAAAGAAGGAATTGATTTTGCGTAATAAAAGAGGATTTATTTTATAAACATTAAATCATGTTTCTTTTAATTGTATTAAATGATATTTGACTAATCCTGCCTTTATTTGTGATTAAACTTAATTACTAAAAGTGAAAGGAGTTATGTAAGCTACCAGCCTTGAAAAATAATTCAAGTAAATTAGTTTACTCACTGAAATTTCCATCTGCCTACATTTTTCACCAGGTTTATTCACAATTAGCAGTGTCACCTTCATCCTTCACTTTCTAATTACCCATGCCATTTGTCTTCCTAACTTAGTGTGTACCTGTAGCCAGACTCACTTGTCAATAGAAAATTCCATGTGAAAAGGAAAAGTGTAATTTCTTTTTGACTTAGATCAACTTGTGTATGTTTCCATATGTGTATTTCAGAGACATTCTTGATTTAGTAGGAGTTAAACTGTATAAATCTTTTGGTACTGCAGATTCGGAAAAGAGAAAGGAAAATAGGTCCTAGCTTTCTAAGTTTTATTGTACATTTTTAAAGTATCAAAATTGGAATGGGTGGATATTTATTTACATGTCTATTTTGGATGAGATTATATTTAAGGGGCAAATTATAGTAATTAACTGATAGTTGATTTTAGTCTTTTGCGTATTATAGTTTTATCAAGGTAATATATTTGCCTAACTAAAGCAAAACAAGACAATACATTTTTTGCCTAGAAGGGAGGAAGTTCAGATAATTGCTGGAAATATGTCTGTTAAAACAGCTTCATACTGGGCAAACCCTAAATGTATTAAAGGAATGAATTCATTTTTTTATAATAGAAATTTTCATTTTGCTATGCTGCTTGAATTTTTTTATGCCTAAGTGGAGCATAATAGAAAGATAATGGAATTTAGATCATAGCTCTAGTATTTAAAGTGGAGATAAATCCAACTAATTCTTTTTGTAAAAATTATTTGCTTTGGAAGTAGAAGTTTGAGTTTTAATGAGATGGGTATTAAATATAATTGGTCTTTTTGCTTTTTAAAATTTCTTAGAACTTTTCAATGACAAGAGTAATACTCACGAATTTGTAAACCTAGTGAAAGAACTAGCCTTACCTGGAGAACTGACTCAGAGCAGAAGTTATGATTTTGAATTTATGCAAGTTGAAAAGCCATATGAATCTTACATCGGTGCCAATGTCCGTTTAAGGTATGAACGTGTATCAGAAACTGTAGACAGAATCAAAACCAGAAAGTAATGACTACTATTGAATGTCTTATTAGAACGTCTAATTATAATTTTGGACTGGAAGGCTTAAGATTTTTTAAATTCTGTCAAAAATTTTTTTTTTTTTCTGGGTAATGCTCATCTGATGTAGTAAGAGCCTTCTGTAGTTTTAGAGAATCCTATTATGAGAAGTTTTAGTCATACACTTCCCTGTATGAATCGTTCTTAGGTACTTCATTTGTCCTGTAAATGAAATTACTCTCTAAATCCATTAGTTTCCCAATGAATCTCATTTAGTGTATGGTTAAGAAGTGATCTAGAAAAAAAGAAAAAACAAACAAAAAGCAGTGATCTAGAGAGATGTCCTCAAGTAGGCTTGATGATGGTGCTTCAAATTGATCTAAAAAGTATGTACACTATTCTTAAAATTGAACTTTGTATTTTTTCTATGGTGGGGGCATTTATTTAAAAATTAAAACTTCTTCATGAAGTAAATGGAGTAAATTGATCCCTAAGGAGTTCCAGCAGAGAAAGCAGAGTTGCAGTTAATGTTTGCTTATTTAAAACACTGAGATATATCACAGGAGATTTAACTTGTCCTCTCCATTAATTTTGTAGGTATTTCCTTAAAGTGACGATAGTAAGAAGACTGACAGACTTGGTAAAAGAATATGATCTTATTGTTCACCAGCTTGCTACCTATCCTGATGTCAACAATTCTATTAAGATGGAAGTGGGCATTGAAGATTGTCTACACATAGAATTTGAATATAATAAATCAAAGTAAGTACCTTTCACAAACAGATAACATAAATGTTCAGGGAAAATTAAGAAATAAACCTTTTATGTCTTTGTAAATTGGTCAAGTTAAGGATAGAATCAACATTAATCTGATGTTAACAGACCAACAGAATCTCTGAGCTGAAAGAAACTTTAGGAATTTAGTTTTGTTTCTGACTCAGCGCAGACGTCTTTATTATTCTATTCCTGGTAATTGACCATTTTTTATAGAGGATCTCACCATCTCAGAAGGCATCTAATCCTATGTCTCAAAAAATTTATCTTCTTGTCTTGAGATCATTTTAGCTGGTCATCTCTTTAAAAATAAGCAAAAATGCTCTTTTTCTGACTACATGAGCAATACATTTTTATTATTAAAAAAATTGACAATGTAGAAAAGTCAAAGGAAGTAAAAATACCACATATTTTCACCATTACTACTTAACCACTATTAAATCCTCATGTATATCTTTTCATGGGAGGGGGTATATATGTTTATATATGTTGTGCATTTTCAGAAATGGGCTCTTATTTTATTTATTAATGCCTTTTAAAGCTTTATTATGGAAAATTTCAAACATATACCAAAGTATATATCTAACAATATTAATAATTTCTTAACCTCGTCACATATTTAGTCAGTGTTCACTTTTCCCTAATTTACTCATAAATGTTTTGTCGCCATATGGTTTGTTCAAATCAGTATCCAAAGAAGACTTGCTCAAATCCAGTGGATCCAAACACACTACATTTGTTTTTTTATTCTTAAATCTCTTTTAATTTATAGGTTTTCTCTTTTATTTATTTATTTTTCACTAAAGTTTATTGTTGAAGAAATGGATGTTCATTCTTTTGTCCCCTTCCTGTGCACTCTTCTGTTACATCATTTTTATTACTTGTCATGTCTCAGTTTATATCACTGAAATTGTGATACACACGTGTTCAGGGTCTTAAATTATATTGTTGATAAAATTATTAGATAGTTTAGGACCTAAAACTTGTCACTGGAAGCCTCCTTTCAGACTAACATAATTGCATTAATCAACTCTTGGGATATTATTTTGAGATCAAACCTGGGAGAAGTTTAAAAAAAAAAAACCCTCTGGGAATTACAGGAATTCCTAGGTTTGCTACCATGTTATTTCAAGGTCCCTGGAAAAGTCTTTGATTAGTAGGTATTACAGCAACAAACTCAATTTATGGAGTCTCTCTTTGTGGCCAGGTGATTTGTTAGCTGCACTATTCTAGCACTTGGAGTAATACTGACACTAAACCCATGTGTAGAGTTTTTAATGTTCAAAACATCTTCATACACCAAATAAAAATTTTCAGGCATAAAAATCTTAATTTTCCATGCTTAAGCTCTTTGGAAACTAAGTTAACCTCTACGTAGGGACCAACAATTAATCAGGCTAATTCTTCCCTCTGAGGTGTATCGATGGTCAAGTAAACTTTGCTTCCTTATTTTTATAGTAAAACGATGAGTACTTTTTTCAAAAAAGAACATTAAACACATGAATGGTCAGAATGGTATTCTTAAATAGTAATTATCCTACAGATACCTAATAAATCCTTTCAGGACATATTTCACTCCTTTTGTTTGTTTTGTAAACTGATATTTAGTAAGTGACAAATACTCTTTCCCCAAAGGTATCATTTAAAGGATGTGATTGTTGGAAAAATTTACTTCTTATTAGTAAGAATAAAAATCCAACATATGGAGTTACAACTGATCAAAAAAGAGATCACGGGAATTGGTAAGTTGAAGAGTATTTGAACTGAAATTCATTTTAGTTGAAATTTTGAAATCTTAAAATATTGTTTAAACTTAAAATAAATATCCACCTTGGAGACTAACTTTGATACTTAATATTGCTGGCAGTGAGTTATTCATTTATGTTTTTAAAAAAATTAATTTTTGAATACATAATAAATTCACATCGTTCAAAAACAAAGTGTGAACGATTATACAGTAAAAAGTGTCCTGTTTATGTACTCCAGCTACTCATAGGTGATATGTTTGTAAGTTTTAAAATCCTTTAAGTATTTATCCATATACCTGCAAGTGCCTCTACATTACACCCTCCCCCTTTTTTTAGTTAAGTGGTTATATACAATACATACTTTAGAGTTCTTTACATATCAATGTGTGGAACACTTCCTCATCTTTCTTACAGTATTCCATTCAATGGGTGTACTAGCTATTGGTGGACATAACAGGTTGTTTCTAGTCTTTTGCTATTATAAACAATGCTTTAGTTAATAATATTATTTCACATATGTGTTGGTTTGTGTGCAAGATAAAATCTTAGAAGTGGAATTGCTGTTTCCAAGGGTATATTCATTTGTAATTTCAATTCATATCAGTTTCTCCTCTTTATGGACTGTACCAGTTTGCATTACTACCAGCAATGAATGTAGGAGGGTGCCTCTTTCTCCCTGTATTCTCATAAGCATGATGTTACAAAACTTTTAGCTGATCTCATGGGTGGGGGAAAAGTTTAATTCATTTTTCTCATCTGAGTGAGGGTGAGCATCTTTTCATGTGTATAAAAGCCATTTGTATTTCTTTTCTGTAAACCACCTATCCATATCCTTTGCCCCATCTCTATTGGATTATTAGTCTTTTCCTTTTGATGTGTAGAAACTCTTTATATATTAGGAAAATCAATCCCTTTTTCTTCTGTTTTTTTTTTCTTTTTTGGCTGCATTGGGTCTTCGCTGCTGCGTGCAGGCTTTCTCTAGTTGCCGCGAGCGGGGGATACTCTTCATTGTGGTGCACAGGCTTTTCATTATGGTGGCTTCTCTTGTTGCGGAGCATGGGCTCTAGGCACATGGGCTTCAGTAGTTGCAGCATGTGGGCTCAGTAGTTGTGGCTCACGGGCTCTAGGGCGCAGGCTCAGTAGTTGTGGTGCACGGGGTTAGTTGCTCCATGGCATGTGGGATCTTCCTGGACCAGGGATCGAACCCATGTCCTCTGCATTGACAGGCGGATTCTCAACCACTGCACCACCAGGGAAGTCCCCCTCTTTCTGTATTAAGAGCAGCAAAATTTCCCCAGTTTGTCTTGCTTATGGTGGTTTTTGCCATCTAGAAGTTCTTGATGTTTACGTAAGTCAGATTTATCAGTTTTTACTCTTATGGATTCTGGGTTTTATACCACAGTTAGAAAGGCCTTTTTTACACTGAGGTTCTAAAAATTTTCTGTGCTTGATTCTACTAAAGTAATACACTATAGTTTAGGAATTTTAATTAATTAAAATTAAATTAAATTAATTAATTAAACTTTTAATTCATTTGGAATTTGTCCTGATGTAAGAGATCAGCTATGGATCCAACTTTACTTTTCTCCAGATAGCTGACCAGTTGCCCCCAAATCTTCTATTGGTTCATAACTGCTTTTTTTTTTTTTTTTTTTTTTTTTGCGGTACACGGGCCTCTCACTGTTGTGGCCTCTCCCGTTGCGGAGCGCAGGCTCAGCGGCCATGGCTCACGGGCCCAGCTGCTCCGCGGCATGTGGGATCTTCCCGGACTGGGTCACGAACCCGTGTCCCCTGCATCGGCAGGCGGACTCTCAACCACTGCACCACCAGGGAAGCCCCATAACTGCTTTTTAATTTTAATTATTATTATTTTTTTGGCCACGCCATGTGGCTTGTGGGATCTTAGTTCTCTGATCAGGGATCAAACCTCTGCCCCCTGCAGCGGAAGTGCAAAGTCCTAAGCACTGGACCATCAGGGAATTCCCTGATTTTAATTAATATTTAGATTTAGTGTGTTCCCTTTAACTTTGCTGGTTTTCTGCCAAAAAGAATTTTAGACAACACTTTTTAAGAATTTATAATTGGTAGTCATGATTTTAAATATCTGTAATTTCTTAATCTCCATTTTTCACCTGCTAATAAAAGTTAAAGTGATTAGGGACTTCCCTGGTGGCACAGTGGTTAAGAATCCTCCTGCCAACGCTCAGATGTGAGTTAGAGCCCTGGTCCTGGAAGATTCCACATGCCTCAGAGCAACTAAGCCCGTGCGCGACGACTACTGAGCCTGCATGCCACAACTACTGAAGCCTGCACGCCTAGAGCCCGCACTCCCCAACAAGAGAAGCCACAGCAATGAGAAGCTTGCGCACCTCAATGAAGAGTAGCCCCCACTTGCTGCAATTAGAGAAGGCCCGTGCACAGCAACGAAGACCCAAGGCAGCCAAAAATAAAATTAATTAATTAATTTAAAAAAAAGAAAAACTGTCTATGGTTTAGAGAATAAAAAGACAAGCCACAGACTGGGAAAAAAATATTTAAAAAAAAGTTAAAGTGATTTAAAGATATTAAAACCAAACTTCAGGTTCCCATTTGTTGTTTAAAAAGAAATTGTTTATTTAAACATTTTTTTCTAGTTATAAAAATTATATTCAGTTTTGGAAAATTTTAAATAAAAAATAATTTGTACTCATAGTCCAGAATAGACCTTAGCCTTTGCATATTGTATATTTCACAACATTGGGATCATTACTGTGTTTTAGTGTACCTTTTAAACTTATCTCATTGACTTTTTAAAAGAACTGTATGTATGTCAGGTATTCACTTTGATGTTTTGTCTATGTTAAAGTTAACAAGAGAACATTTTGGGTGTTGCAGAGAAAACTAGCATGTCAGTGCACTGCTATGCATTGATAGTTTCTATTTTAGCAGATATTAGAAATGATAGAAGGAAGTCTGTGAAGATTATTTCTGAACTGTATACAGTTGACCCTTGAATAACATGAGGTTTGAACTGCATGGGTCTACTTATAGCAGATTTTTTTCAGTAGTAAATATTACACTACTACATGATCTGCAGTTGGTTGAATCCACAGGTAGGGAGGAACCGTGGATAGGGAGGAGTGGAGGATACAGAGAACGGACTATAAATTATACACACGTTTTCCTGTGTGTACGGTCAAGCGCCCCAGCCCCTGCAGTTTTTCAAGAGTCTATTGAATTACTTTGGGAGGAAGGGAGTGCGATCTTCAGTTGGGTGGTAAGTAAGTGTAGATCAAGAAATAGAAAAGAATGATCAACATTTTCACAAAAGGGGAAAGTAAATTAGTACTAAAATAATGTAGTCAGAAAATAGGAAGAAGGTATAAGTCTGGAGATCATATTCTAGCAGTATTTAAATTAATATCATTTACATTATTGCACTAGGACCCAGTACCACAACAGAAACAGAAACAATCGCTAAATATGAAATAATGGATGGTGCACCAGTAAAAGGTAATACACTTTTCATTTACTTTTAAGTTACAGGTAGTGCAGATAGCACTGTTCATGGCAGATTAGTTTGAAAGTATTTATTCAGTGTGAATATATCTGTGAATTCTTAAAACGATTCTTACAATGATTTTTAAGATTATCTTTGTATAAATGCTGAGAAGACTATAGTAGTACTTTCTAGTTTGAAATAAGGTTTAATTTTTTACTCAGTTTAAATTTAGAATTTAGAAGAGACATTTATGGATATCTCTTCCCTAGTTCTGAATTTATAATATTTTAATTACCTTTTGTTACAGTAGTTTCTCTCTGTAAATCTTTTTTACTCATGCTGAACATAAGGTGCAGTATAATTAAGTAGTCATTGTGGGATTTTGGAGTTCTTATATAGCCCTCAAGAAAATAAGCAGTTCCCTTAGTAGATAATTTTCAGTGTCTAAGACAATGAAGCCAGTATTTATCATTTTAAATTTATGTCTTTGGGTTTTTCTTACTCTGTTAGTAATTACTTCAAAGAGTAGTTACCATTTACTGAGTACCAACTATAGATGAGGCATTGTATTCTCAGGCGCTGTCAAGTTCCCTACCACACTTTGAGTTAGGTAGTGGTAACCCTTATTTTATACATGAAACTGAGATGTAGAGGTAAAAAACTTGTTAAAGGTGATACACTGTAGGGGAGGCAGAACTTTCCCTCTACCCGTCTTAGATTTTCAGCTGGAATTCTTTAACAAAAAGATCAATAAGAGAAAAACAGTTGATTAATGCATGCAGTACACATCACCCAGGAGAAACCTCAACAAAAAAGTAACTCAAAGCTGTGACTTAGAATTTCAGCCTATATAGCATCTTCAAAAGAACAATAAATTTGGAGAGAAATGACTGGGCAAAGGAAAGCAGTTTAGGCTTCCCAGGGCGGCAAACTACGGGCAGGTAAATATGTGGGAGAAAACCAATGGAGTAGGCTTGTTTGCAGGTTCCTCTGGTGCCATCCCCGGCCTGAAAAAAGGCTGTCTTCAGTAAAAGGAGAATTTATATCCTGCCTTTAGGCAGAACAGGGGATTCTTTTCTGATTTTACTGCTGCTTAATTGCCTTCAGCTCAAAATAATCTGTATGTCAAAGAGGAATATTTTTCGGTGACATATTCTGGTTTCCTTCAATATCTAGTCATTGCACAGTTGGAGTTTGAGTCCAGGGGTTTCTGACTCCAGGACTCTTGTGTGTGTACTCTTGTGTTATGCAACATAACTTTGTAAAATTCCAGCAGCCACAAATTTTTATGTAAAGTGATGGGTTGTACATCTTTAAGGAAATAGATATACATAAGAAAACTATTACATAAAAAGGATTCAAAGCAGAATATGCAAATAATTATTCTTAGAAAAAGAGAAGCCATGAGAATCTGAATAGCAATCTTTTTGCTATTGCTTCATTGCTAATGAAGGAATGTCATCATTCTAAACATGTTTGTTGCTTTGGGTGAATTAGTAATAAGTATTCAAGAATTTATACACATGATTAGAAATTATGGTACAGATGAAACAGATGGTTAAGTGACTTGGCTGGAGTTGGGATTCAAATCCAGGCATTTTGGCTCTAGAGCAGTGGTTCTCATCTAGGGGCAATTTTGGCCCCCCCTCCCCAGGGGACATTTGGCAATGCCTGGAGACATTTTTGGTTATCATATTTGGGGACTGCTACTGGCATCTTGTGGGTAGAGGCCAGGAATGCTGCTGAACTTCATACAGTGCATAGGACCTTATCCATGACAAAGAATTATCGGGCCTAAAATGTCAATAGTGTCAAGGCTGAGAAACCCGTCTAAAGCTTTTGTTATGCTGCTGTCTTGTGAGGAACTGAAGCATTAATGTCTTCTCTATGATGCTTAGTTTTAGGTGTTATGTAACTATTGATATATTTAATCATCCTTTAGAATTAAATGGAAATTGCTTTTCTTTCAGGTGAATCAATTCCAATAAGACTGTTTTTAGCAGGCTATGACCCAACTCCAACAATGAGAGATGTGAACAAAAAATTTTCAGTAAGGTACTTTTTGAATCTAGTCCTTGTTGATGAGGAAGACAGGAGGTACTTCAAGCAGCAGGTATGGTGCCACCCAGATGTTATTTTGTTCTGTGGCAATTCCAAAAACACCTGGAAAGCAGCCATTTTTCTAAGCTTTATTGTACTGAGCAAGTGGGGGTTTCTAAGTAAGTGAAAACACTGACAGTATGTTATAGAAGTAAGCATGAATGGAACTATGTTGTAATCCATCTCTTCCCGGTCATTCTGCAGGACTCCAGAATGGGCTATAATTTGGCAGGGCTTTTTTTTTGTTTTGTTTTTTTTTTAAATTTAATTTTGTGGCATGCGGCATCTTAGTTCCCCTGCCAAGGATCGAACCCGCGGCCCCTGCAGTGGAAGTGACGAGTCTTAACCACTGGACCACCAGGGAGGTCCCTGGCAAGGCTTTTATTTTTCTCTTGAAACCTTTGTTTTTTTATAAAAACAATACCTGCTATTTGTTTTAAAAAAAAAATCAGGCAATAAAAAACAATGAAGTAAAAGGTCAACAAAAATTCCACCACCATTGTGATTAGTTTTCTAGACAAATTTGTATATGTGCTTTTAGATCATTATTATGCATATTGATCTTTAATTTGTTTTTTCAGTCAGTAGTATCTTGAATAGCTTTCCTTTATCAACAAAGATTTCCTTTATCACTTTTAATGACTGCATCAACTTGATGGATTTGGGGGTTTCCATTTTTCCATAATTAAACAATCTTCTTATAAATGTTTTTGAGATGACCCAAATCTAATACTTTTTTTTAAAATCTATGGCTGCGTTGGGTCTTTGTTGCTGTGTGCAGACTTTCTCTAGTTGTGGCAAGCGGGGGCTACTCTTCGTTGTGGTGCGCGGGCTTCTCATTGCAGTGGCTTCTCTTCTTGCGGAGCACAGGCTCTAGGCATGTGGGCTCCAGGCGTGTTGCGGCTCGTGGGCTCTAGAGCACAGGCTCAGTAGTTGTGGTTCACGGGCTTTGGTTGCTCCACGGCATGTGGTATCTTCCCGGACCAAGGATTGAACCCATGTCCCCTGCATTGGCAGGTGTATTCTTAACCACTGTGCCACCAGGAAAGTCCCTAATACTTTCTTTTTTTTTTTTTTTTTTTGCGGTATGTGGGCCTCTCCCGTTGCGGAGCACAGGATCCGGACACGCAGGCTCAGCGGCCATGGCTCACGGGCCCAGCTGCTCTGTGGCATGTGGGATCTTCCCGGACCGGGGCACGAACCCGCGTCTCCTGCATCGGCAGGCGGACTCTCAACCACTGCGCCACCAGGGAAGCCCCCTAATACTTTTTTTTTTTTTTTTTTTTTTGCACTGTACGCGGGCCTCTCACTGTGTGGCCTCTCCCGTTGTGGAGCACAGGCTCCGGACGCACAGGCTTAGCGGCCATGGCCCACGGGCCCAGCCGCTCCGCGGCATGTGGGATCTTCCCAGACCAGGGCACGAACCCGCGTCCCCTGCATCGGCAGGCGGACTCTCAACCACTGCGCCACCAGGGAAGCCCACCCCTAATACTTTTTTAATATAAGATGTTTATCATAGAACTTGTTCTCATTTGAAAATCAATTAAAAGCCTTTGGTGAATTTTGAATAAAAAATAGTGATTAGAATGGTCTTCTGTATTCGGAATCAGATTAATAAATATTTGAATGTCAGTTGAGTGTTCAAAACTAAATAAGAAATTATTCTGGAAAAAAAAAGGAAATTATTCTGTGTTGAGTACTGTGATGAATACAAAAGCTACCTTTTTAAACATGGTTTGTCCTCAAGGCCCTCACATTGCCGATATGTGGAAAGAGAGAGTGTGTATAATTAACAGAAAACTGAAGTAATAGTTTGACAGTAATTGGGAAGAGAGAAAAGTTACTCTGCTAATGCTGCCATAATGCTGTATAATTAAACATAGGTGATTTATAATTTCAAATTAGATTATATGAAATTTACAATTTCCAAATCAATTACATATTGTGGCCCTATTGAGTAGTATATGCTTCCCACTGGCATTCATTTGGATGTTTAAATTCTGCTATGTTGGTTAAAAAACAAACAGCCTGCCATGACTTTATGAAGCAAGTAATTTTAAGAATTTAGAAGAGAAGAGATCTCAGGATGTATTGGTTAGGGTGAGACTTAGATAGGCAGAGGAAGAGGGATTTGAAGAATATCAAGGGGAAGATGGAGAGAAAGTTTAATTTGAAGTGCGTTAGATGCAGAGAGTAACCCAGTTTGGCTGGTGGGGTACTGGGGTCTAGGTAGGGAAGAGAGTGATGTTGATAAATTGGATAAAGGTTATGGAGGGCTTGAATGCCGGGTTGGAGATTTATCCTGGAGGAACTGAGAACTATTGGAAGAGTCATCCAAGCAATGTTTTAGACTAATCTGGAAATGATAGGAAGGATAGCTTAGAAAGGGGTATCAGGCAAGGGAGGGAGAGCCATCTACCAGGAAGCTATTTTAGTATCTAAGGTTGAAGTGACAAGGGCTTGAATTTGGATAAGGGCAGTGGAACAACAAACAAAAGGTAGATTTTAGGAATTCTTTAAAGCAGTAATAGCTAGGACTTTGTGCCAGATTGGATTCATGGTGGTGGCATGCATGGGTGCTGGTGGGAGCGGAGTTGCCAGAAGGGGAGGCCCAAGATTAGAATTGGAAGAAGGTGAGTCAATAAGGAAAGAGGAGGGCTTTTGTAGGGAAGAAGTTAGTTTTGTTATGGTTAAAATTGAAGTGGCATTATTTCTATGGTGAAAATATAAGGAATAATATGAGGACATTAATTTGTTGTCTTGCATTTGTCTTCTAGGAGATAATTTTGTGGAGAAAAGCTCCTGAAAAACTGAGGAAACAGAGAACAAACTTTCACCAGCGATTTGAATCGCCAGAATCGCAGGCATCTGCTGAGCAGCCTGAAATGTGAACTGAATAGGAGAAAAAAAAGAAAAAAACTCCTATATCTGTTGAGATTGAAGTTCGGCAGTTTAAAGATGGTCGCAGTGTGTAGGGCGGGGAAAAGGCCAAAACCCCATTTATGATAGTCTTCCTTTATCTTACAGTGCTGAGTTTATTTTATGACATAACTAAATGTTATTCATGTATATACATTTAAAAAGTGCTTTCTTTGAAACACTGGAACTTTCTTAAACTGCCGTGTTGTTGTTTTTTTAACCACACACTTTCATTTAATGATAAGCACTCAGCTGTACATCAGCATAAACATTAAAGATTTTCATGTGAGTAGGTTGGTATTTGTAATTTTGCTTTCTTTCTGCATAATGTTGATTACAAATTCTTTTATTCTCCTTTTTCATGCTAATGATTACCTCTTATTCTCTACACGCAAAAAATTAAACATTTTGTGTTCAAATAAAATTAGAAAAACCTGAGTGGCCCTTAATCCTGCAAAGATTTAAAACATGGCATCTCAATATTTTTGAAAACTACATTTTTGTTTTTCCATACGTGTTTGAGAAATGCATATGAGTGTTTCGTTGTAGGTGCCTCTGAGTCTACCATTTCATGGCTTCCTGAATTTTGTTCTCTTTGAAGTCTTCTGTGATGTGAATATTAAATTTTTTTCCATAAGAGATTATGTGGCATGTCATTGCAGCTTTTTTTGGGGGGGGTACCATATTAAGTAACCATTTTGCTACTACTATCAGATAGGTACCACGGTATGTTTTCTGCAATGTGGAGTTGACTCTGTGTTGGCATTTTAGTTTGTTAAAACTATATAATTTTTCCATAAATACTTTGAAAAAAAATTTTTTGATTTAAGGAATCTTTTTAGCACATATATGCAAATATAATTTTCTTGCAAATATTCTCTTCCCTTTTCAGGGGAAAATTTGAGGATGGGGGACTCAGGAGAACTGGTGAAGTATGTAGTTACCCAAATCTCGACAATTTCATGTTTGTTAAATTGGAAAGTTGACTAGTTCAAACTCAAATTTAAACCAGTTCATCCACTCTGTTTAAATTTTTTTAATATTAAATTCAAGTATTGTTCAAAGCCTCTGAAAAAGAAGGTTGTAGTCATCTGTTTTTATGCTATGCATGGGGTCTGATCGCAAATACACTAAATGTGGGGTGTAGGAACTAAAATGAAGCCTGTTGTGTGAAACTACTTTCACTTACGGTTCATTGGTTTTTGTACCAATATTTTTTTATACACTTCAGTGCAAGTCTTGTCAGTTAACCTTACTTTATGGGTAAGCTAAGTAACCCAAATTACATTTCTTTAAGCCTGTTTTACTACTATGGCACTTTGAAAAATGGTCAGTAACCAACTTCTTAACTGGCAAAAGGTTCCAGGTACCATGTGCTGGAGCATCTATTTTAAATGTGGATATCTGTGAATGGTAATGTTTTCCTTCATGTAAGTGCCTGTTCAGAGTTTCAAAATTTTAAAATGCCAAATATTTTCATGGTCACTTGCATGTAGTAATCTGGAAAATATTCAAAGAAAAATTGAAAAACAATTGTATTTAACCAGCCTCAAATTGTGCAACCATGATGTATAATAAAGAATTTGAAACATACTGAGCTTGCTATGTGAATGATTAAAATATTTATATTCTCAAATCTCTTCTCATTGTCATATTTATCTTTGGGGGCAGGATTGCTCAGTAGTTTAGGAAGCTATAATTGTGATGATTAGAAGGTTTTAAAAATATTCAATTTCAATTTTAAATATATAATGCTTTTAATTAGGTGGCTTAAAACACTGTCATAAATAGGACGCTTATTCACTTGGAACTTTGTTGCATAACCGATTTAAAAAATAAAAATTTGAACTCAGTATTTGGTGAACTGTAAAAAGTTGGCCAGTTAATTAGAAATGAACTGAAAAAGAAATTTGTGTCTTTAATAAAGAGTACAGTATCTAATCCAGTGGTTCTCAACCCTGGCTGCACATTCAAATCACTTTAGGAGTTTTTAAAAATAATCATGCCAGGCCCTATCCAGGCCAATAAAATCAGAATTTCAGGGGCCCGGACAGCAGCATTTAAAAACTACCCCAGGGCCTCCCTGGTGGCGCAGTGGTTGAGAGTCCGCCTGCCGATGCGGGGGACGTGGGTTCGTGCCCCGGTCTGGGGGGATCCCACGTGCCGCGGAGTGGCTGGGCCCATGAGCCATGGCCGCTGGACCTGCGCGTCCGGAGCCTGTGTTCCGCAACGGGAGAGGCCACAACAGTGAGAGGCCTGCGTACTGAAAAAAAAAAAAAAAGAAAAAAAAAAACTACCCCAGATTGGGGCTTCCCTGGTGGCGCAATAGTTAAGAATCTGCCTGCCAATGGAGGGGACACAGGATCAAGCCCTGGTCTGGGAAGATCCCACGTGCTGCAGAGCAACTAAGCCCACGTGCCACAACTACTGAGCCCACGTGCCACAACTACTGAAGATAGAGTGCCTAGAGCCTGTCCTCCGCCACAAGAGAAGCCACTGAAATGAGAAGCCCCGCACCGCAACAAGGAGTGGCCCCTGCTCGCTGCAACTAGAGAAGGCCCGTGCACAGCAACAAAGATCCAAAGCAGCCAAAAATAAATAAATTTATTTAAAAAATAAAAACTACCCAGGATTGAGAACCACCGTTCAAACCATTTAATTAGTTATTTCTCTCGCTGGTGAAGAGAGAAATAGCTAATTTCATTGTTTTGAATTGTTGGGGAGGAAAAACTACCCACTTTTGTGTTTGAGAGCCTACTAATTAAACTGACAGATTAGCGAAAGAAAAGACAGTTGTAGTCGAGTTAGAGGAAGTTCACAAAAGTGTGACTTAAAGGGGTGGTTAGAATTTGGGGCTTATATATCATCTTGCTAGGGGAAAGGGTGAAGTGGGCTTATAAATGACTTAGAGGAAGTTGTGGGGAGAAAGCACTAATGGGAAAGCCAATGATTTTTAGGAAAGATAAAACGATCCTTAGGAAAATAGATGGTAGATATGGTAGTTCTGTAACGAAAGTCTGTTTAGGTGTCGATATCTCGCCGTCTCTGGTGATGAGTTAATCTTCCCTGGTTGCTCCCTGTAAGGGGATTTATGGCAATGGAGTTCTTTGGGGAGGCTCTGCTATTAGCGAGACAGGATTTCAGGAACTCCAATGCCTTCTACTAAAAATTTTATGCCCCAGTGGCATATTCTGGACCCCTTCAATGTGGATCAAGTAGTTGGAATACTCAATTCTAATTACCATGTGAGTCAGTAAATTCTTAAATTGTTCCTTTTATATTCAGCTGGATCTGTTGAACACATACACAGGCACTCTCCAGGGGGTTTATACTAGCCTGGATTGAAATGTAACACATTTTACAGTTTCAAATCAAAGATACAGTGAGGAAAATATGCACTCTCAAATATGACAGATCCCTTTTTAGGCTTGGGATCTTCTATGAGCATAATTCTATGTCACTCCCCTATTTAAAATCTTTCAGTGACTCGATTCCAGGAAAAGCTTAAAATTCCCTATTACAAAACACCTTAAGCTCCAGCTATGCCAGACTCCTTGGAGAAGGCGTGCCCTTGTGCTGGCACTTCACTTAAATTCTTGTAAGACTCTCCGGGCCTTGTCTGACACCATCTCCACCTCTAAATCAAAGACATGTCCCTTTGTTGTGCTTCCAAGTCATGCTGTGCACACCTCCAGGACTGTTTACCACACTTCTAGAAGACTTTTTAATTGTATGGACTTAATAAGCCTCTTGAGGGCTCAGCCTGTTTTGTTTTGGTATACTTTGTGCTTATCACATAATACATTCAATATCTGAATAAATGGATGAAGCTTATTTTCCTAGTGCTTATAAAATTAAAGGTGTCCTTTAGAAAAAAATGTGTCTAAATGTAATAAAATTGCAGATAAGAACTGTTATGCAACTTAGTATTGGAATAAAGGAAATAGACTAGGCTCTCTAGGAGTCTTATCAGGCTGGGGAGAGAAAGCAAGACAGCAGAGCAGGACCATGTGGACACTATCTACAAGTGCTACAAATGCATTTGATAGTTGCTCCCTCCCTAGGTCTGGGGAAACTGGACCAGATAATCTCTAAGACCCCTTTCCTGCTCTATTACTCCATGATTCTAAGGGATAAACAATTTGTTATCCAGATCATGATAACCTTACATTAGAAAAATACTCTAGAAATGTCAAATTACAGAATCTGTAGGCAAGATGTGAGGGGGAGAAATCTACTAGAATGTGCTTTTGAGAAAACTTATAAACCAGGTTTTGTTAATAGCAAAGGCAAAGAAGAGAGAACTTAGTTTATTCCCCACCACCAAGGATATCTTTACTTCTCCCACTTCCTTTCCCTGTCCCCCATTTATTTCTCTATTTATGCATTCATTCAGCATTTTCCTGAGTATTTCCTTAGTGCTATTTTATTGCCCTACCCTGAAGGAACTATAACCCAGAGCAGTGGTTCTCAAAGTGTGGTTCCGCAGACCAGCAGGGTCAACATCACCTGGAAACATGTTATAAATTCGTACTCTTGGGCCCCACCCCAGACCCTATGAATCAGAAACTCCAGGATTAGGGCCCCAACAATTTTAACAAACTTGCCAGATGTTTCTGATGCACCCTGAAGTTTGAGTACTACTACTCTATAAACACAATTATGATACAGTTTTAGTGGTTTGATAGCAGTTGTACTAGGCACCCAATGTGTTCAGAGGTATGTAGGTGAGAAACGATGACATAACAACTGGCCTGTAGTTCTGGCATGAATAGTTCTTTGAACTCTCATTAGCCTAAGAATAATAAACATTTTCATTACTTAACGTTAACCGTTAGTATGACCAAAACCAGATCAAAAACTCTTTGAGGGCAAAGGGCCGTCTACTTGAATCCCTGATGTTTAAAAAGTATTTGGTGACGGGCTTTCCTGGTGGCGCGGTGGTAGAGAGTCCGCCTGCCGATGCAGGGGCCAGGGGTTCGTGCCCCGGTCCGGGATGCAGCGGAGCGGCTGGGCCCATGAACCATGGCCGCTGAGCCTGCGCGTCCGGAGCCTGTGCTCCGCAGCGGGCGGGGCCGCAACAGTGAGAAGCCCGCGTACAGAAAAAAAAAAAAAAAAAAAAAAAAAAGTATTCGGTGAATCAAAGGCACAATAGCAAATTGTTACTGAAATCTTATTTGACATGCAATATTACAAATCATATGCCGTGCTCCTTCAAGTTGCAAGACCTTGATGTTTTAAGTATAGTAAGAGATATGGAAAATCCAACGGCGTATCTTGAATTTAAGATGTTGCAACCTCAAATGAAACAGTATCCAACTAATGCAAAAGAAATTAACCTTTGCCCCGAGTACAGGGTACATAATTTTGCTACGCGGCTGTGACATACCAGCTGCTAGGATGATGTATACAAACTGCTCATATTAAAGTATAAGTACCTACACACGTCATACAAGGGGTTTACCTAAGAATTTGTGGAACAAAATTCCTTAACAACGGTCCTGAAGGGCAGATCAAGTTATGTTCTCTAACGCCTTCCATCAGGAAACGAAAGTTAATGATCTAAGGAACTTTTGGGAAATGCTATTCAAAGCTTCGAGTCCGCAAGCCACGGTGGCGCCACAACCTAGAGAGTTGCGTCTCTCATCAGTCGCACCCACAAGGCTCTTGGCCGTACTGCCCACGTGCTTCCGAACACTTACCCGCAGGGCCAGCTTGCGTCATGTGACACACCTCGCAGGTCCCGCCTCTCATCTGTGACATCCCCAAAGGTGCCAGATTATTTTTTTAAAGAAAGCTGGCTCCAATCTCCAATAAAAAAGAGAGAGAGAGAACAAGGACTTGCAAGCACTTATCTTCTGTGATTTTCGCTTCTAAGCTTTTCCTCCCCTTTACGAGCAATCTTCCGGCACTACTTTTTCTTTATTAATCGGGCGTCTTCCTGGGCAGCTCCGCTGTTCTGGGTCTTTGCGGGCTATAGGCACTGGCGCTGTGCGTCACTGCCCGCCGCCGTGTCCGCAGGCTGCTGCAGCCAGCCTCCTCTCGAGTCTGCGGTCTCAATGTCCTTCCCCCGGTGTGCCCTGTTGTGGGCTCGGCTTCCCCCGGGGCGCCAGCCTGGCCCCCGGGCAGCCATCTGCTCTGCCCTTCGCGCCCACACTGGGCCCTTTCCTGGGACTCTGGGGCGCGTTCCTGCCGTTGCCTGCGCCTCTTCCTCTGCCTCAGGAGGCTCCAAATCTCCGAACACGTCCTTGTTCGTGCCGCTGACTGTGAAACCGCAGGGCCGCAGCGCTGACGGCGATGTCGGGGCCGAGCTAACCCGCCCTCTGGACAAGAGTGAGTGCAGGAGCTGGCGAGGGCGGCGCGGGTGGTGTTGCAGGGCCCGCGAAGAAGCTTACCCCCGCCCCCCCCCCCGCCCTTCCCCTGGAGACCCGAGGTCCCCTCGAGCGTTGTCATCGTGCCTGTCACTGTCTGCCTCCCTTACTGGCGTGTGAGCCCTTCAAGGCTTGGGACTGTGTCTTATTGATCCTTTGATGTGCTGCTCCAGAAGTGGCCTTCTCCCTTTCACTGTTGTCCTGTGAATGGTTTAAGCCCTCTTGTGATGGGACGATTCACCTTTTTCGAGTCGTTAGGTGGACGACTGATTTCTAGTGTACTCTTTCTTCTCCCCCGCTACCCAGAACTATTGCTCCGAGAAGGGACAAGGGAGTGGGGCATTGAAAAGCCAGAGGAAGATTTCTTTCAGGAGTTTTTGTCATTGACTGGGTACCTAGGCAAACCAGACACTGTGTTAGGCTGTATGGTGGTTGCCAAGAGGAACCAGACTCACATCCAGATCTCTTCCGCTCCAGAAACTTACAGTCTCGTGGGGAGGAAGGACATATGAATGGCCAGCTGTAGTACAAGGTAGAACGTAAGGGTGTGCTCACCGAAAGTGGTAGGTTCCCTGGTCATCCGGGGCTCCAGAGGGAAAGGAATCGCTTAGCATCAGTAAGTGGCAAGATCTAATCCTATTGCTCCCTTGCAAAACATTGTTTAATGTTTTTCCATTGTTCCCAGTTTAAAAGGGTCCTCAATCCCTGCCTGATCTGGCGTGGGTACCTGTTGGAGAAGCGTTGTTGCCAGCCACTCTCCTTGTTTCAGTCAAACTGATGAAATGTGCACTTGTGCCCCAGGGCTTTTACACATGCTACTCCCTCTGCCTAGAATACATCTGTAATTCCATCTTCTTCTTCTTTTTCTAAAAATAACAATGGCTAATACTCAGTGTTTGCTAGAGATAGGTACTGTTTTAAGCATGTGACCCATTTAATCTTTACTGTAACTCTTATGAAGTAGACAGTCTTTACCCCTGACACTTATCTAGTCAGGCAGTAGCACATACATATACTTATGTATTATGTAAACATATATATTATATATATTTTTTTCTGGTTGATTGTAACACATACATATATGTATATAAATTATATGTGTATGTGTATTTTTTCTGGTTGATTGTAACACATTTAGCCCTGTGAACATGATTGACTACAAGTAGAAAGATGGTGCATATTTGTGATAGTCATTACAGCACTTAAGTGACTGGCCCGATTTACAGTTTACTTACCTTTTCTCCATTTCCCAAATGGTAAAATGAGAGTAATATTTTCTTTGCTTACATCTCTGGATTGTGAAAGTCATGATAAAGAGTTGGGCAAAGCACTTTGAAAAGTGTAAAGGGGTGAACAAATGTAAACTAGTATCACTTGTACTAAACATTTGCTATTTGAAAAATGGAATTACCCTGCAGTAGAATCTGTGATGTGTGGAAACTGGGAAAACTATCACCCTAGGAGCCCAAATAATCCATCCCAACTATATAGCATAGGTTGATGTGAGGATTTAACAAAATACTTTTTTGGGGTATCATATAAATAAAGGTTCTAAGCCTCTCTTTCTTTAGGCTGTTAATAACTGGTGTAAAATTCCTTGGATGTATTTTTACTCATGATCAGCTGGTCTCACCAGATTAGTGTTTTGAAATCTTTTGGGCACTGTTATGAATTTTTAAGTGTTTGGAAGTTCTAACAATGAAGTGCAGCTACCTTTGATGGCAGAGTGGCCCTCCCCTTTCTTGGACAGCTGACTAAGCTGGAAGTTTTGGGTGGTCTCAAGTGGAGCAGTGAAGGAGGAAGGTAGCACCCAGGCACTGAGGTAAGCTAGGTGAGCCCTGGCTGACCATGGGTGATTGATGCACCACACATGATCTCTTTCTGATTTTTGATTGATAACTGGTATGTTTACAGGACGTGACAACAACAAATAATATTCATGGTGAATTTTATTAGCAGTTGTGACTCCTAGGGAAGGTATCAGATTAATTGAGACAGGTTGTGGTAGTTTCCTCATAGATGCTAGTAGTTCTAGATGGGTAGATGCAGATTGGAACTTGGATTCGTAGGGTTGAAGCCACTCAGCTCCGTATTAGTAAAGTGAACTGGAGTCAGAGTTTTTGGGGAAGCTTGCTTGTCAAAACACCTGGATTGGTATGTTCTGGCGAATCACTCACGAAGTACAGAATTACGGTGTAATGCTGAGGGGATCAAGATTATGGAGACAGTTTCTGCATAGGGTATTAGGCAACACTTTTCTGCCCAGAGCACAGCTAGCTTCCTGGATGAGAATCATGCTGTTGGTTACAAGGGGAGCCTTAAGAAAGAACAGAAGCCTAACGAAGTCATTGTAATTTGATGTAGGTGTATCAGGGATAGATACATTTGAGGGTGTAGGGAATAGTCATCTCTCACACCCATCACCTGAGAGAGATGCAGAAGGGTCGGAGGCATTTGGCCTAATGCAACTGTCTGCTGCAATAGGGACAGTTTCAGTAAATCTAGTACTATTTTTTATAATTCCCTTTGTGATGATACAAAAGGTTCATCATGAGTTCAACCACTACTAGAACAATATTTCAGTACTTCTTCATATTCAACAAGAGTGGTAATACTAGTTGTAATATTAAAGGGGTGGAAACTAAATGCCACTCCTAGGTGGTCTTTGGTACAGTCTCTTCAGGATTGATTCTCCCTTTCCTTTTTGGATCCTAGAGATGTTCTGATCTATTCTGATCACTTCTCCCCACCTGTGTTTCCACTGTAACTTTGGCATTTCCAATTCTGTTTTGAAGAGGTTGAGTTTTGTACCTTTCCACCTGCTTCTCCAACCCTCAAGTGATCATAGAGCTTTGATGTATTAAGTAATGGGCTTCTAGTTAATTACTGATAAGTACAGTGGAACAAGCAAATTAAAACATTTTAACAAAATGGGTAAATCATAAGGTTTAAGCAGTCCCAACCATTAGTAGTAGCTACTTCATTCTTCATCGAGATGTACGTGGAGTGAGTAAAGTGGATCATTTTTGTGTAAAGACTCATGTGAGGTACATTTACATTTTAGAAGAGAACCTGTTATTAAATCCCAAACTCCCATTGTAGGAAGCTGGAAGAAAGCTATTAATTGGTTAAAAGTTGTAGTACTGAGTCATTTCTACTGTGGCTGAAATCTAGAGAGTCTCCTTTAATCACCGTTAATTTAAATGAGAAGTAACTGTGATCCCCAAATCAGGTCATTCTGTTAAGAACAATGAGACAGGGACTTCCCTGGTGGCGCAGTTGTTAAGAACCTGCCTGCCAGTGCAGGGGACACGGATTCAAGCCCTGGTCCGGAAAGATCCCACATGCCGTGGAGCAGCTAAGCCTGTGTGCCACGACTACCGAGCCTGTGCTCTAGAGCCCGCGAGCTACAACTGCTGACCCCGTGTGCCACAACTACTGAAGCTTGTGCACCTAGAGCCCATGCTCTGCAACAAGAGAAGCCACCACAATGAGAAGCCCACACACCGCAACAAAGAGTAGCCCTCGCTCGCCACAACTAGAGAAAGCCCGCACACAACACTGAAGACCCAACGCAGCCATAAGTGAATGAATGAATGAATGAATGAATGATTTTTAAAAAGAACAATGAGACAGTTAAAGCTTAATTTTTATGAAAAACAAAACTATGTTTTCCATATACTTCTGTAGTAGATTAAATTTTTTTCCATGCTATTTCCATTGTGTTAATGTTTTTGCAGTTATCTTTTAAATTTTAGATAAAAGAAAGTATTGATACAGAGAAGCTTCACTTTTAGTATGTGGGTAGTATTCATTTTTTAAAACAGCTGTACAGTATGATTTACATATCATAAAGTTTATCCATTTAAAGTGTGTAATTAAATGGTGTATTTGCAGGGTTGTGAAACTATCACCATAATCTAATTTTAGAACATTTTCATGACCCCAAAAGAAATCCCATACCCAGAAACAGTGACTCCCCATTCCCCTAGCCCCCACTCCCCTCTGCCCAGCCCGTGGCAACCACTAATCCACATTCCCTTTCTGTTTGGACCTTTCATATAAATAGTATACAATACGTGGGCCTTCCTGACTAGTTTCTTTCACTTAGCATGAGAAACCTCATATTTCTGAAGCATTTTAAATTGAGTGAAGTATCATAATTCTTGCATAACACTGGAGTGTTAGTTACAGAAAATGGATTAATTCTAATAAATGTGATGTCTTCAGTTTGTATTGAGTTTATAGGTCAGCAGAATTTCCCCAAGCAATTGCATGTGCCTTTTTTGTCACTGATTTTTCCACTATTGTAAAGAAACTGTTGGACCCACTGGGTACAAAGTAACAGAAACCCAGAAATATCAGGATAGCTGCCTGTGATAGTAGATATGTTTGTATGCATCTTACATTTAGTTGTGGGCAAACCTAATGGCTAAACCAGCGACTTTGAAATTCTCTCATTCTGCAAAACAAAGTTTTGATAGTGAGATGCTTTATTCAGGCTTAATTTCTTCAGTGAGTGTTGTGTGTGTGTTGTGGTTGGATGCAAGTGCAGTTGGTACTCTGGTGGGAGGCAAAAATACAGGCCACCTGGCCTTTCTGTGTTTCATGAGCAAAGACTGTATCAGTTTTGGCCTGCCTTCCCAGAAATGTAGAGGGTGTGGCTGGATTAGTAAAATGTTTATCTCTACAGAATAATGCAGTAGTGTTTTAACATGTGCAATGTTAATACAATCTCAGCTTGATTATTTTCCCACGTACCACAAAAAAAAATTAAAAAAAAAAAGTATTTTCACCTGTAAAATTAGGGACTCTTAGTGGCATGTTATTTCAGCAGGTATCTAATCCAGCCTCCACTATAGCACAGTAATTTCTCTGCTGTCACCCTTGAAATACAGTCATCTAAGCCTTGCTTGAGTACTTTTCAGTGACAACGAGCTGGCACTTCTGTGAGACAACCCCTTTTCCCTGTTCTCATTATTAGGAAATTCTTGTATAAATTACACTGAAATCTGTTTCCTTCACTTCCCACTGACTTTAGTTATGCCATCTAGAACAAAATATGTATAATCTGTTCTCCCTAAAATCATCTCCAAGCTAAAGATCATCCCTGGCTCCTTTAGTCATTCACACGAAAGCATAATGATCTGGCCCTCACAGTATTGGTTATCTTTCTAGATACCTTTAGCTGCTCACTATTTGATGTTCAGAATGGTTGTAAGTAAACAAAACAGAACATGGTTATCTAAAAGTGGTCTGATGGAGGCTAGGGGTGATGCTAATCCTGTAGCACCTTGCTTAGTCTTCTGCAGTATTACAGGAATATTGCATTGTTTGACTTTATACTTTTTCTAGACACTATTAAACTATAAAGAGTTTGTGATCAACTAAAACCTTCAAGTTCTCGCAACACTCAGTAGACTGCTGCCTTGAGTGTTATGACTTCAGGTTTCTTTTGCTCTTTGGGCATTTCTCTATCTGGAAAACAAATGTTAAACATATGTTAAATTTTTATATCTTTCTTCCAGATGAAGTAAAGAAGATCTTAGATAAGTTTTACAAGAGAAAAGAAATTCAGAAACTGAGTGCTGATTATGGACTCGATGGTAAGGCTAATAAGATTTCCATTAGAGACATCTTATTACTGCTTAGATTACAGCTTTGTCATTGTTGTGTGGGACCTAGTGTGGCCTGGACATACGTATTAATACATAGTTGTAATCTAGAGAATGTCCCTGACTTTTGCTTCTCTGTAGGCAGGAGATCGGCAGGAGGCACCTGGGGAGCCAGACACACGGCAAGGGAGCTGTGTGTTCAGCTTTCCTTCATGCGCTACTAGAATATCAGTTTTAGCCCGGATCATAACAAACCAGCTGTACTACAAGAAAAGAAAAAGACACTTTGATGAGTTAGGTGTGACGTGTATATGTATTTTTTAAAATGAGAAATTAAATGAAAACTAAGTCCTACCTGTTTTGATTTTGTGTTTCCCACAGCTCGTCTCTTCCACCAGGCTTTCATAAGCTTTCGAAATTATATCATGCAGTCTCATTCCCTGGATGTGGACATTCACATTATTTTGAATGATATTTGCTTCAGTGCAGGCAAGTGTTTAGAGACTTTTTAAAATCCTGTTGAGCATACTTTTTATTTCTTCCTATGTTTATTTCTCTAGTTAGGGCATATTTGCTTTAGAATAAACCCTGTTAATATCCTCTGTAAATAATTCAGTGCTTTCGTAGGAGGCCTTCTAGGTCCTTTTGCTTTTATAGTGGGTCCCTGAACTGGTTATTAAATCACCCGTATGTCTTAGGCTGGAGGAAGACTGGGGTCTTCATCTGTCATTATCTGCTCTTCACTATGTAGTAATATATAGGCTACAGTGAAATAAACTCTCACACAAGACAGAATTAATACATAACAGATTCCATCTGTTTCTGCCACTGGCTTGTTTCTCCCTCATATTAGGACAAAGCTCTTGCTATAAAAGATAAAAATGTAGGAACATTGGGCTTCCCTGGTGGCGCAGTGGCTGAGAGTCCGCCTACCGATGCAGGGGACATGGATTCGTGCCCCGGTCCGGGAAGATCCCACATGCCGCGGAGCGGCTGGGCCCGTAAGCCATGGCCACTGAGCCTGTGCGTCCGGAGCCTGTGCTCTGCAACGGGAGAGGCCACAGCAGTGAGAGGCCCGCGTACCGCAAAAAAAAGAAAAAAATGTAGGAACATCGTTATTTTGTTCCCATGGGCAGTTTGGCTTTGGTTATATTTTTAAGTATTTGACTATTAGACTTTTGCCCTGGGCCAGGCACTGAGGTAGAACCTGGACACAAAGCAGAATTGGACACAACCCCACCCTCATCAGAGCCACTAAGGTGTGGAGACTTCTTGCTGAGGCGTCAATTCACTTTCATGTTTTGTCTCTTAGTGGTCTCTGTAGTTTAAAAAATACTTGGCACCTGTATTTCTCTTCAGTAACCACAGGCCTTCTCTCTAATGTATATTCCCAGGTCCTTTGTTTTTTGTTGTTGTTTGTTTGTTTTGTTTTGACCGTACCATGCCACTTGCGGATCCTAGTTCCCCAACCAGGGATCGAACCCGGGGCCCCCTTGCGATGAGGTGCCGAGTCCTAACCACTGGACTGCCAGGGAATTCCCCCAGGTTCTTTGTTTTTAACTTAACTTTCATCAATGCTGATCTTTACCTGTTTGCATAGAAGAAGTGGAACGTGGTTGTTGAAAGCCAATTTTCTGTTTTCCTGGAAAATATAAGTGAAATGAGGAGGAAAATGTAAGACAAAGCAGGACCTCAGGAAGGGATAGAGTTCCTTGTTTTAGGGTTTTTCTTTTTATTCTGGCAATGCCCCCTTAATTTAGCTCACTAAGAGTAAAGTTCTCATTCAGTGCAGTTATGGATAGCATTTAGATTGCACATATTAATGCAGTGTTTTATTTTCCAGCTCACGTGGATGATTTATTTCCATTTTTCTTGAGACATGCAAAACAGATATTTCCTGTGTTGGAATGTAAGGATGATCTACGTAAAATCAGTGACCTAAGAATACCACCTAACTGGTTAGTTTCTTTATTTGTAGATTTGAAATTTTCAGTTTCTAATCTTGGAAAATTAGTGATCATTATGTACTTTTATTGTATGCTGGATGATAAATCATAAGTCATCTAGATTGTTTTGTTTTCTCTAGAAAAGTGGGCAGTTTTGGCAGGCAGTTAACTGGTGTCTCCCCTTGAATCCTAATCAAGTTTGGTTTAAGGTTTTATTAGGGCGGATCTAGAGTAGCCCTTTAGGGTGTCATCCTTACAATTCAGGTGTGGCCTTCCTGGTGTCTCAGCTGAATACGCTATTAATGAGCTCTCCCCTCCACCACTGTGGCTGGAACTCCAGCATCTCCTAGCACTTTGCCACCTCTTTGAGACTTTCCATTCAAACTCTTAGCAAGCTGTCCTCTGTTAGGAGGACATGCTCAGCCCAGCCCTTGGCCAAGGACCCAAGGAAAAAGAAATTCTCTTCAAGGCTCCCCCTCTATTGCACCCTTTTTTCTCTTTCACACTCTGGCTTTCAAATTCCAGCTGCTTCAGCAGCTTTGAACTTGATCTCTACTGCTCAGCTCAGTGGGACTTTTACCTTGCTTGGGTTCCACCTCCCTATGCCCTACTGGGGTACAGCAGGGCTCATCTCAGGTGTTCCTTTCTTTTGGGGCTTGTAGTCCTGCACTGCCTCCTGTCCATGTCCCCAGGCAGCTGCTGTATATATTTTGTGCAGTTTTGTACTTGTTTATGGTGAGAGGGCAAGTGCTCATGGCCAGAAGCAGAAGACTCAGTCATTTTATTGTATATGCTGAAATTCAGAAGCCTAGGAATATTTATTTATAGGGCACATGTAGAGCTGTGGAAATAATGTGGACAAATCTCTGGAGCTGTTAGCAGTTTAAACTTATTTCAGGTAACTCTTGGGGAAGGGGATTTATACAGTGGCAAGAATATCCAATAAATTAATTTGCATTTGGATTTTTCTGCCCTCTAGTTAGTAAATGCTATTCTCGGAAAGCAGTCATTTTAGTGTGGATATGAAGCTCATCATTTAATTTTTCAAAGATGCTATCTTATGAATGTTAAGAGGATGTTTCCTTGGAATTTTTTTCATTTAATACCTTTGCCAGGATTTTGAGGTTAATGGAATTAAGCTGTTTACCTACTCATGTTTTAGGTACCCAGAAGCCAGAGTCTTACAGCGGAAGATAATATTCCATTCAGGTCCCACGAACAGTGGAAAGACTTATCATGCAATCCAGAAATACTTGTCAGCAAAATCTGGAGTATATTGTGGCCCTTTAAAATTACTGGCACATGAGATCTTCGAAAAGAGTAATGCTGCTGTTAGTATATTACCAAATATTCTCTCTTTTTCTTGTTAATTTGGGGGAGAGTAGAGTGAAGGGGGTAGAGGGGGAGGGCGTATGTAGTAATTTACTGTTAACAAAAAGTGCCATCTTGCATTGCATCTAACAAGCCATCAAGTGTAAGATGTACTGTTATTTTATGTAAAACTGAGAAGGAAGATGATGCTGCCGACTGAATTCTGACATGCCATCCATTGTTAAGAGGTATCCTGGTTTCAGAGATACTAAAATGTGAAAAAACGTGTGTATCAGAATGAGTGAAATACAATATTACAGAATATTTCACATATACAGAGGAATGCAGGGAATAACATTCAGATAACCTGAGTCCACTACCCAACTCCCATCAGGTTCAAGAAATAAAATATTATTGGGGAATTCCCTGGCGGTCCAGTGGTTAGGACTTGGTGCTTTCACTGCGGAGGGCCCGGGTTCAATCCCTGGCGGGGGAACTAAGATCCTGTAAGCCACGTGGCACAGCCAAAAAAAAGAAAAAGAAAATATTGATATAGATGAAACGCCCTCTGAACCCCTTCTTTGTCTCCTCAGAGTTACCCACCTACTCTGTTGTATTCAATTTACCTTTTTTTAAGATTAGACCTTTGATGCTGTCAACTAGAACTAACGGTAAAGACAGAGAAAAGGACTGAATGCCCTGTGGTCTGAGGCATCATTTCAGTAAAGGGGCCATATTTTAGTTCATTGTTTTATTATGATTTTATAATGAAAGATTAACCCGTTTTGGTAGGCGGTTTGCATTCTCTTTTATTATGTTCTGAATAATTTGTGTAATTTGCATACATAATGCCTCCTTATTCGTAAATACTTAAAGTATTTCCACAGAACAAAGACTTTCTTTTACATAACCTCAGGATATTCATCTAAAGTAGGACATTTAATATCGATAGAATTCCATTATTTAATCCACAGTCCATATTCAAATTTTGCCAGTTGTCCTATAAACACTGCCACCACTCCATTTCCCCATCCCCCCCCACCCCAGCATTCTGTTCAGGGTCTCCCGCTGTGTTTTATTGTCATGTTTCTAGTACAATTCCTCAGTCTTTCTGTCTTTCATAACCTTTACATTTTTTTTTTTACATCTTGATTGGAGTATAATTGCTTTACAATGGTGTGTTCGTTTCTGCTGTATAACAAAGTGAGTCAGCTATACATATACATATATCCCCATATCTCCTCCCTCTTGCGTCTCCCTCCCACCCTCCCTATCCCACCCCTCTAGGTGGTCACAAAGCACCGAGCTGCTCTCCCTGTGCTATGCGGCTGCTTCCCACTAGCTATCTCTTTTACGTTTGGTAGTGTATATATGTCCATGCCAAACCTTTACATTTTGAAAGACTACAGGTCAGTTGTGTTGTAAGTTGTCACTCAGTTTGGATACGTCTGATGTTTCCTCATTAGTTTCAGGCCACTGTGGAGACCAGCTGTTCCAGTTTGCCTGGACTTTCCCTGATTTAGCACCAAATGTTATTCATCCTGGGGAACCCCTCAGTCCTTAGTGGACGGGGGTGGTTGGTAACTCAAATACACCATAGCATTGATGTTGGTCCTTCTCAAAGAAATATATTAGGAGGTCTTTATATTCTTAAATTTTATTTATGATATTCTTCTTGAACATAGAAACAATTTCATTTTAATAAACTAAAATGGTACAGAAACTATTGAAATAGTACAGAGGTAAAAAGTGAAACTGCTGCAATTTCTCATGCTTTTGTTATCTGAGAATTTAGCTGATTTGAGATGTTTCCAAGTTTACATAGGTTATATAAGAGAGTGGCTTTTGCTTTCTTATTAAAATTTTTTTTAAAGGATTGGGGATATTTTGTTTCAACTATTAGACAAATAAATTTGATGTAATGGAGAGAATACTCTATTAAACATCCAAAACTTCTTTTTGCTATTGTTTTCAAGGTGGAAATAATTCCTGTTTTCTTTTTGTCATCTTAGGGTGTGCCATGTGACTTGGTAACAGGTGAAGAACGTGTGACAGTAGAGCCAGATGGGAAACAGGCTGCCCATGTTGCTTGTACTGTTGAGATGTGCAGTGTTACAACTCCTTGTATGTATACACCATTTTAAAAACTGTATGGTTTAGTATTTTTTTATTTTAAAATTCAGATGAACATATGGAATGTGTTTTTTATTGTGAAAAAAATTTTAAATTGAGACAAAGAAAAGAATAGTACAGCAAATACCCAGGACTTACCACTACTTAAAAATGCCAAACTTTCTCTTATGTTTGCTTTTGAATTTCTTTCCCTTTTTCTCATAAAAGAACTGAAATGTCACTAAGTATGAATTTTCCTTTGTGTCGCTCCCCAGTTCAATTCCTCTCTCCTCTTTTGATCCAGTTGCTATCAAATATTTGGTATATACCTTTCCTTTTTTTTTTTTTTTTTGGTATCACTGTTATGTATTGCCTATCAATACTGTGGATTGTGTGTTTTAAAACATTTACATGATTATCATATTGCATTATTATTCCACAATTTGCTTTTTATTTTACACATTTTTTAGATCTAGTCTTGTATACATATACATGTATCATGAATATATATCACATTTATTCATTTAAATTGTTATGTAGTATTCCATATTATGACTAAAATTATTCATTCCTCTATTAAAGAATATTTAGGTTGTTTAACGTTTTTCACTATTACACATAGTACCACAGAAAACTTCTATTTAAGTACTGTAGTTTTGAAAGTATTTTAAATGAAAATTACCTTTTTCCTTATTATATAGGCAATCATTTCTTCATTATAGAAAACATAAAAATAAATGCAAAGAGAAGGAAAAAAAAAAAATCTCCCAATTCCACCCATCCAGAATCAACAAGTATTAACCCTGTGGTGTATATTTTCTAGACTGTGTTTGTATTGTGTATGCATTATACTTATGTGTGCATCGTGAGTGTGTATATTAAATAAAATAGGGATTATATATTATGTACTATTTGGTAGCTTGCTTTTTTCATTTTAATAATCTTAACTTTCTGGGTAAATGGATAGTTTTCCAAAAAATCCATTTATTCTAAAAGTAATACATTGTAAAAATTAAAATAGCACATATAAATGAAAATTCCTTCTTCTGTGCCCTCTTTTCTAATCTTGTTTGTATACGCTCAGATATGCTAGTAATTTTTAATCTGGTGGTTTTTCAGTATAAAATTAGCTTTCTTTTGTTTGCTAAATGTCGTTGTGGGCACATTAAATTTTTCCTTTTTTTAAAATATGCTCCTTGCAACTCCTTGGTATTTTGGGAAGCAAACTAAAATATAATTTATATGACTTAAAAAGAATAAAATAATATGGTTGGAAGCATTTTGGCATTAGAAAATAAAATGAGCCACTATTTTTTTTTTTACCATAATAAGCTTTAAAACCCCTAAGAATAAGCAGAGCTGGAGCTCAGGGAATTACACGTTCTTCTCTGGTTCTCCTCCTGACACCCGTCTGGATTCCTGAGGTGCTTCGTTTTACTGCAGGGTTATCTACTCCTTGGTCCCAGGAGCTACTTCAGTTGCTGTGTGGATGTGTTCTTATTAGGCAGATTCTCCAGGCTGCCTCTGAGATTGCAGAAAATAGGACAACTGAACCTGTTCAGTTTGGGAGGCAGTGCAGTAGAGACGGTCTGGGTTTGAATTTCACGGTTTTAAATCTTACACTAGGGCCAGTGACTTAACTTCTCTGGGTCTCAGTTTATTCTTCTGTAAAATGTAAATGTAGGGGAATTCCCTGGTGGTCCAGTGGTTAGGAGTCCTCACTTTCACTACGGAAGGCATGGGTTCAGTCCCTGGTTGGGGAACTAAGATCCTGCAAGCTTCACAGTGTGGCCAAAGACAATTATTTTTAATTTAAAAAAAAAAGATGAGATTAAAAAAAAGGAAATGTAAGTAATGATGATACTTACCTAATGGGTTTGTTGTGAGGATTAAATGAGTTGTAAAGCACTTAGAACAAGCCTGCTAGAAACGAAGCACCTAATAAGTAATGATGATGATTATGGTGGTATTGAAAGCTTGCATTTTGGTATTGTGGTTTGTTTATAATACTACTGAAGTAGATTGTCTTGCTCATGATAACTTTTTATTTTAAGATGAAGTGGCCGTGATTGATGAAATTCAAATGATTAAAGATCCAGCCAGAGGATGGGCCTGGACCAGAGCACTACTAGGTTGGTGGTCTTATTGCTATAAAACCTGTGCTTTGTGACATCTGCACTGGGATTTATCTGCATTTATCTGCTTGACATTGCCAAATAGAGCCAGCTAGATTCTCTCTTGACACAAATCCATCAAAAAAGTCAGCTAAGTGTGAGCTTTAATTTTCTAAGTATTGTTCTAATAATGGGAAGTCCATTTCTTCTGTCATAAAATTAGCATAATCACTTAATTAAAGTGTTCAAATCTTGCCATATTTACACAACCACTATTAACATTTTGGTGTTTTATGGCAGTCTTTTTTCTCATGTATATGGTGTTTTGTGAATATATAATTTTTATCTTGCTTTTTTTTTCAGTTCTGTTGTTTCATAGACTTTTTTTCCATACCACATATTAATGTTGCATGTTCTCCATTGAAGAACTGTACTATACAGTCGTCCTTTGGTATTTGTGGGATGTTGGTTCCTGTACCCGCACAGATATCAAAATCTGCAGATGCTCAAATCCTTTACAGTTGGATGGCTTCTGCAGCCATGAATTCAACCAACCATGGATTGAATATGCTCAATCTGCGGTTGGTTGAATCTGCAGATGTGAAACCTGTGGATGTGGGAGACCAGTTGTAATTTGTCCCAAAGAGTTGAACATTTTTCTCTATTATTAATGATGCAGTAAAAATCTTTGTAGGTGTTAACTTTTTATTCATTTTATTACTTCTTTAGGATAGGCTCCTGGAAGCGAGGTCCATAGACATGAATGAACGTTTCTCCTGCTTGATATTGGAGTGAATTTTTGATCAGCATGTTGTAGGGCAAGTGTTTTCAAATTTAAAAACATAGGTAAACTTTCTGTAAACAAAGAGTATACACTAAAGTCTGTAATATAAAATAGATGAAAGTGGATACGCTCAGGGGTAAGGAGCTTGGAGTTTCTTCTACCTACCAGCCCCCAGCCTCTGAGGCACCTCAGTGATTCCATGGAGCCTAATTTGAAAAAAAAAGTATAGGACTGATATTCAGTATTAACCATCAAAATGCAGGTTCTAGTACAGGCTGGCTTCATCCTCTAGTAGACTCAAAACCTTGGCCAAAGCAATTAAAAAACCCCAAGATTTATAAAAGTGGTGATAATTTTTGCCTACTGGAAGGTTTTGTTTTGAGGTTAGAATCATAGAGACAATATGAAAACACTTGGTGAAGTTGTAAAGCAATAGGTAAGCAAACTTAAAGTATTTTTGGTATGTAGAGTATTGCATATTTAATTTTATATCTTTAAAATTTTAAGAAACGCCAATTTTGCATTTAACAGGACTCTGTGCTGAAGAAATCCATTTGTGTGGAGAATCTGCTGCTATTGACCTGGTTACCGAGCTTATGTACACAACTGGGGAAGATGTGGAGGTACTAGATTATACACTTTTTTTTTTTTTTTTTTGCTGTACACAGGCCTCTCACTGCCGTGGCCTCTCCCGCCACGGAGCACAGGCTCCGGACACGTAGGCCCAGCGGGCCACGGCTCACGGGTCCAGCCGTTCCGCGGCATGTGGGATCCTCCCGGACCGGGTCATGAACCCACGTCCCCCGCATCGGCAGGCGGACCCCCAACCACTGCGCCACCAGGGAAGCCCCTAGATTATACACTTTGTTCTCAAGGTGGCATAGCAAATAGCCCAGAGTACCCAGGCAGTGGCTTCATAGGCCCCAGATGGTGGCAAAATCAGAACTTGAAAGATTAGCATTTCCTCGTAGTTGACTAGATCATACATACTTGGTTGACCCTCATGAACTAAAGTTCTGACTGCGTGGCTGTCACACCCTAAGTCTCCAAAAGTATAAGGAGATTCCTTATCTTTTCTTGACAAAACCTTTTGGAGTTTAAACAGAACTCTTTAGAATTAAATAAATCAGGAATGTTGGAAGTTGGAGGCTCCAGCAAAAGTTTGTGATTTTCAAAGTCTCAGGTGTCAGATATTGGGGACATTGATATATATCTGATTGGTAGAGATAGTTTGTACCCTTTTTCAAATTCCTAAAGTAGGAAGCCACTCCTTTCCATTTAATCCTACTTTTTGTTTTCTTTACCAGACTTCTGTAATAAAATGAAGAAATATTTTTAAATTGGTCCATTACTTTAGTTTTGCGCTCAGCTTTCAGGGAGAGATAGTGGAATGTAGTGGAAGAAATTCTGGGTTCCAGTCTTGGCTTTGCTGTTATTCACTTTGTGTTTTTAAGCAAATCACAGAAGGCTAGAACTGGAAAAATCCTCATCAGAGCTGATCTTTTATTAGACTCTATTTTATTCTTTCATAAAAGGGAAATAATATTAACCTTTCTGAAATTACCACGTTGCCATAAAAATCAAATATATATGAAAGTGCTTTGAAAATTTATGAAATCCTCTGTAACATTTTGTTAATTTAGAAATACCGGTGAGAATGGATGGTAATATTTGTAATATCAAAATAAATGTTTTTCTGTATTTTCTCCTGAAAAAGTTGGAACTTATCAGTTTCTAGCTACTCTTGATTGTGAGTTTTTCACAATATTAGAAGAAGCTGAGTTAGGTATGTTATTTTACAATATCATATCGTTTATTGTAGGTTCGAACCTATAAGAGGCTTACCCCCATTTTTGTGCTGGATCACGCATTAGAATCTTTAGACAACCTTCGGCCTGGGGACTGCATTGTCTGTTTTAGCAAGAATGATATTTATTCTGTGAGTCGACAGATTGAAATTCGGGGATTGGAATCAGCTGTTATATATGGCAGTCTCCCACCTGGTAATTATTGGCTTTCATCATGACAAGATATGAAATCTCTTGTTTTTGCCATTTATGTTGCGATATGTCTAGAAAACACAGTAAAAGATATGAATTAAGTTGCTTGGTGTGTAATTTAGTATAGGTCATATAAAATAAATATTTCTCTAGTTATCTTTGTGGTGATAGAAGTATTTTAATTATTTATAGCTCTTGTTACTTGCTATTATTAGACTGTATTTTTAAATGTTGAGCTGATGATTTTCTTACAGAAATGTCATTAAAATATGAACTTGGTAATATTCTTAAAATATTACCAGAAGTCTATTGATGAGTGTCCTCAGAAATGATAAGAGGATTGTGTTGCTCTTTGTGGGTATACTTAAAGGAATGGAAATAAAGGATAACTGGCTCCTTGAGAATGTAAAGAAATAAATTTGAAACAATAAGAGTTTTATCCATAAAAATGGAGAGTAGGAGGTAAGGGTTTCCAAGATTTAGTTAGTTACTTAGTTACTTAGTTAGTTAGTTAGCGGTACGCGGGCCTCTCACCACTGCGGCCTCTCCCGTTGCGGAGCACAGGCTCCGGACGCGCAGGCTGAGCGGCCACGGCTCACGGGCCCAGCCGCCCTGTGGCATGTGGGATCTTCCTGGACCGGGGCACGAACCCATGTCCCCTGCATCAGCAGGCGGACTCTCAACCACCTGTGCCTCCAGGGAAGCCCCCAAGATATATTTAGTGTGATGTAGTAAAAGATTGAGAATACTGATTTAACATAAACTGTTGCTGTTTTAGGGACCAAACTTGCTCAAGCAAGAAAGTTTAATGATCCTGGTGATCCATGCAAAATCCTGGTTGCTACAGATGCAGTTGGCATGGGACTTAATTTGTAAGTAATCTGTTTTTAATAATCATGGATATTCAGTGGGTTAGATGGAAATTAAAAAAACTTATAATTGGCATTAGAATGACCAAACACTTTGATTTAGGAGAATGGATATTATAGTATAGGTCTGAGATTTATCTTGCTCACACCTGTTGAGGGAATAAAATGAAAATATCACATAACATTTGGACTTTTGAGTGCTGCTTCCTACCACTGCTAACCTATTACATTACCTCACTTGATTTTCACTGTCTGAGTCAACAAGGGTGTGTGCCTGTTGGGTGTGCGGGGCCAGCCACTGTGTTTAGGGGTTAACAATATTAAGCCTGAATATTCCTCTCTGGGGAATGAATGCAACTGTACCTTTATGCATGAAAGAACTATTCAAAGCCATTAACAGCAGTCAGTGTTTAAAAGTAGCCTAAGAAGGCTTTATGTGGTTTATTTGTAAAAAAGTTATTTTCTAGAGCCTTACTGAGGTATAATTTACATATTATACGGTTCATGCATTTTAAATGTATAATTTGATGATGATTTTTAGTAAATGTACACAGTTGTTAAAAAATGCTATTTAAAGGGAAGAAAAAGAATTACCAACAAACCCTTTTACCTTACTTTGTAAATAGTGGGCAATATTGCAAGTAGGCCTAAACTAGAATTAGAGTGAGCATTTCTGTAATGAATCAAATGATGGACGGTTTTTCAGACAGCAGTCCATGACATCAGTTGAATTTCTGTTTCAGGAGCATAAGAAGAATTATTTTTTACTCCCTTATGAAGCCCAGTATCAATGAAAAGGGAGAAAAAGAAATAGAACCAATCACCACCTCTCAAGCCTTGCAGATTGCTGGCAGAGCTGGTAGATTCAGTTCAAAATTTAAAGAAGGAGAGGTTACAACAATGAATCGAGAAGACCTCAGTTTATTAAAGGAAATTTTGAATAGGCCTGTGGATCCTATAAAGGTAAGGTGTAACATAGTAATTGCTACTTCTCTATGGAGGACAGTCATTCCTTCCTTCACTTACTTTCCAGACTTTTGCCTCAGACACCTGGAAACAAATAAGCAAAAGAAAATTTTGTGCCATGAAAATCATGTCAAGAAAACCCTGCTTTGGACTTCCCTGGCAGTGCAGAGGTTAAGAATCCACCTGCCAATGCAGGGAACACGAGCTCAAGCCCTGGTCCGGGAAGATCCCACATGCCGCGGAGCAACTAAGCCCGTGCACCACAACTACTGAGCCTGCGCTCTAGAGCCCGTGAGCCACAACTACTGAGCCTGCGTGCCGCAACTACCGAAGCCTACGTGCCTAGAGCCCGTGCTCTGCAGCAAGAGAAGCCACCACAATGAGAAGCCCGTGCACCACAGCAAAGAGCAGCCCCCGCTCACTGCAACTAGAGAAAGCTCGTACACAGCAACAAAGAACCAACGCCGCCAAAAATAAATTAAGTAAATAAATAAAAAAATAAAGAAGAGAAAACCCTGCTTTATTGCTTTTGAGAGGCCTAATAGAGACCCCTTTGTTAGAGAATGGTATGCAAGTGAAAGATTCAGATTTTACAAATGTAGCCATAATATAACAAGTTTAGTAAACCTGATTTTCCTTTAGTTCTTCCCATAATCTAGCAGTGGGTGGGGATAGGGGCACAGTTGCTTCAGGTGGGCACACACTATATCAGCAGACTGAAAATTGTGAGAAGCTCGGAAGTAGAAGAAACCTTTGTGTGGGGGGCAAAAATAGCATTAAGCTATACAACTTCGAACCAGTAAGGACAGGGTTAAATTTTGGTTAGTGTAGTTAATGAGGCAGAAGTGTACATGTTTTAAACAAACTTACAAATTAAAGTTTGCCTGGAAAATTCACTAATTAAGGCTCATCTGATTTTAGTGAACCCAGGTAAAAGGGTATATAAATGAGAGAATGCAAGGAAAAGTTCCTGGAGGAAAGCTGTGGTTGAAATCATTTCTGTAGCTTTTGTTAAGAGTGCAGCTGATAATGGATCTCCCCCACCTCCCTCCTGTGTAGCTCCTTTCTTTTTTTTTTTTTGTAGCTCCTTTCTTGTGTTCATCGTCTGCCTCCTTCCCATGACTCATCTCTCTCTCCTCCTTTCCTCTTTCTTTTTCCCATTCCTTTTCTCTCTTATTTTCTTGCTTATACTTATTGTGGGCAATTCTTAACATTGTGTAAATATACAGGTAAAGAGATAGCTGACCTTCAATTTAGACATTTTCTCTTTATGTATGTATGTCAGTTTTATTGCCCTGGATAAAGTGATTGGGTTTTCCTTTTTCGTTTTTGTTCAGTGGAGAGAATTGGGACCCCGGAAACTATTTGTGGTACTTTATCAGATCATCATAGATTTTAGAAATATAACTAAAGTATAAGCAAAAGATTAATTACTCAATGGGTATACTTGATTAGTTTTACTAAATCATCTCGTCAGCTTTCCCAGTTGGTAATAAATGGCAAAGTATGATGCTTTTCTCTGTTTTACTTAAATTCTTGTCCCTTAACTCGTTTGGCAATAGCTTAACCTGAATATAGGACTTATCTTGAAATAACTTAAGAAAACTTATCCTTAAAAAAAAAAATAAACTTATGGTCGTTTTTTCTTTACTAAAGGCAGCTGGTCTTCATCCAACTGCTGAACAGATTGAAATGTTTGCCTACCATCTCCCTGACACAACGCTTTCTAATCTCATTGTAAGTAGAAACTCTTACATCGCTTTTCTAAAAAGGTCAGTATGTCAGACAATTACTGGTTAACCTTGTGGACATGAATGGATAGTCTGTTTTTGTGAAGTTGCTGTTTATGAAGTTTATCGTGAAAGCGGAAACTTTCTCTCAAAATCTTTTGGGACTTTTGTCCTGAGGAATTTTCTGAGTATTTTAGGTCGGGAAGGCTATGGGGGAAGTCTGTTAGCTTGAGGAGGCAGTGAATTAAGCAGGCCTTTCTGGAAGTCTGTTAATGGATTAAAGTGATTGTCATTTATAGACTTGGGTACTTTATTCATGCCCAGCTAGGTAGTCCAGTAATTTAATATATTTTTTCCCCCCAGGATATTTTTGTAGACTTTTCACAAGTTGATGGGCAGTATTTTGTCTGCAATATGGATGACTTTAAATTTTCTGCAGAGTTGATCCAGCATATTCCATTAAGTCTACGAGTGAGGTATGTTTTCTGCACAGCCCCTATCAACAAGAAGCAACCTTTTGTCTGTTCTTCATTGTTACAGGTAAGCCTTTATCTTTGTGATATTTTGAGTTGTTTCAGGTTGATGCATTTTCCCCAAACAACAGTTTGTTATTCAAAATAAAGAAATAAGAGAGTACCCTTTAATATGAGGTACTGTGTACGAACTTAAATAAAAATGGCTCTTTTTTCTTACAGATAATTTTTTGGGGGAAGGAGAAGTCTTGCTTTGTATTTGGGCTTATATGGTAGCCTTTTTGAAGAAGCTAAAACAAAAATAATTAAACAGTTTTTTCGAGGAAAGGGGTCTTTGCCTGATGATATACTTTTTCCTTATTGGTGTTGGGTAATATGTTTTGGAAGGGAGGTGGCTTTGGGGTCAGTAGTGGCCATAGTATTCCGTTTTCTTAACTATCAGGCATTGGGCCGGGGATGGCTGTCTTGTGTGAATTTGGTGCCAAGGTTCCAGCCTCTTTTCTTTTAACTCATTTGGGTAGGGATACAGATCTCTAACTTCTGAGCACAAGATTCACCCAAACAGGGGGACTAGGCAAAGGCAGTAGAAGCTGAACTTCCAGTCTCCTGCCGTGTCTTCTCACATCTCTGGGCCCTTGCTGTCCCTCTTGCTTCTGCTTGGAGCGCCCACCCCGCTAAATCCAAAGGTCTCCTCTTTGCATCTTTTCCTGATTCATTGTTGTAGTTTCACTGCCATCTTCTTAATAGATGTTAGCTTTCTGCATACTAGCTCTGTTTTTACCAAATCTAGTTATAAGCTTATGTTTTAAATTACTTTAAAATTACACAAATAATACATAAGTACTTTTTTTGTGTGAGCAAAATTAAAACATTAGAGAAGGTTAAATTGGGCTACCACCTTCAGTCTCAGTCCTCTGGCATAACTGCTATTATCAGCATTGTGTATCCTTGCAGACCTTTTCCGTTACATTTGCCTACATACCTGTATGAGTAGAAATTCTAGTTTTTGTTGGGTGGGTGTGCTTTCCCATAAATGTTACAATGAATTAGTCTGTAGCTTGCCTTTTTCTTTTTTCCTTAATGTGTCTCAGAGGTGTTCCGTGTCCAGCTATTTACTGTGTCCAGCTATTACCAGCGCTCTGTTTCTTAGAGCTGGTGTTTGTGAGAGAGCTGACTAGCATAAGGTTGAAGTTTATGGAACAAAGTCTTAAACTTAAGAAACTGGCCTGGATGGAGCTGGAGCCCATGGCCCTGACCCCATTTACACCATCCTTCAAGCAGCTACCCTAATAAAGCGGAAGCATATTACTAAGGAGTAAGGAGTCTGGAGCAGTACAGGTCAATAGTTGTTATGTGTTGTGTTTACAGATTGAAATGTGAAATCTAGAGATATTTCTTTTTTCTTGATCTCCATTATTACTGAAGTATAAAGGAGCTCAATCCCACTGATGGTCTCTGATGCCCCTTAGGAAGTTGTTTTGAAACTGTGTTCCATGGCTCCTGCATGGGCCTCTCTCCCTCCCCGTCTCTGAGCAGCTCCGTGCTTAGCTGTTTTACATATGGGATTCCATTAGTTGTTTGTGGCCAAAAATATTAAAGCCACTGCCTTTATAAGAGAACTTTTTGGCATGTCCTGCTTATTAGTAAGTTAGCGTGGTCACATTTACATTCTTCATGGCTGTCCTACTTGGCATTTATTAAACCTAGAAGAATGCACCAGACTGAAATTAATAAAATTGTGATATTATTTAACCACAATTATTTGAAAACTGCCCTGCCTCTCTAAAGTACTGACCTTGCTTAGGTTAAGTATTTAGAGATAATTTTCCCTAATTAGGAAATGAACCATTTGAAATCACCTTATCCTTGAAGCTAAAGATTTTAAACTTCTGCTTGATAGTTCTTGCATGGTTTTATTTCTGTCTCCTATAGTATATTGTGATGCATAATAATGCCTAGCATTGTCTGGGAGGCGGCATATTCTCCAAGAGTGTCGTGTGGTTCAAGAAGGAGGTATGATGGTCTTATGGTAATGAGGAAGCTGAAGCACAGTGGTGACTTGGCCAAAACTATATAACTAGTAAAGAGGTAGTCTCTTTACTAGTTTGATTGACTCATGACCAACCTTGCACGAAGCCACCTCAAAGAGTTTCTTTATAATAAGTGAGGATATTAAAAAATACAAGCTCACATTTGAAGCTATAGGACTGTTGCATGAAGGAATGAGAATCTTTGGGTACTGTCTGCCTAGAACTTAGAACATTAATTGTTCATAAAAGTTAATAGACAGTCCCTGGAAAGCTAGTTCATGTATATATTGTTGCCCTGGTTTTGGAAAAAAGAAGGAAATCATGTCTTTTTTTTTTAAAGTACCTTTATAAGATATTAAATGTTCTCTAAAATACAGAAAAGTATAAAGAAGGAGAGAAACCAGCCTGCCTATTGAGATATAGCCACAGTTAACATTTTGTTGTGCTGTTTTTTTTTTTTTTTTCTGGTCACAGACTGAAGTGAATTCTGATTGTTTTACCAAATTCGTTTCTTCTGTTTCTCTCAGTTTGCCAGGCAGTATAGCAGGAATGAGCCCCTGACCTTCTCATGGTTACGACGATATATTAAATGGCCGTTACTTCCACCTAAGAATATTAAAGACCTCATGGATCTTGAAGCTGTCCATGATGTCTTGGATCTTTACCTGTGGCTAAGGTACCAATTTTTTCCTGTATGCACTCTCATTTTTTAAGTAATAGGGTGAATCAAAGGTTTTATGATGGTCTTTTGCACTTTCAAATTAGGGACATATTTGCAGGGTGCTCTATTTTATGTTTATTGTCCATTAAGGCAGTTGAGCCTGGTTTATACCTATTCCAAAAATGACTTAAGGAGTTCTTACGATTCTAGTTAAGATAGGTAGGTGAGAAAGTCCCCTAGATCCTTGTGACGCAAATGGTGATCCCTGGACCAAAAGCATTGTTATCAACTGGGAGCTTGTTAAAAATAGAGAATATCAGACCCACCCAAGGCTTAATCAAATTCTGCATTGTAACAGGATCCTGAGGTGACTCATGTATACATTGTGATTTGAGAGGTACGGCTGTAGATCAGTGATTATCAAAGGTGGGGCATGTCCCACTAGGGGAGCATATTGGAATCATTTAAGATATGAGCAAGGACCGACTCTCATAACAACATCTTCCTTAGGTGTGTTGGCCGAAATAAAGGTTGAGCAAAGGCACTGGACACAGTTTTGCAAAAGCAGAATATTTGGAATGAGTCAGTGTCAAGATGTAGTTACTTCATTGAGATTAGTCCAGTGACTGCGGTAAGAGCTGTTCCTATAATGTAATATGTCTTTTTTTCCAGCTACCGGTTTATAGATATGTTTCCAGATGCCAGCCTTGTTCGAGATCTCCAGAAACAATTAGATGGCATTATCCAAGATGGTGTACATAACATCACCAAACTGATTAAAATTTCAGAGGCACATAAACTGCTGAATTTGCAGAACTCATCAGCAGAAAGCCAGTCCCGTTTGTCAGGAATAGTAAAGAGCCGAACTAGAAGGAATCATGGCACCAAAGCTTTAGGGAGTAAAGCTGCTGAACCACTTGGCTCTGGTGCAGGAGAGAAATCCCTTGCTTCCAGATTGGTGCAGCAAGGACTCCTCACTGCAGACATGCTGAAACAACTAGAAAGAGAGTGGATGACACAACAAACTGAGCATGGCAAAGGAAGAACAGAATCTGGGACTTCCTTAAAAGGGACAAGAAGAAAGAAGAAGGAACCCGATTCAGATTAGTTTTATTTTTATTTTTGCAAATAAAAATCTATTTTAAAATCCTTTTTTTCCTCATATGCATTTACTGCCTGCTATGGTACTGTGGCTATCTTTTACTGGTCTTTTTTTTTTTTTTTTTTGCTAAGAAAAATTAACTGTTAAGGATAACTAAACTGCTGTTTGTTTTGTGTCTTAGAGGATTTATTTAAAGATTTATTTAATGGCCATTTGTAGTATAGCACTAAGACAATGCACTATAAGGAACTCTGCGTGGGAATAAAATCAGTTTGGTGAATTGTTTTTCCCAGTTTCCTATACCTTTGCTGAGGATGTCACAGGTAGAATTCTTTGACAGAGGTTGCTGTCTGTTGTACCCATGTACCAGAGGCTGTTCTAGGTGCTGGAAATACGCAGTAAGTGAGACAGATAATGTTCCTGCCCTTGTGGAGATTATATTTTGGTATGGTGACTGACAGGAATAAGTTAAATAAATAATGTCAGCTCTGTGAGGGCAAATATTGTTGTCTGTGTAATTCACTGCCATATCTATGGTGCCTGGAATATAGTAGAAGCGCAAATGAATGTGAAATTAATAGATGTGATTTCAGAGATAAATGCTAGAAAGAACTAGAATAAGGGAAGAGAGTGGTAGTGGTTGGTGGGCTATTTTACATAGAGTGAGTGGTCTTCCCGTGTCCAAAGGCCAGTCTGATGCATAGTGGCCTTTACTTGTCCAATAAAGATTTTAAGCCTTGGTTAGAGATATAGCTAAAAGGAGCTTAAGGACATAGTCTTTGGAGTTGGATAGATCTTGGTTTAGCTTCTCTCATCACTACCAGTTCAGTAATCTTACCTTCTCTATGACTTGGTCTCCACATCTGAAAAAGATGGACAGTAACACCTACTTAGTGTTGTTTGGGAGGTTAAATGTGATGAGGTGCCATATAGCACAGGACTTGGTATACAGGAAGTGTTTTATAAATGAACCTGAAGGTTTGGGTTCATTCTGGGCTGTGAATTGAGCTCTTAGGTCATTCGAAGAACTAAACTAATTTCTTGAGCAACTGCTAAATCGAGGCTGACTTCAGACTAGGGATTAAACTGATTTGGTTGTAGTTGGGTCAAGGAGTAGCCAAGTTTACAGTTAGTCATCTCTCTGACTTTTTCTTCAGTAGTTCAGAGTTCAGATGATATTTAATTGATAGCAGTCTTTATTCTTCTAACCTTTGCCTTCATAAAGATAAAGGCTGAACAGGCAGCACTGACTGTATATCTCCCTAACTTGTGGATAATCAATAGTGAAATGCCTGGAACGGCATATTTCTTTTGATATTTTGCGTTTGAGCAACTTTAACTTCTAGGACTTGCTTTCCGCTGTGAATTAACGTCATGGCAGACATAGTCTATTCTTGCCCAGATGGTCTCAAGAAATACCCATGAACTGAACTGGATAATGGGTTTGGTCTCGTATTTACGTGGTGAGATACATCAATTAAGAGGGTTATTATTTTTTTTCATAAATTCATTTTATTTTTGGCTGCATCGGGTCTTCATTGCTGCTTGCAGGCTTTCTCTAGTTGGCGGCGAGCGGGGGCTACTCTTCATTGCAGTGCGCGGTCTTCTCACTGCAGTGGCTTCTCTTGTTGCGGAGCACGGGCTCTAGGAGCGCGGGCTTCAGTAGTTGTGGCGCACGGGCTTAGTTGCTCCACGGCATGTGGGACCTTCCCAGACCAGGGCTCGAACCCATGTCCCCTGCATTGGCAGGTGGATTCTTAACCAGTGTGCCACCAGGGGAAGCCCTTGGAGGGTTATTAATTCTCTCACTTTCTCCAGTTTAGAAGCTAGAATTGGTAAGTCAGAGAGGACACTTAGGCAAGACACTTGCAGGTTAAATGTTAGTGAAGCCTCAGATAAGAGGAGTGGAGGTGGGGTGCTGTCAGAGAAGGGCTGCTTGAACATTGAGCTACAGAGTGTTTATAAATACTGGTGATAGTTTACTTTTCACCTTTCCCGTGTTTGTGGGGGAGGGAGAGCTCTGTGGTTAGGCAGAAGAAGAGATTAAAAGAAAGATGAAATCAGGTGAAACAAAACAGGAAAAATATAATTGGAATGGCCCTGAATAACTCTGCAGTGTGTTTAAAATTGTCACTGTGAAATCAGGTCTTCCTTCTCTGCTACAAGTTGGACATGTCACTTATCTTTCTTTGTGGGCTTATGGGGCAAGCTAAGTTCAAGGCATACATTTCACTAAGGTCATGTTTTCAATATTTCCAAAACTTCTTTTTTTTCTTGCAGTTTTCTAGCAGGTTTTGAAATACTTGCCTGAAAACCCTCCTTGGACTATTGTGGATTCAGCCGAACATCAGCATTGGGTATGGACTGAGGCTTAGATGCCGACCTCAGTTCCATCAGTACAGATCTGGGTAATTTAGTAAAATGTGGTTAGTACGTAAGTGGTTAACAATAATAACCAATGACTTGTAATGCTTTGTACATTGTTTATGGACGAGTGTGAGTATACAAAATGGAATTGGGTCTTTTGAAAAATGACTTATTGTGAATCACAAACAAAACTGTCATCACAAATCACCAAAAATTCTTACACCTCAGACCTGGGAGTCTGTAATTATGATGCAGTCATTCTTTGTGTGTCCTATTGAAAACAAAGCTCTGAGGATATAATGAAAAGTTGTGGTTTGATAAGAGAAGCAAATGGATAAATGAATTAGGCTGTTAACCCTACTCTATTTTCAAAGGTTGTAAAATACATAAACTTGAACAGAGATAACAATGTTTTTAAACATGCTTCGGAGCACTATTATCTAAAAGTCTGTCACTCAACATAGTAGGACAGTTCCAACAGAGACGATAAACAGTAGTTGTCTTAATGGGCAGAAAGATGCCGGAGAAGGGGAAAAAAGCTTTTGAAGTAGGATCGGGTCTTGAAGACTGAATTTAAGAAGGTACTTTCGGCAAATTTGGGTTGAGGAGGCGTTTTGAAGTCCTTTAAAGCTACGCTCTTAGAATCTGCCCAGAGATTCAATATCATGTGCTCCTTAACCAGTCCCGGCCTTTGAAAAGCCCTTGGTGCTTATAGAGGCTTGGGAAAGGCTTGTAACCTCAGTGACTACTTTGTTGTTGTTTTAACATCTTTATTGGCGTATAATTGCTTTACAGTGGTGTGTTTCTGCTTTATAACAAAGTGAATCAGTTATACATATATCCCCATATCTCTTCCCTCTTGCGTCTCCCTCCCTCCCACCCACCCTCCCTATCCCACCCCTCTAGGTGGTCACAAAGCACCGAGCTGATCTCCCTGTGTTATGCTATGCGGCTGCTTCCCTTTAGCTAGCTATTTTACATTTGGTAGTGTATATATGTATATATGTACATGCCACTCTCTCACTTCGTCCCAGCTTACCCTTCCCCCTCCCCGTGTCAAGTCTATTCTCTAGTAGGTCTGTGTCTCTATGCGCCTCAGTGACTACTTTGAACTGCTATTTGAGACACCTGTAAAGTGCAGTGAAATTGATAATTCCCTGCTGGGAGATCGTTTTTTTTCAAGTGCTTGTAATTAGGTCGAGATCATATATATTTTTAAAAGTTCCTTAAGTAATTTGTAATGTTCACAAATTGACTTATTCTTTCCTCTTAACAGCTGCATTTTCATTTTCTTAGCATGTTTATCACTCACTGTTATTCTTTAAAAACTGATAAATAGATGTTGATCACATGTAATTAAAAGTAGTATATAATATAAATTCAAAACAAAGCTCACTTGGAAATAAGAACTTTCCCCTAAGCGCATTAACTTACCTCTAACTCTATATACATAAGCCAAGTAAGCTTAAGCCGTGTTTTAAAAATTAATTTTTGTCAAAGGAATATATACATAGCTTTAAAAACCAGAAACAAGCATTTTCAACTCTATTATCTATTTCTTCTAATATTTACCTCATTGACTCTGCATAATATACATCTCCTACTGTCTCTTGAGTCATCATTTGAAAGCATTAGCTGCTGATTTCCTGTTATAGTAGGTGAGGATTTAGCTTTCTTAAATCACTCCTTAAATCATCCCTTTTCTCCATTTCTCTTTTGATATAGCTATTATTCCTTTTTGTGGTTGTTAAATCAGTATTTTAAAATTATACTCATGACTTTTCTGCTACTTTCTAGGCAATTTCTCCAACTTTATCTTCTAACCTATTGAAAATTTAATTTTCTCTATGTTAGTTTTCATTTCTTAGAGCTCATTATTTGATAGTTCCTTTTTTCATTTTGAAAATAAGAGGAGTAACAATAAACAGTGTAATGTCTGCATCTGAGAAGAGATTCAGATACACATTTGAAAAGAAAGAGTTAGAGAATTCAGAAGAATAGAGGGGAGTATGGCAATATGCGAGAAAGAAGGTAAGACTTGTTGCTTATTATGAGAATGTTGGCATTCTCTCATTTTTTTTTAATTGACGTATAGTTGATTTACAATGTTTTGTTAGTTTCAGGTGTACAGCAGAGTGATTCAGTTATGTATATATATGTGTGTGTGCCTGTGTATATTCTTTTTCAGATTCATTTCCCTTATAGGTTATTATAAAATATCGAGTATATATAGTTCCTTATGCTATACAGTAGGTCCTTGTTGGTTATCTATTTTGTATATAGTAGTGTGTATATGTTAATCCCAAACTCCTAATTTATCCCTTCCCCCCTCCTTTCCCCTTTGGTAACCATAAGTTTGTTTTCTATGTCTGTGGGTCTATTTCTGTTTCGTACTTAAGTGCATTTGTAACATTTTTTTTTTAGATTCTACATATAAGCGATATCATATGATTTGTCTTTCTCTGGCTTACTTCAGTTAGTATGATAATCTCTAGGTCCATCCATGTTGCTGCAAATGGCATTCATTCTTTTTTATGGCTGAGTAATATTCCATTGTATGTATTTACCATATCTTCTTCATCCATTCATCTGTCAGTGGACACTTAGGTTGCTTCCATGTCTTGACTATTGTAAACAGTGCTGCAATGAACATTGGGGTGCATGTATCTTTTCAAATTATAGTTTTCTCCAGATATATGCCCCGGAGTGGGATCCCTGGATCATATGGTAATTCTGTTTATAGTTTTTTAAGGAACCTCCATACTGTTCTCCATAGTGGCTGTACCAATTTACATTCCTACCAACAGTGTAGGAGGGTTCCTTTGAGAATATTGACATTCTAACAGCTGGCAGTCCTGAGTTCTAAGAAACTAGATGCTTTCAGCTCTGGCCTTTTCTTGGGGGCTTTCAGCCACTAGAAGAGTCTATCTTGAGATGATAGAAGAAAAACCGCCCATGATTTAGTCTCCTAAGTTCTGCACAGTGATTTAATTTCATCACCATCTGGTCCATATACTGTGACTTTTTGCTCAATTATATGTGCAAATTCACATAAATGATTTCCAGCTGAATTATCAATTCTGACTCCTGTTACTTAATTTTTAGTAATATTAGAACTCATATATTTTCACATATTCTTTTAACTATAAATCTTGCCTTGATCTTAAAACTTTTTAGCTTCTCTTATTTTCCTCAGCTAATGCTCTTCTTCCCTTACCAACTTAATACATCATATTGTATTGTTACAGCAAAGTTTGCAATGTATGCATGTGTGTATTATCCTTATTCATTTACAGACAATCCTAGTACAACTGTATGTATTTCTCAGAGGCCATTATCTTATTAGTGGAATTTAAACCACTCAAAGCTAATTAAGAGTGCTGTAAAATGTAACCAGAGAATATGAATGTTTAATACAATCAAAAAATATTGGAAAATGCCTTAGAGAATACACCTTTAACTTATTCCCAGAAGTTTTATTAGGACGTTCCCTATAGATTCATATAAGTTTTTTTATCAGTTATGGCTCAAAGTTAAATTTCTCTTTTTGAGCTTAAAACTCTTGCTAGGAAAAAAGTACTGAATTTTTTTTTTAAGTGTCATATAGTTCCTCTCCCTCCCCCCTGCTTCCACCCTTGTTTGTAGTTATCCTCTTGTTCTTGTTTCATGGATACAATCAATATCTTATTTCCCTAAAGATATTATAGTTTTTGTTTTAAGTTCTTTTCTGTTTCCTACTTTTTTTTTTTTCTTGCTTGGTTTTTGCTTTTACCATTGGAAACTTTTCTTTAGTGTCTAGTAATCTTTGGCTATGTTCATATTTAAAAGTGAGGAATTATGGGACTCCCCTGGTGGTCCAGTGGTTAAGACTCCATGCTTCCACTGCAGGGGGCACAGGTTCAATCCCTGGTTGGGGAACTAAGATCCCACATGCCTTGCAGTGTGGTCAAAAAAAAAAAAAAGGGAGGAATTAAGCTAATAGGAAGCTCTGTTTACAAGGGTAAGGCTTTTGGGTTTTGATGTAGGTTGATTGGATCGTAAGCTGGCTTTTTTTTAATTGAGAAATAATTGACATTAACACTGTAATTTTAAGGTATGCAGTGTGTTTATATATTGTAATATGATTACTTCAGGAGCATTAGCTAATACCTTTATCATGTCACATATTTATCATTTCTTTTTATGTTAACAGTAGGTAAGATTTAGTCTCTTAGTAACTTTAAAGTTTATAATACAGTATTATTGACTATAATCACTATATTGTACCTTAGTTCTCCAGAACTTATTTATTTACTAGTTACAAGTTTGTACCTTTAGTATCGCCCCAATTCCCCCATCCCCAGCCCTTGGTAACCGTGTTCCACTCTCTGTTTTTACAAGTTCAGTTTTCTTAGATTCCACATATAAGTGAGATCATATAGTATTTGTCCTTCTCTGATTTACCTCACTTAGCATAATGCCTTTAAAGTCCATCTGTGTTGTTCCAAATGGCAGGATTTCCTTCTTTCTCATGGCTAAATAATATTCCGTTGTATATATATATACACCACATCTTCTTTATCCATTCAGCTGTTGACAGACACTTAGGTTGTTTCCATATCTCGACTATTGTGAATAAAGATGCAATGAACATGGGTATGCAGATACTGCTTTGAGATACTGATTTCAGTTCCTTTGGATGTATACCCAGGAGTGGGATTGTTGGATCATATGGTACTTCAATTTTTAATTTTTTGAGGAACTGCCATACTGTTTTCCGTAAAGGTCAACTCAATTTACAATCCCACCAACTGTGCACAAGGGTCTCCTTTTCTCCATATCTTCACCAGTGTTGTTATCTCTTGTCTTTTTGATAAAAGCCATCCTAACAGGTGTGAAGTGAAATCTCACTGTGGTTTTGATTTGCATATCCCTGATGATTAGTGATGTTGACCATCTTTTCATATATTTTTTGGCCATTTGTATGTCTTCTTTGGAAAAATATCTATTCAGGTCCTTTGCCCATTTTTAATTGGATTATTTTCTTTTTTTTGCTGTTGAGTTGTATGAGTATATATTTTGGATATTAGACCTTTATCAGATATATGGTTTACGAATTCTCCCATTCTGTAGATTGTCTATTCAATTTATTGATGGTTTCCTTTGCTATGCAGAAGCTCTTTAGTTTAATGTAGTCCCACTTATTTATTTTAGTTTTTGTTTCCTGTGTTTTGGTGACTTATCTGGGAAATCACTGCCTGGATCAATGTCAAGGATCTTTTCCCCTATGTTTTCTTCTGGGAGTTTTATGGCTTCAGGTCTTACATTTGAATCTTTGATTGATTTTGAGTTAATTTTTGTGAATGCTGTAGGGTAAGTTTCATTCTTTTGCATGTGGATATCTAGTTTTCCTAGCACCATTTATTGAAGAAACTGTCCTTTCCCTATTGTGTATTCTTGGTACCCTTGTCAAAAATTAGCTGACTATATATATGGTACTATATATATGCCAGTACCAGACTGTTGTTTTTTTTAAATAAATTTATTTTATTTATTTATTTTTGGCTGCAACGGGTCTTCGTTGCTGTGCGTGGGCTTTCTCTAGTTGTGGTGAGTGGGGGCTACTTTTCCTCGAGGTGCGCGGACTTCTCGTTGCGGTGGCTTCTCTTGTCGCGGAGCACGGGCTCTAGCACGCAGGCTCAGTAGTTGTGGCTTGAGGTCTGTAGAGCACAGGCTCAGTAGTTGTGGTGCACGGGCTTAGTTGCTCCGCAGCATGTGGGATCTTCCCAGACCGGTGCATGAACCCATGTCCCCTGCGTCAGCAGGCGGACTCTCAACCACTGCATCACCAGGGAAGCCCCGCTTTCCTTGCTTTTGATGCCTTTGACAACTTTGAGGAGGACTAGTCACGTATTCTACAGAATGTCCCTCAGTTGGGATTTGTCTGATGTTTTTCTTAGGATTAGACTGGAGTTATGGGTTTTGAGAGGAAGACCACAGAGGTAAAGTGCTGTTCTTATCACACCATGTCAAAGGTACATACTATCAACATGACCTCCCTGTTGATGTTAACCTTGATCATCTGGCTGACTAGTGTTTATCAGGTTTCTCCACTGTAAAGTACTCTCCCCGACCCCTCCCCACCACCTTTCCATGTCGTATGCTTTGGAAAGCAGTCACTATGCACAGCCCACACTTCAGGAGTGAGGGGTGTATGCTCCACCTCCTTGGAGGTGGTGGGGTATCTACATAAATTATTTGGAGTTATTCTGTGTGGGAAATTTGTCTTTTCTCCCATATTTATTTATTCATTCAATTTATTTATATTAGTATGGCTTGATGGGTATTTATTTATTTATTGGGTATTTATTTTATACTTTGGGTTATAATAAAGTAATACTTCATCTTGTTGCTCAAATTGTTCTAGCTTTGGTTACTGCAAACTCTTTCAGTTGGTCTTGTGTCCCTTTGATACATCCTCATCATTTGTTTTTGTTGTTGTTACTGTGTTTCGTTTTTTTAGCATTCTTATTTTTTTTGGCACTACAAGATGCTCAAGACTCATCTTGTATATACTCTGCCTAGTTCTAGAATCAGACATTTCTCCAAGGAGCCCTGGTTCTTTTTTTTTTTTTTTTGCTGTGGGGTTGTGGAGAATGATACTAGAAACCAAGATCTGAGTGCTAGGTATTCTTGTTGCTGCTGGGTATCATTGCTTCCAGGGTCTCTCAGCTTGCAGAGCAAGGAAATATATATGAGTATACCAACTTATGTACATATACATATCTACAAGTATTTATGTATATATATATATAGTGTGTGTGTGTATATATACAATATATCTAACCATCTGTATTTATATTAAGCTAATCGTGAGTTTATACTAATGGCCTCAACTCTAATCCAGAACCTGGATCATTCTAGCCTTCTCTACTCGCTTGTCTGTGACCTCCCACTCTCGCAGAGAGAAAACAACCTCCTGCCATCCACTCTTCATTTACTTGATTGTCTAATTCCAGTATACATTCAGCCCTCTGTATCTGCAGACTTGAAAGCTGAAAGCTTTTCATATACACTTTTAGCCAATCTTTTTTTTTTCAGCCTCTTGCTTTTCTGAAGTATCAAGGCCTTCAATTCCTGAGCATTTCTAGAGTTATAGATGTCGTTGCTCGTTTCTTGGTGCAGTCACTCTCTGCAGGCACTGAGGTGTCAGTGTTTCCTCTGCTAAGCTGTTACTCCTCTGTCAGCTTTCTGTCTTCCAAAATTATGTTAAGCTCTCTTGTCCTTGTGGGTTTATGCCACACTTATGTATTTTGCAAATACAGCTCTTAATGTACAGTTGTGATAAAAAATAATTGTGTGCAGTTGATGTCTTTCTTTTTTCCCCCCTTTTTAAAAAATCAAATTTATTTAGGTACTATTTACATACAGAATAATATACACCCATTTTTTAAATTATTAAAGATTAATTAATTAATTGATTTTTATTGAACTGTAGTTAACATACGTGCTCATTTCTTCATGAGCATTCCCTGACTGCTCTTGGGTCAGGAATAAACCTATAAAAAACTATCAGTAGTATTCTTTTGAAACTTGCTGAAGTTAACATTTCTGCTTCATTTGTGGTTGCTCCCTTGGCAACACCATAGTAACTGTAACTGCTGGCAGGGTTTGAAAGTTTCTACTTTGACTTTCTTTTATGGCAGTTTGCTCTTTCACACACACTCTTTCTTATTCTTTTGCAGCATGTGGAATACCAGCAGGGCAGATTGTTTTATATTATGGACAACTAACTTCGGACATATCATTAAAAAAATAGGGGACAGAATTCAAGATCTGTTTTCTTTAGTAACAGGAATAAAATATTTATAAAATTCCTAATTGTTTCTATAATTCCAATAAATGGAACTGGTACCTTCTAATGGTTTACAGTTATGGTTTTTTAAAAAGTTTATTCAAGTTTATTTATTTGCTTATTATTGAGGTATAGTTGATGCACAATATTATATAAATTTCAGGTGTACAACCTAGTGATTCACAATTTTTAAAGGTTATATTCCACTTGTAGTTTTTATAAAATATTGGCTACATTCCCTGTGTTGTACAGTATATCCTTGTAGCTCATTTATTTCATACATGGTAGTCTGTACCTTTTACTCCCCCACCCCTCTCTTGCCCCTCCTCCCTTCCCTCTCCCCACTGGTAACCACTAGTTTATTCTCTATATCTGCGAGTCTGTTTCTTTTTTGTTATATTCACTAATTTATTTTTCAGATTCCATATATAAGTAATATATATTTTATGTTTTACTGAATGTACTGAAAGGGCTGCATGCGTTTTTTTTATCCTAAGGGATTAAATGGGATGAGATAAAATAGCAATTTTAAGAAGGGGTACTGAACTAGGTGAAGGCTTAGATTAAAGAGATGCTTTTAGTGTGCCCACTATGGGATGCATGACTTCTCTTATGTGATCTTATTTACTTTTATTCTGCAAATGACCACAATGGAGCTATGAACCCTTTACAGATATGAACTTGGAGCCTTTGTCTTCAGTCAGGGCAGAGCCAAAGTGGGAAGTCAGGGCCTGTGCACTTTCCACTGGGCTTAGGTCCTGTGTTTCTCTAGCTTAGGTTTCCCTAGCTTAGGTCCTGTATTTCCCCTGTGCTTTGCTTCCAGGTTAATGAGAGCCAGTGTAGCACAGTGGGTAAGCATGGACTCTGAAGCCACACTGCCTGCATTCAAATATCTATACTACCATGTACCACTTGGGATCTTTGCCTCAGTTTCTCTATCTGTAAAATGGAGAGAATGATAGTTGTGGTGGGAATTAATATTGTAAAACACCTAGTAAACATTATATCAATACAAGTGTTTACTAAATAATAGGTAAATTGTGTTGCACTTCTTGTCCTCCTACTGTGCTCAATACCAAAAGGAAAGCAGATATTGTCTTTAGGTCTTCCCATAAGGGCCAGCTCTGTGGAAACAGAAATGTGTATAGATGTGAGAGAGTTCCTTCTTACATGGATGGTTTGGGCCAGGCAGGTAATACGTTTTAACTAAAATGTCACTTAGCAGCGCTAACCCTCAAATGATGTTCTTAAGCAAAATCTAAGTGCTTATAAGACTTCTATATCGTTGAATAGCTACGTAGAGCTTTAATAAGGGTGAAAAATTCCAGTGGTTGAACTGAAATAATCAGATGAGGAATGGTAAAATAATCTAATTATTTTGTCTTAATAAAGTGAGGGGGCTGAGCTAGATGACTTCAAATACATGTGATTTTTATAATCATTAAGCTTCTTGGTTTAGTCAGCTAGCTCAGACCTGGAATGTAGATGCTAATGTGCTTAGATTAAAAAATGGAATGATGTAATAGCTGAAAATCCTCTGGTGTCATTTGCCTAATTAAAATCCCCAAAGCTGCCTATCTGGCACATAAAAGCAACCACTAGATTGCAGAGATCTTTGGTTATAACTTTGTGTCCTTTTGTCCATGAGCCATTGTAACCCCTTATCCCTATGTTGAATAAGTCAATGACCTTGGTGCCGTACTGCACCTGAGGTTACTTTTTAAATGAAGGAATTAAGACAATATTGTTATCACCTGTAGGCGGGTGACCTGCCCAGGATGTTATCCAGTGCAGACTCTGGGACGGCACGTCTGTTTCAGAATACCAGTTCCACATGGGGAATTGAATAGTGTCAACAACTAAAGATTAGCCTTTGCTTGTTTGTAGAAACGACAAAGTAAAGGAGCTAGAAGAGTTCATAGTCTGAGGGGTAAACACACTGAAAAGGATAGTGTTTCTCATTCTGGGAGACGGTTTTATATCAGTCTGAGAAAAGCATCTGAGTAGTTTTAATCAAACACCCTGGGCTTAGGCTAGACTTCCAGTGGCTCATCCACATGATGGATGGATAAAGAGCACTGATTGGAGAATCAGTGGCTCCTGAAGAGGCAGCTGTTGAAGGTTCTCGCCAGGCAATTGTCTGGCAATTGTCTTGATAAATGAGACTATGCAGTTGCAAAGCAAACAAAGCCGAGGCCGCTAAGTTGACCAGGAAAAGTCATTTTTTTTTCCGTTTGTATTGTAGCGCAGGTGCCTATAGGAGCAGAGAGACACTGGGGTGCCCAGCTGACCTTCATTAACATCAGATCAGTTGCTAATTTTAGTAAGCATTTGATTAGTATTTGGGATGTTATGGTCAGGAATTTCTTCATTTTCCCCCACTGGGAAGATCCTATTGAAGTGATACCTGTGTGTTTAGTTTTCCAAGTACTATTGACCCTTGAACAACTCAGAGGTTAGGGACGCTGGACCTTCCACACAGTCAAAAATTTACTTATAATTAATAGCCGGCCCTCTGTACAAGTGGTTCCCCCATATCTGTGATTCCACATCTACAGGCAGATTCAACCAACCCTGGATCATGTAGTACTGTATTATTTACTACTGAAAAGAATCCGTATGTAAGTGGACCCATGCAGTTCAAACCTGTGTCGTTCAAGGGTTAACTGGGTTGGAATTCTTGACAATAACCCCACAGAATGCTGCTGCTAGTAGTAGCTATGAACTGAGTATCTATTGCATGGAAAAGGAAGAAAGGCAATACTATGTATTGTTTAAGAGCTGGGCACTGAAATGAAACTCCTGGGTTTCATTCCTCACTGTACTATTTACAGGCTTTGTGATTTTGAGCAAATTAACCTTTCTGGGCCTCAATTTTCTCATTTATAAAATGGAAATAGTAAGTGCTCCATCCACGTTAGCAGCTGTTGTTAACAGCATCGTTGTTGTTGTTGATTTCTTAAGCTGACCAATGACTGCGGGAAGAGTGCAAAGTCTGTTGTACCCATACATTGACCCCTTTCTGGGTCCTTCTCACATCAAGTATGATGGAGGGAGATAAGTGAGTGAACCAAATATCCTGGTGGTCTGAGACATTTCCCGTCTGTGACTTCAGTTTTTCTCTCCAGCAGCAGCTTCCCAGTGAGTACGGGTGAATTCATTCTTTCTCATGGATAATTTTTTTCTGGTTCATTAGCTGGGATATCAAGGTTTTCTGGCTTACCGCTGTGAATAGATAAACCTTTATTGATTTTTTTTCCATTACCAGTGGCTGTAAGCTAAGACATTTGATTGGTCACAAATTAAGGAGTTTGCCCCAACATTCTTTTTTTTGGGGGGGGCGGTACGCGGGCCTCTCACTGTTGTGGCCTCTCCCGTTGCGGAGCACAGGCTCCGGACGCGCAGGTTCAGCGGCCATGGCTCACGGGCCCAGCCGCTCCGCGGCATGTGGGATCTTCCCGGACCGGGGCACGAACCCATGTCCCCTGCATCGGCAGGCGGACTCTCAACCACTGCGCCACCAGGGAAGCCCTGCCCCAACATTCTTGAAACCTCTCTGACCAGGGCAATACTTAGTCTTAATTAAGATAGTGCCCTTGAGGAGCAGAGAGTTAGGAGTTATATTCCTGTGCTGAGAAGAAAAGGACTAAAGAGAAAAGCCTGAGACTAGACGTTTGCAGAGCAGCTCAGCTGGTTGAGAGTTGGCTTTGTTTAACGCCCAACTTCTCAGAAGATTTTCCTCGGCTGAGTGGGCTTGGTGGGACATTAGCTTGAGAGTGTTGCTTAGCAACGAGATTTTGTGGGACCCAATTCTCAAAAGAGTTAAGCAACCCGTCCCCTGCCTACCCTCCACCAACCCTCAGCTACCATCCTGAGCCTCCTATTAGACAATCAAGTGTGTGCTGGAGGGAGGGACCAGAGACAGGGGGCAAAGTTTAATCGTTGAACTAAGCAGCCTGGAAGTATTTAATCTGTAGCACCTAGTTCCCCCGAGGGATCCAGCCTGGACTGGAAGTGGGCAGCGCTCCAGAGACGTGGGAGTGAACGCTGCACGGAAATACCTGCTCACCTCAGGAGAAACCAAACTTGGGGAGAATGTTTGCGGTACACTTGATGGCATTTTACTTCACCAAGCTGAAGGAGGACCAGATCAAGAAGGTAAGGACTCACAGAGCTGCGAGATATCTGGTCCAGTCTTCCCTGACAGAGTTAATTGATCCCGTGCCTACATGTGAAGAGATTTAAGAGAGCTTATTAGAAAAGGTACAGGGTGCAGAGAGGCAGTAAAAACTCACAGAAGGGGAAGAGGAAGTAAATCTCCCATGGGCTGCACATTGCATACTGTCCTGAGCCTTCAATTTCACTCGGACTTCAGATACCAGACGGGAAGCGGATGAGGAGAAAGTCTTTAGAAAGCTTGAAGACAATTGTGTTTGATGTGAGGAATGTTTGGGGGAAAGGCTACAAAGAAGAGTCATTTTTAAAGAAAATTTGAGAACTCATTAAAGTAATTCACATGATTCTTCACATGCTTGGAAGGATATAAATACGGATACCAAGAGGGGTGTGAGTTTTTACGTACAATATTCAAAATATATATTGTTGGCACGTGCTGTTGGCCAGTGGTGTGCTCTTAATGATGTGCATTATTTTGCCACTTTGCACAAGAAACCTGTCTACAAAATTGATTCCAAGGTCGGCTGGTTAAAAGTTGCCAAGGCTCAAATGGGGGCCAGCCACCAGCATTCTCTCCTGGCAGCCTAGAATGAGCCCAGCCTGCCCCTCTACCCACACCAGCTGCCAGTGGCAGGGCTCTGGGCACGAGCATCTCTCAATTTATAGATAACAGAAGTCCTCCCAGCAGGTGGATTTAGCCAAGATTACCCAGGTATTTAAAGTGGAGTGAGGATTAAACCCAAACCTCTGAATCCTCCTTCAGCATTCTTTCCATTGTATCATGATGCCTCCTGGCTTTTCAAACTGAAAGAAAGAAAGCATGGCACCTGACAGCCCTCCTGTGCTGGGTGGGATAACCTCCCACTACATTCTGTTCATTAGGGAGTTGGGTTGCAGGTTATAGCAAATCTTAAAATATTGTAAATCAATCAGTTATCTTAATTTTCATTTATTGATTAGATTCAGAGAGCTCTCTACTAGCTTCTTAAGGAGGTGGAAAAGTCCTACAGTACTGCTTAAGAATTCATTTTCTGTTACAACCTCTTAGTAAAGATGTAACCTGCATGGTGTCTCTCCAGCCCTGAAGGGGAGTCTTTGGACCTTTATACCGCTAGTTCTAACAAATTAGTTTCGTTTCCTTGGGCCCCTTTGTGGTGGTTAACCTTTAGTTACACCCAAGAATCAGGCTAGACATGTTTGTCCACCAGCCCAGGTGCAGGCCCAGGAGGTGGGATTGCAGCCTCCACTGATCTGTTCCAGGTCCTTCTGGGAGGAGGGTCAGCGTTTGTCAAGGCCTGGGGTTGACCCCTTTCTCTCTCCCAGGGGAAGGCAAGATAGCTAAGCGTGAGCTGAGCAGGGATAGTCAGGAGCACTTTCCAGCCACCTTGATGAGTGAGCCAGCAGGTGTCTGGGGTAGCAAGGGTGGCCAGTTTATGAGTTGCTGCGTTGAGTCATAGGTTCTGAGAACACCAACTCGTTCGCTTCTCCTCGTGGTGACAACACACCTGGTCAAAAGGCACGGGCTCTTCCTCTGTCCCGGTCAGGTAGCCAGTCCCCTCCATAGTTTCTGTGCTCCCTGCTTCTAGAGCTGTCAAGATCCTGGGTGCTACTTGCCTCCGAGGCTTACTATTCAGACCCTGGAACGATTTTTAAAAATTTCCTTATACCAACATTAAAACTAAACCAAAACAAAACAGGAAGGAAGGGGAAGGAAGAAGGAAGGAAGGAAAGAAGGAAGAGAAAGAGAAAGGAAGGAAAGAAGGAAGACAGAGAAAGAAAAAGAAAGGAAAGGGGGAGGGGAAGGAAAGAGGGGAGGGGAGAGGAGAGGAGATCTTTTCCAATTCGATGTAGTGACATTATTTGACCTATTGATAACATTGGACTGGGTCTGGTCACTGACCTGCAGATTGTTCATTCATAAGAGAAGAACTGGTTAGGTTTTTCCCTGTGTACTTTTTACAGTTTAGTAAGTCAACATTACGAAAAGTGGAAATGTTACCTTTAATCCCACCCTTCTCACAGACACTGTCACGTTTGCCACGTGGAAGCCCTTGTTGTCTTTTTTCACAGTGGATGTTTTTACAGTTATATTGTGTTTACCACTGTGGATCTGTATAGTTCACTTACTGTTAAAACGTAGCCACTCAAGTACATTTCTCCATAATTATCTTCCTAAAATTCAGTCAAGTTGGATATGCCATAATTTAACCTTTTCCCTCTTGTTGGACATTCAGCCACTTTCATAAACATTTTTTTAACAAATAAAATATTGCTATGATAAACATTGGTGTGTATTTAATGTTCTCCATATTTGGGATTGTTTCCTAAGGATAGATTTCCAGAAGTGACATCACTGGGTTCAAGAGTTGAACCATTTTATGACTCTGGATTCATAATACAGGATCTTTGGACTAAGTGATCTGTAAAGTCCCTTTGGGCTCCCACATCCTGTAATTCAGCAGCTCTGAGCCTGCAGTTTTGAATTTGCTCTTCATATGTTAAATGTGATGCTTGTTGGCTCTTTTGTTTAGAAGATATCTGGTGTCACATGGTTTGTGAGTCATTCCAAGAGTGGGCTTGGCTTTCTGAACTCAAGTACCCTCCCTTGGTGCCTGCAACGTGTGGCCCTGCTTATACAGGCCTCAAATCACCTGTTTGGATTTAAAATACAGCCTTTTTGTCCCAGCATATGTTTCATTCTTCCCTTCTAACTACTGTACCAGGTGCTGTGGAAGATACAAAGAATAAACAAGAAACTGACGCTAAGTTGACATTTGTCTGTGGTAACTTTAACTTACTGAAAGAGCAGGAGTAGTAACCCAAAGTCCTGAATGACTGTTAAACTTCAGCTGGCAAACTACCCCAAAGGGCCTCAAAACCACTACTTACATACAAAGGATGATGCTATAGGGTTACCTGGAGGAGGTCTTTATACTCTGGGGCTGAGCAGAAATGAGCAGTCCGTTCAGGGGCACTGTCTGAAGGGCCTTGGGGTGATAAAGAAGCAAGTTTAGGTTCCGTGTAGTACATCTCATCCTTCCCCAAACCCCAATTACTTGGGTCATGTCCCTTCTGTCGGTTTTCTCCTTGTGTGTTGCTGTGCCAACCAATTAGTCATAAACAGACTAGGGGTGCACAGAAAGCCCTTAATGAAGCATGACCTGATTCCATCCTATCTTCTCAAATATGATGAAAGCCCAATTGTCCTCTTGTTAGTGGCTCTCTGATGGTTTTCTGGCCTCTCGCTGGGCCCCTGAGCCCCTGGAGTCATGGACCACTTCACTGGCTTAGGACTCCATACTGGCCCTGGACTGAACTGGGATGCCTGCCCTCTAGGGCTGGCTGATGACTGCATACCTGTCTTATGATAAAGGTCATGTGACCCCTGGACTTTGGTATAACTTGTCTGTGGGGCTTGTGGGTCCTGCACAAAGCTGTGAAGCAAAACCAGGCCATGGAGCGAGGAATATGGAGACTGCATTAGAGTCCCAGGGCTGCCACTTACCTGTGGCTCTCCTAATGCTGCTTAATGGCTCTGAGCCTTGGAGTCTCCCCATCTCTCAATTAGGAGCAATAATTTGGCCTTACGTGACTGCCTCCAATGGATGTCTTGGAGGTTAGATGAGGTGACATACATGAAAGCACTTTGTATACTGCAACAAATGTTCTTAGCCTTAGATAAAAGTGTGGGAGAGAAGTTCCTGCAGGAATGTGCCAAGATGAAGCCTCCTTGTGACCTGGATGAATAGAGAGGCTGTTCAGTAGATAAAGCAGGGTGGCAATACAGGGCACCTGTGCCGCTGTCCCTCCTCCTGGTACTCCATCCCAGCGAGCCCTGGGAATCTAGGCTGCCACCACCAAGTGATTAGCGTTAGCACGGGGAGGAAGGTAATATGATGTGACTTACTGCCCTCAGATGGACTGTGCACAGCAATAGTAATTTTTATATCTTCCCTCCACGGGGGTAGTGGTCCTTTGTCCCAGTTTTCTGGTTACTTGAGTGACATGCTCTCGTTTCCAATAGCAATCTGATCTGGCTTTAAAAATTAAACTTCATCTTAGTTAAAACAACCTCAGTTAAAAACAAAATGGAAGTTTAAAGCACTGGACTTTAGAGGTTGCACTTGGAAACTGAATTTAGCTCTGCTCTTCCTAGCGGCCCATAAACAAGGGGAAACGTGTGAATGTATATTGTTACCATTGCACAAAAGAAAGGTTCCATGTTTAGGAATTTGAGGTTCAAGCTATAGCTAGTCTTTTCCAGAAGAGAGGCAGTAGGACAACGGTGAGGGCCTTGAACCGGGAATTAGAAATTGAATCCTCCTTCATTTTTGCCCCTCCATTGTCCCATCAGAGAAATGGGGGAATCATTTTTTCCTCAGAGCTTGTTTTTCAGAGGAATAAGTCCCCACCTCCCTGGCTTTCCATTCCATTCTGTTCTAACTCCCCAGCTTGATGAGTGGTCAGGCAAGGGGCCTTAGGGAATCCACATGGAGAAGCTGTCCCGAGTCAGGAAGGCAGCTTCATGCCTGGAGTGGGAATTTACAGCCTGAATGGTGGACAGGTGTCCCCAGCAGCCAACCCTGATCACTATGCTCTCTGTTCCAGGTGGACAGGTTCCTGTATCACATGCGGCTCTCCGATGAGACCCTTTTGGACATCATGGCTCGGTTCCAGGCTGAAATGCAGAAGGGCCTGGGGAAGGACACCAACCCCACAGCGTCGGTGAAGATGCTGCCCACCTTTGTCAGGGCCATTCCAGATGGCTCAGGTGAGTGGAGCTGGGGGCTGCCAGGTACCCTGATCCCCCTGGTTCCCTCTTGGCTGATGGGTAACTGAAGTTTGCTTCTGTTCCCTGGCTTACCTCTCCCGCCCTCTCTCCACATCCCCCCACCCCACTGACTCTCTATGCTTCAGTCATGCTCAGTACCAAAAGTTTTTGTTTTTTTTTTTTTATAATAGTGTTTATTTATTTTTACTTGTGGACAGTTTGCTTTATTTATTTATTTATTTATGGCTGTGTTGGGTCTTCATTTCCGTGCGAGGGCTTTCTCTAGTTGTGGCAAGCGGGGGCCACTCTTCATCGCGGTGCGCGGGCTTCTCACTATCGTGGCCTCTCTTGTTGCGGAGCATAGGCTCCAGACGCGCAGGCTCAGTAATTGTGGCTCACGGGCCCAGTTGCTCCGTGGCATGTGGGATCTTCCCAGACCAGGGCTCGAACCCGTGTCCCCTGCATTGGCAGGCAGATTCTCAACCACTGCGCCATCAGGGAAGCCCAGTACCAAAAGTTTTGAGCCAAAGTTCAAATGCACCTTGTTTCTTCCCTGCCTGCCTTAGCCCTACACACTCTGTTCCCTCTCCTGTTGGAGAATCCCAACACTCTTCCCCTTACGGACACCAGTTTGGCTTTTCCATCTCAGTGTAGAGGTTACTGCCTCCATCTGGGAAGCATCCCCATGCTGGATTAGGTTCTTGTCAGAGCGCCTGTCAGCCTGCTGTGTATGAGAGTCTCCCCACGGGACCATCACTCCCTGAGGGCAGGGTCTGTGTCTTCTTCACCACAGCGCTCTGAGCGCTGCGTAGTGCTTGATGCATACTAGGCCTGAAATATTTGTAGAATGCATAGTAAATGGCATTTCACTCCTAGGTATCTAGATTCTAGGCTATAGAGAGGAAGTGGTGGAAGATAGTATGACGTAGTGGCAAAAATATTAAATAATAATTGAAGAAACCTAGGTTCTAGGCCCAGCTCTGTCATATCTCAGTGACCTTTGGCAAAATGTTTAGCCTCAATTTTTCTATCTGTAACATGTGCTTTCTACTGCTGCTGTAATAAGTTAGCACAAACTTAGCAGCTTTAAACAACGCAAATTAATTTTCTTACAGCTCTGGAGGTCAGAAGTTTGCAGTGGGTCTCCCTGGGCTACAATCTAGGTGTTGGCAGAGCTGCATTCCTTCTGGAGGCTCTGGGGAAGAAGCTGTCTGCTTGCCTTTTCCAGCTTCTAGAGGCCACCTGCGTTCCTTGACTCGTGCCCCTTTCCATCTTCAAGCCCCAGTATAGCATTTTCAAATCTCTGACTCTGACCCTTCGGCCTCCCTCTTCCACATTTAAAAACCCTGTGATTACATTAGGCCCACTCAGATAATCCAGCATAATCTCCCAACCTCAAGGTCAACTCATGAGCAATTCTGATTCTATCTGCAACCTTAATTCCCCCTTGTTACATAACCTAACATAGCCATAGGATCTGGGGATTACAGTGTAAACATCTTGGGGGAGCCATTATTTTGCTTACCAGAGCCTAGAGACCTCTAGAGGGAATCTGTGAGGCCCCATCAAACTCCTTCACTCTCAGCCTCTGGGTAAAGCCGTAGGAGGGAAAGGAACTGGTATCTACCAGGCACCTATTATGGTCATGCAGTGCTAGGGTCTCACTGTCTCGTACAATCCCTGTAAGAACCCCATGGTGTAACTCTTATCCTCAGGTCAGATGAGTGCAGTGAGGACCATGGGGCTTCCTCAGTGTCAGGGCTCCAGTTCTGCAACCAAGCTCCAGCAGGGGCTTTGGGGCTCTTGAAGGAGCAGGGACCGTTGATCGGATTAGCGGGCTTTGGGCCCCTCTGGGCCAATGCCTGGCCCCAAGTAGCTTGGCTCTGCCGTTTGAGAACTGGGAACTGTGATGGGAAAGACCCGTTCCCTTGCTGGTGGCGGTTGTATGGTGGGCAGTGTACCACCATGGAGGAACACAGGCTGTGGAGAGAGACAGTCCTGCTTTGAAATCTCTGCTGAGTTCTGACACTGCTCTTTGAGAATGCTGCGGGGACTCTGTCCTTGATAGATCATCTGGGGCATTCCGAGGAAGTACCTGAATCATGAGGTGTGTGAGGGAGGGAGCCCCAGGTCAGAGTCCTCCTGGCTTTTGGTGATTTGGTTCCTCTTGTAGAGGTGTGTCCCCAGAAGCAAGGGAAAGTGGCCTTTGATGGTGTGAGGCTACTGGCCAGGTGTGCCTTCCCGACCCTGGCTGCTTCAGGAAGGTTTGGAAGTGAAACTGACCAAGTTTTAGAAATTGCGTCCTCCTCAGGCCAGGAGACACCACCTCCTTTCTTCACTGTCTCCTTAGAGCCTCTCATCACACAATAAATCTCACCAGTGATCCTGCTGCAGTGAGGTCCCTGGGCCCCGAGTCCCTGTGGAGCCAGGCGACCTTGTTAAGTCCCAGAACCACTGTACTCCTGTCCTCATTAGTAAAAGGGACGTGGCCAGTTTGTCCCACCAACTTGTAGGGTCGTTAGGATCAGATGAGGTCATGTGGAAGGAATGCTGTCAACTATTCAAAATGTCCCAAGTCCTACAGAGCTCCTGGGAGCTGGTGGTATGATTTCGTAATTACATCCTAATCTCTTGGGGCCTCCATTTCAGAAATGTATTCAATTTCCAGAGAAATCCTTTTGAGTTTGCCTACTCTCTAGTTTCCCCTCTTTCATCTGAACCTCCCTGAGAGGGGGTAACCTGATTGAGCCTTAGTTACCTCGCAGCCTGTCAGTCAGGGAGCAGTAGTTGACTGTTCTTACGAGTGCCTTAAAAGCATGGTCATTGTTTGTGCCTTCTCTTCTACCAGTCACAAGGGAAGGGGGACAGGAAGTGCCCATCTTGTGATTTGAAGGTGACAGTGGTTCTTCAGGCCCCACCCCAGCTGCCTCTCTTCTTGGCCTGTGTCTCCAGGCAGCCTCCTAGGCCTCCTGGAGGGTGAGCCTTGCAAGTTGAGCCCAGGAGCCCCAGTGTTGTCAGCTGATGGGCCCAGGGGTCTGCATTAGGACAGGGGTCCCGCACTTGCCTGAACATAAGACTCACCTGGGACGATTCCTAAACATATGGCTTCTTGGACCTCTCCCCCTGGAGATGGTGAATCTCCAGGAATATACACGTTCAGTCCTCCTGCGCCTTTGGGAGATGCTGCGCTAGGGAGTGGGGAAGGAGCACAAGCCCTGGCAATGGCTTAGGAGAAGGAAACCCCTGGTGTCCACGGCTGCCTGGAGCCACTGAAAGATCACTGGAGTATCATCTACAGCTGGTGGATTCTCAAGGAAACCTCACCTTCTTGAAAGATCATTTCTTTTTTTTTAAATTAGTGTTCTTTTTATTTTTTAAAATTGCGACATAATTGACATATAACATTAGTTTCAGGTGTACAACATACTGATCAGTATTTGTATATATTACGAAAAGATCGCAACAGAAAGTCGAGTTACATCCATCAACACACACGGTTACAAATTTATTTTTCCTGTGATGAGAACTTTTAAGATCGCTCTTAGCAACTTTCCAATATGCAATACAGTATTATTAACTATGGTCACCAAGCTGTACATTACAGCCCCATGATAAGAAGTCATAATGATCTTAATACTCACCGTAAAGATCCTGACGGCCCCCCTGCTGCTGTTGTCCTCTTCTTCTAGGCAGGTCCTCCTTTCCCTGGGGTCCAATGAGTCCTTTCTCTGTGTCAGAGTTACAGAAGGGATCACACCATGTGGTTTTTATTAAAATCCTCCAATCTGGGCTTCCCTGGTGGCGCAGTGGTTGAGAATCTGCCTGCTAATGCAGGGGACACGGGTTCGAGCTCTGGTCTGGGAGGATCCCACATGCCGCGGAGCAACTAGGCCCGTGAACCACAACTACTGAGCCTGTGCGTCTGGAGCCTGTGCTCCGCAACAAGAGAGGCCGCGATAGTGAGGCGCCCGCGCACCGCGATGAAGAGTGGCCCCCGCTCGCCGCAACTAGAGAAAGCCCTCGCACAGAAACGAAGACCCAACACAGCAAAAATAAAATAAATAAATTAATAAACTCCTACCCCCAACATCTTCAAAAAAAAATAATAATAATTATGGTTTTTTTTAAAAAAAAAATCCTCCAATCTATCCTGGTTGGTGTCAGAGGCGTTTCCCCAAAATCTCAACCAGGTCTTGGTTAAAATCTTTCTTAAAGTCTTTCTGTGGCTCCTCCTCACCTTGATAAATCCCAGATTTCTTGGACGTGGGGTGGCTTTTCCAAATCCTTCCTAATTTAACCCGAGACTGCCCGCCAGTCTCATTTCTGTCACACGTCCCTCCCGCTCAGAAGCGCAGACCTTTCCCACCCCAGGCAATCTCATTCCTTTGCTCCTGGCCTCCTCTCCCTGGACCCCTGCTCTCCTCCGTCTGGCTGGCTGACTCGCTCTCTTTCTTCATCACTCAGCTCTGTATCACCTCCTCTGGGGTGGTGACTCCTGCTCTGATTTAGTAGACACTGCTCCCTGTGCTTCCCACAATCAGAGCACGTGCCCTACTGTGTGGAAGTGGTTTATTTACTTGCCTGTATTTCTGATGGGCTTCCCAGGGGGCCCACAGTCTTTCGTCTTTGCATCCCTAGCACCTGGCATGTCACTTGTCACAAAGTCAGTGCTCAGTAAATGTTCATACCTACATGGATCATGTGATCGACCCTCTTTCCTGTGCAACACCTGTGATAACACCTGTGAAAGCAGCTCTTGCTTGGTACATGATGAGTGCTAATAAAGTTGCACAGGATTAGGTCCTTGGAGTCCCTCCCTGAATAAATGGCTCCATCAGGTTCCTTTCAGGGCTGATCTAGGGAGATAAAGAGTCTTGCTTTCCAGAAATCTCCACAAAAGCAAAATATCCAGCTGGCTGGGTCTATAAATGAGGACTCTAAACCTTGTTCCACGGACCTGCAGCAGCAGCTTGTTCAGAAGTGTAAAATCTCAGGCCCCACCTCCACTGAATCATAGTCTGCATGTTAACAAAATTCTTGGGCGACTTACATGCACATTAAAGTTTGAAGAGCGGTGCTCCACGCCATTGGGAGGGCTTGCCGCTAGTTCCTTGATTGCTAGGAACAGAGAAACCCAGTCAAGGCAGGTCAGGAAAGGAGGCTTGTAGTACAAGGACACATAAACCCAAAAGGGAGACACACAGGACCTTGTGGGAATCTGAGGGCAGGAACCGTGGTGCACTCAGGCTTCAAGGGAACTGGAACTTAGGAATTTTCCTCCACGGTTTCAGCCTACATACATGTGGCCGCCTTGGCTACCCAGCCTACCTCTGATGTTTGGGATGCTTCCACTTCAGTTTTTACCACCTACTAGCAATTTCCCTCTATGTTTTATTTCACATTTCACGAGGAGTGAATCTGAATGGCCAGCTGGTTCCTTAGATTCATGCAGCTGTGTTTAGGGTCACATGGTACCAAAGAAAGGCCACTTGGGTGACCAGATTTGTGGTCATGGAGTTTCACTTACACGTGCCTTGGCCACATGTCATGAAGCATGCCTGGTACATGCAGCCACTTTTCCAGCACAGATAATTCTATACAAAGACTTGTTGGTTCAAGGGTTTGCACACATGAGTTCCCATCCCATATCTGTGGCTGATGCTGAAGATACTGGCAGGGTCCTAGGCAGGAACTCTGGCTGGAATCTGAGTTGAAGTCATCAGGGTGGGCTGCCTCACCCCAACACATATGTCATTTCCACCTTTTTATTAATAGCATCTGTCTTATACTGGACTCAGTCAGGTTACATTTTCTCCTTTTGGGGTGGCTCTGGCCCAAAATATTAAGCAGCCTTGCTCCTTAAGGACCAGCATTTGGTTCTTGTCTCCTTTCCCTCCTGGAGTGTCTCCTCTCTGCCCATAAGACTGAGGCTCGTTTGGGGCTGCTTTCTCTTCCCTGCACTCCCCCTGCCTTTTCTGCCGTATGCCCGTTTTCCGGAGTATCAGCTCTCTCCTCCCTGTTGCCGGGGTTGGGGTGGGCTAGAATAAGCTCCACCGTCAAGGCCCATTTCTAACACCACCTGCGTGAAGGGAGTTCACATTTGCCCTCTCCAGATGAACGCGTTTATTCCCTACTGGATGGCCCAGTGGGCAGGGCTGAGGCTGCAGAGGCAGGCAGACTTGGGTCGCACCCCAGCTTTGCTCCTTGGAGGGCACAAATCACCGGCCACACTTCTGGAGTCTTGGCGCGTGGGCATAATGATACCTGGCTCGTGGGGTGGTTGTGAGACTTCGTGACATTTATTACAGTTCCAGCTTCGAACACAGAGCTTGCTATTTAGCAGACCCTCAATAAATGATAACTTTTTCGGCTTTGTTTTCTAATAGAAAACGGGGAGTTTCTTTCCCTGGATCTTGGAGGATCTAAGTTTCGAGTCTTGAAGGTGCAAGTCTCCGAAGAGGGGAAACGAAATGTCCAGATGGAGAGTCAGTTCTACCCAACACCCAACGAAATTATCCGAGGGAATGGCACAGAGGTAGCAGGGCAGGGGCTCTGTGAAGGTGGGGGAAGGCCTTGGCATCAAGTTCCTGGGTGACCGTGCCTTAGCCCCGTGTCCTGTGCTTTCTCTTCTCTGCAGCTGTTTGAATACATAGCTGACTGTCTGGCAGATTTCATGAAAACCAAAGAGCTGATGCAGAAGAAATTACCTCTTGGCCTAACCTTTTCTTTTCCCTGCAAACAGACTAAATTAGAAGAGGTAAGGCTGGTGCAAGGGAGGGAAGGAGCTGGATAGGATTTGGGTTTGGGGCTGGGGAATGGCACGTGCAGGGGTCAGGCTGGGAACAGGAGAGATCAGCAGGAGTTTTCTTGTTTGTTTTTTCTTTTTTTTTAAACAGTGAGGTGGAATTGTGAGGCAGGGAATATGCTAACATGGCCGCCTTGATTTTACACTTCCTAGGGGCACAGCACAGGGAACAAGATGGTTTTCACCACCAAGCTCAGTGGTTCTCAGACCTTGGTTGCGTCGGAATCCCTGGAGGGTTTGGTAAACACAGATCGCTGGGCCCCATGCAGGAGTTTCTTAATCAGTGGGGCCTTAGATTTGTATTTCTAATAGGTTACCGGGTGATACGAATGCTGCTGGTCTGGCGACCACTCTCAGAAGCATTGGCACAGCTAACTAGAATAAGAGAGGGAAGACTTGGGGAGTCTCCCTCTGTAGTGAGCACTTAGGAGGAGGACTGAGGTGGGGTCACTGGAGTGACAGTGTTACTGGACAGACCCAGCACCTGGGATGTATAGTCTCAGCTGTGCCACTAGCCAGCTGGAGTCTCCGGTAATCCATCTCTGTGTGCCTCAGATTTTCAATTTGTAAACAGGGAGAAGGCAAAGCTGATCTTATGTGAATCTGTGACAATAAACAAGGGGCCATATAAAAGGACAATGAGCTTTCTGGGGCCAGGGGGTTATTGTCACAAGTCAGGTCTCCGCAGGCTACTGCTGCCTGGGGTGGTGGTCTGTGAGCTCCTGCTGCACAGACTGGTCATGACACCCAGCTCATAATCAATTCATGGACCATCTTGACTTGGGATGTGTTTGATATTGTTGGCTTGAGCCGCTTATTGATAATGGGATAGTGGAAAGGGAATGGGTTTTCATGTTCCACAGACCTGGCTTTGAATCCTGGCTCAGAACAAGTTGCGTCCCCTGGGCAAGTTACTTAACTTCTTGGGTCCCTAGTTTTCTTATCTGTAAAACAAGGATAATATCTACTTGCTGGGCTGAGGTGAAGCTTAGACGAAGCATCTGTAATGCGCTGAGCACTGTGCCTGGTGGATCAATGGTAGCTGCAAGGTTTTGACAATTGTCCCTATACAACTTGTCTCTTCATTCTTTTGTACCTTGTCCTCCAATTCCACAGATGTTTCTGGAGGGCAGGCACTATTTTATATTGTTCTTCCTCTCCATCCCCAGGGTCTCTAGCACAATGTCGTATATTCAATAGCTATTTGATAACTATCTGACAATTGAAAGGTGCAATCAATCATTTATTAGATTCCGTTGAATGGGAATTTGCCATCATCTGTCTATATGGGAGGTGGGCTGAGGTTTACTTTTTAATTATTTTCTTGAGAAAGAATTAGAAAAAAATAGTGTGAAGAAGGTTTCAGGGAATGTTAGAAGAGGCCAGGTGGAGTTTCGCTTGTGTTTGCAGACTGGAAGAGCAGAGTTCCCCCGAGTCAGTAGGGGAAGTGGGAGGAGTCAGGAATCAGGCCTCAGTTCACCAAAGTTAAACACCTCTTATTTGAGCTTAGGAGCAGAGACCTCAGGAAGAAGGAAGATGATGATGATGATGGTGATGATGATAGACTGTATCTCAGATTTTGACACTGTGTCTTGCACTCTGATGAACGCTTTATGTGTATAACCTCATTTAAATCCCAAAGCAATCGTATGAGGGAGATATAATTATTTCCACTTTATATTTGAGAAAATGCAGTTCAGAGAGGTTAAGAGACTTACCCAAGGCCACACAGCCAAGAATGGCTCAGCCCAAGCTCACAAACTCCCTGACCACACTGACTTTCCAAAAAGACACAGGTCTAGAATGTTGTTTAAAATGCCAGCAGGTGCCTGAAAGCATTTTGACCCATTTTGTGTTGTATCCCAATGAGGGTTTTCAGAGGACATTTAAACGAGGCAAGGGTGGCTTGATTATATCGAGGAAGGGAAAAACTTTTTCTCTTCAAAGTCTAGTTGAATTACCTGCATTTTATAAAATTTCCTCCCAAGCTGCCTTTCAGTGAAGTCTAAAGTAGAAAAGTTCAGCCACAATGAAATGCGTTAGTAATAATAACCGAGAGCGGGCGTAGCTGTTACCGTGATTCTGCTGCCGATGTAGATTTGTGACATGAAAATAAGGGCTTTGGAGAAGGTGGAGTCTGATCAGCCATGTAAGTGCAGAAGGAGGTGGGAAGGGGAAGACTTCTTATGAGGAAGTATGGCTAAGGGGGATTCTTTGTAAAACTAAAAAATGATTAAAGATCAGGGCATTGGAATTAAAGCAGGATGTGAGTTTGTTGTTGCTGTTGTTTTGTTTGTTTAAGTGAGGGAACGGAAAAGTCTTAGCCAAAGAGAAATTTCTGTGTGTGTGTGTTTCTGATGATAAAATGGTAATACGTTTTCAAGGTAGGAAAAAGAAGAGAGAGGAAAGAGGGTAGGAATTGAAAAGTTTAAAGAAGAAAATAGAAATCTCCTCTAATCTCAACCTTCAGAGATACGCCCTACTAGAATTGTTGGGTTTTCCTTCCAGTCATATCTATATTAAATACTGGTGTTATACTGTATGTGTAATTTAAAAATATGTAGTTGTATGTATAGCTCTTTTTTCACTTAACAATACATCACATGCATTTATTCCCCACTCCCCCATATATACTCCCCCCAACAGGTCCCACATTGTCCCTAGCATCCTTTTTGGGGGGACACCACCCTACAATCTCTCACTCCTCTGTCTGGTGGGGCAGGGATGTTACCATAGCCCATGAGGGCAGAATTTAGAGCTACCACTAGGTAGCGCTGTGGTGCAGGGAAAAACCTGGTCACTGGGAGGGTGCGTCAGAGACCTATGTTCCAGTTGGTCTCTGTCCTTCACTCGCTGTGACACCTGGAACAGCTTCCTTCCTCTCTAAAGCTTGGCTGCTTTATCCATAAACTGAGGGGGTGGGGATGGTCAGGGAGTCAGTAAGTTTGGGCTCAGCTCCTCTTGACTATGTGACCTTGGGCAAGTCTCTTAATCTCCAAGTTCTCTTCCAGTCTGAAAAATTCTGTGATTATTTGCTATGTTAGACATGAAACTCTCGAGAAACACCAGTTGTAAGCAGAAAATTGATAATGCAAATTGAGAACTATTTTTCTACGTTGAAATGAAGTCCCTGAGGGAGTCTTACAAGGTAACACGTCAGTTCTGCTTTGTGGACCTGGCAAACCAGGCATTCTGCACACATCATGCGTCTACCGTATGCTGGTACTTCTATCAGAGCAGTCGTGTGACAGAGGCAGGGAAGTGATGTTTCCATTTTACAGATGAGTAAACTGAGGCTCAGAGAGGTTAAATGACTGGGACAATGTCTTATGAATCTAAGTGTTCTGACTCTGCTGCTGTTGTTCTTTCTGCCCCTATGTATTATGTTTTAAACTGCTCAGATGAGAGTAATAAACATGTCAAAATTATTAGAAAAGGCCTCTGGAGAAATGTTGAAAGGATTGGTGTGATTCAGCTTAAAGAAGAGAAGGCCACAGGGGGATACACTTTAAGCATGAAATTTCTGCAGTTTCAGAACTGAGTGCCTTCCTTATTTTGTCTGGATCTGAAATCTTCCCCCAGGGTGTCCTGCTTTCATGGACAAAGAAGTTTAAGGCGCGGGGAGTTCAGGGCACAGACGTAGTGAGCTCTCTGACCAATGCTATGAGAAAACACAAGGTAAGGAATCCACCTCCGCGTGGGGAGGTCTCCCAGTCCTAGCCCCTTTCTCTTGCGGGGGTGAGGGGAGGATGTGGGGGAGGGTTATCTCCTACATGCCTGCCCTCGAAGGAGAATCAGAGACGGATTTGATCTTAGGGAAGGTCTCACTGTAGCACAGATGCTGCCGATTTGGATAAACCCACCTGTGAGCCTTGGCATGTGGAGAGTGTTCCGATCACTGTTGAAGGGTGACCCGCGCTTCCCTGGGGCCTCCCCGGCTGTCCCTCGGGGGTCTTGGTTAGACCTGATGCTGTGTGTGATGTTCCAACCGCCACCTTTCCTCTCTGAGGCCTGAAAGGTCACTTTCTCTCCTGTCTGGCTCTTGATCCCACTTTCCACTCTCTACTCATTGAGTATTTCTGTTTGTTGAATACATTTTATGATCATTTAAAGAACTATAAAAATATAAAAGCAAGACGTGCTCCTTGCAGAGCTGAGAAGTACACAAATAAACCCAAATGATTTGCTACCGTGACAGCATGAGGAATATATTGATGTATACCCTTCCAGTCTTTTTTCTCTTTAAAGTTGCTCTCGTGTTCTTTTGTACCCTTTGTTTTTCTCTTATTGTTTTCATTTCACTTTAAAATGCTCCCCCAGACCTCGTGGAACCATGGTGTAATAACCCGCGGTGACTTGGTAGAACGGGAAGCCCATGGTGGTGCCCACGGAGGGGACTTGGCTGAGGCTGGTTCAAATGTCCCCATGGGCAAGGACTTCGGTGTTTTCTCCTGGAAACACTATTGCTCCTAGGATAAGCATGCTTTTCTCAGGGTCCCTGAAACATGGGCTGGAGTCCTGGTGATCGGTCCCTCGTATTTTCATGGCTCAGAGGCTTTCACCCGCAGAGCAGGAGCATGAGTTCCACTCTTCAGCTCCCAGCTGCTCTTTCTCTCCCCCGAAGCTTGACAAAGGCCTTATTCCTTACAGGCAGACCCAGAAGGCAGGATCTAGAGATTGTCTCAACCAGGCACCTTCACTGCTTTTGCTTCCTCTGTGGGGAAACATAAACGGATAACACCTCCCTCCCACCCACTGATGCCCTCTGGGACTTGTGTTCCAGCAGGACTTAGATGTGGACATCCTGACTTTGGTCAATGACACCGTGGGGACCATGATGACGTGCGCCTATGATGATCCCTACTGTGAAGTTGGTGTCATCATTGGTAACTCAATTTGACTTCCTTTGTGGAGGAGGGTGAAAGGGGTTGGTTTGGGGCTTAGTTTCGGGGAACTCTGAGTAAATGCTGTGGGAAGGTTATTGGCACTTTCTACTCAGAAGAAGCAACATAGGGAGATGGAAAATTAATATACGCATTCATTCAACAAGTGTTTACTGAGCGCCCGTTGTGTGCCGGGCCTCGTGCTCTGCATCAGATTCTCAGTGGTGAGAGTCCCAAAGGTTCCTGTACTCGTGAAGCTTTCAGCGCGGAGGTGGGTGAGAGACCGAAAAGGCCTAAACAAGTAACATAATTTCAGGTGGTGGTTAGTATGACAAGGAATATAAAGCAGGGTGATGTGACTAAGAGTGACTGTGGTGCGGTGGTCAGGCTGGGCCTTGCTGAGAGGTGACATTCGAGCAGGGACCTCAGTGATGAGGAAGAGGGAGCAAAGCAGAGCTGGTGAGGAAGAGAGTCCCTGTGGCCTCTGAGGTGGGAATGAGTCCGGGGTGCTCGAGAAACCCTAAAAGGCTGAATCAAAGCGAGTGAGGCTGAGGGTAGAAGGCCTTTCACGTGAGAGAGTGGACAGGACTGGGCAGGTGGCCTAGGAGCACAGTCACTGGAAGGTCTTTGGCTTTTACCCCAGGGGAGACAGGGCACGGGAGGACTTTGGGTGGCGGATGGATAAGTGGGGTGTGCATTTTTATTTATTTTTTAATTATAAATTTATTTATTTTTTGGCTGCGTTGGGCCTTCGTTGCTGCGTGTGGGCCTGGACCAGGGAGGCCGCAGCGCAGCGGGGGTGTCTGGTGGGTGGTCCCAACACCTGAGCTGGGAGGGGCTCTCCTGGAGGGGTCCATGAGAAGGCTGTGCAGGGGACAGTAAGGCCAAATGGACCGGGTTTATAGGCTGTTCTCAAACATCCCTGCAGCTTCCCTTTTCCTTTAGCACTATTGGGGGAAGTTTTCTGAATTGCTTTTCCTTAATTTCCAACTCACTCTCCTCAGCCTGTCTTCCTCAAAGGGCAGGATCTCTACAGCGGAGGGGCTTGATCTGACTTCCTATTTCTGGAGCCCCACACCTCTGAGTGGGCCTGGCGCTTGTCTGTCATGGCATCTGCTACTGCCCACTGTGTGCATCTTAGTGACTGTGTCTGGTAACCTGCCAATTGGGTGCCATGCCTAAACAGTGTCTGTGCCTTTCTGAGAAAAGCTTTTTCCAAATATTCTATTACACTCTGATTCTCTACATCTCTTATTTCTCATGTTGGCTTTAAAATTCTGACACCAGAGTATCAGCCAGGGGAAGATACTTTTAAAAAATATATTTTTTTAAGACAGCTTTATTGGGGAATTCCCTGGCAGTCAGTGGTTAAGACTCCATGTTCCCACTGCTGGGGACCTGGGTTCAATCCCTGGTCGGGGAACTAAGATCCCGTAAGCCACGCGATGTGGCCAAAAACAAAAGCTTTACTGAGGCATAAAATCCTCTCATTTAGTTGTATAATTCAGTGATTTTTAGTGAACTTATAGAGTTTTGCAACCATCACCACAATCCAATTAGCACATTTCCATTATCCCAATAGGTCCCAAACCTACTGGCTTCAGATTGTGCCCATCTGCAGCCACTCACCACTACTCAAGTGTCTGAAGTATTTCCTTGCAGTGAGTTTGTGTTTGAATAATGGCATGTTGCTTTCTTACGTGATAGCTAATCACTGTCAAAGATAAGGATGTAGCTTATGCTAGGAACAATTTGTGGCAGGCTATGAGTAAGGAATATTTTTAGTATCAAATAGAGAAGAAGCTAAGTAGCATAGGGAAAGGATTAAAAATATGACTGTGGGTTGGTGATTTTTTTTTTTAATATATTTACGAAGTTTGGTTAACTCATCCTCCTCTTAGTGAATATACTGTCAGCTTTCATACATATTCATCAGGGACTTCTTCACAATTGACTCCATTGATAACAGCAAACCATTAACACCCTGACAAGTGTAGGCTTGGCATGTCAGCTTTATTCCTCATGAACTCCCCAGCTGGCCAAAAGCTGCTTCCCTCAGTGAGAACCAGCCCCCGGAGTGGATCAAAAGCACTTTGTGATGCGTTCAGAGGACTCTTGGGCAGTTGAGAGTCCCCTCTGTCTTTGTCCAGCTGGGAGCCCTCACGTCTGTTTTCTCCCTGATCCCTCGTCCAGGCACCGGCACCAACGCGTGCTACATGGAGGACATGAGCAACATCGAGCTGGTGGAAGGCGACGAAGGGAGGATGTGCATCAACACCGAGTGGGGGGCCTTCGGGGACGACGGGGCCCTGGAGGACATCCGCACCGAGTTCGACCAGGAGCTGGACCTCGGCTCTCTGAACCCCGGGAAGCAGCTGTGAGTACCCTGCGCTGTAATCTGGGCATCGGCACCAGTAAATGTCCACTTACTCAGGTATGCTGTATACCTGGGAGGCTTCTTAGCTGGGACTCGTTATCCATCACAGGGAGTTTATGAATCAAGGCTTGTATTTCAGTTTCACTGGACAGATGAGGACAGTGAAAGCCAAGGAAATTGAGTGATTCGAATTCAGTCCAGGGGGAGGGGAGATACGGCTGTGAACTAGGTGTCCTGCTTTCTTGGCGCATTTGGGTGAGTGGCCACAGAACAAACCAGTGCAGCCTGAGGAAGCACACACTCCTCATCTGTGTTTCCCTTCCGCCCCGCCCCCTCCTTCTCCGAGGCCTAATCATGCAGCACCTGGTGTGAGTCCGTCTCAGTCTCAGGTCTTGCCGAGCCTTTCTCTGCTCTCATCCCACACTCACCTGTGGTGTAAGTGTTCAGGGTCTGCCTCAGCTCTGCCTGTATGCTGAGCCCCCTGAAGGCGGCTACACCTGTGATTTTCCTTTCCTTTCTACACATAGGGTCTTACACATTATTGCAGTTCATTAAGTGTTTGTTTAAAAAGAAAGTGTTGAATGAAAAAACGCTTAAAATTTTAAAAAATAATTTCAGACTTACAAAAAAGTAGTGAAAATAGTATAAAATTCCCCTTCACTCAAATTCCCTAATAGTGACATTCTCTCTCTGTGTATATGTGTATACACAGACACATAAAATACACATACACATAAAATACACATATGTCTATATAAAATTATTTTTCTGAACATTTGAGACTAAAATCGCAAACATAATATCCCTTCACCCCTAAATACTTCAGAGTGTATTATCTGAAAAGAATTACATTCTCTTATATAATTAAAGTATAATTGTCAAAATTAGGAAATTAACACTTAATCAGTTCTAATCTCTCATTTACAGATCTTATTCAAAACTCACCTGCTGCCCCACTAAGGTCCTTTATAAAAAAAAAATTGTCCTGGTCCAGGTCCAGGATCACACATTACATGTTGCTGCGTGTCTCTTTAGCCTCCTTTAATCTTCTGTAATATCTATTTGGTTTTCATGATCTTCAAGCATGCAAGCCATTTATTTCACAGAATGTCCCTCAACTTGGATTTGTCTGACGTTTCCTCATGATTAGATTCAGGGGATGTATTTTTGGCAGGACTATCACACAAGTGGTGTGTGTCCTCCCCTGGGCATCGGATCTGGAAGCACATGTTGTTTGTTCCGTTACTGGGGATGCTAACTCAGATCACTTGGTTAAGGGGATATGAAAGAGGTTTCTGCACCATAAGGTTATTATTATTCCCTCTATAATGAATAAGTATCTGGTGAAGAGACACCTTGAGACTATGTAAATATCCTGTTTCTCATTAAACTTTCACTCTCTAGTTTTAGCATCTATTGATGAATTTCTAGATCCATCATTCCCTGTAGGTTATTAATTGTTATTCTACTATAAGTAAGAGCTTTCCTATCTCCTCCATTTATCTACTTATACTAATATGGATTCTTTTTTAATTTAATGGGTTATAATTCCTTCCTATTATATTTCTTTTGATATTCAAATTCTTTTCAGATTTAGCCAGTGGAAGCTCCTTCAAGCTAGTCCCTGTGTCCTTTTGACATGATTCCATCACTCTTTAAGTACTTCCTTATTTTCTGGCACAGTAAGGTGCTCTAGGCTCACCATGCACTTGCCCAGCCCCAGCCCTGAAATCAACCATTTTCCCCAGAAGCCCTGGTGAATAAATATTTTAAGTACCACCTAGAAACCACTCAACACTAGAAGTGCATACCTGGGGAGCAAATTTCTGCTTTGGATGCACCTGGTCCCCAGCACACACCCATTTCACTGGTGACACAGAGCAGCCACAGCCCAAGGAAGTGGTGCCCTTTTGGGGACTTTATCATCCTCATCCTATCCACTTCACTTAAAATAAATTCCACTCCCCCAAACCCAACCTGGATTTCTTTTGATTGTCTTGTTTCTGCAATGTTCTAAGACTTTATATGAAATAGATAAAGTTGATTAGGAAACAGGTTGCCCTTGATTTTGTATCTTATGTTTGCAGAATAAAAATTATATTTAATAGTTTACTTGGGAAACAATAAGTAATTGCTTGTTGTATGCAGACTGAGAGTCCAGGTGTAGGTAGCCTCGTGGGATATTTCATCCATATTATTGTAGAACCTCTCTGGAGCTATCCAAGCCCATCTTACAGACACAGCATGTTTCTCTCTTGGGCAGAAACATGTGTAGGAGTTGGAAACATTTGAAATTTGGATTTGTCGTGCTGTGGTTGGTGATCCTGGGAAAGTACCTGAAGTCTCTGAAGTTGAGATTCCTTATGCCTAATATGAGAATGGCACCCCCGTGGCCAAGGGTGATTTGAGATAAAGATTTTTGGAATCAAGCACTTTGTGATCAGGAAAGAATCTTCGGTCTCCTCTAGTTTAGTCCTTGCCTTTTACAGGTGAGAAGAATGTAGCTCAGAGAGGATGAGTGGGCTCCCAAGGGTACCCCAAGCTGGGACAGGGACTGAGGCCTCCTGACCTGTAAAGAGGCCCTTCCACTACTCGTGCTCCAAACCATGGGCTGTGGCTCCTGGGCTTTGGGAAAGGATGCTGCATAACCAAACGCATTGCTGCCACTGATCTGTTCACCAAATTGTAGGTTTGAGAAGATGATCAGCGGCCTGTACTTAGGTGAACTCGTCAGGCTCATCTTGCTGAAGATGGCCAAGGCAGGCCTCCTGTTTGGCGGCGAGAAATCCTCCGCTCTCCACATTAAGGGCAAGATTGAAACACGGCACGTGGCTGCCATGGAGAAGTAAGCTGCTGGCAGGGTCCTTTCCACCTTGACTCTGTGGAGGGTTAGGGTGGGCAACCAAGGAGTGGTGTGCTCATGGTGGTGGTGCACAGAAGGAACCAGATCTTCCTTCTTCACAGGACAATTTCATACCTGGACACAGCTTCAGGTGGATTAGCAATGCCTGCCATGCCTCACATGTGGCTTCTTGTTGGTTTCAGCAGCCAGGGAGTCTGCTGTCGGAGGTCTGCACCCTCCTCATGTTTTGTTACCTTTTTCCTCACTGAAGTGGTGACGTAACTTTTTTTTTTTTTTTTTTTGGCGGTGTGCTGGCCTCTCACTGTTGTGGCCTCTCCCGTTGCGGAGCACAGGCTCCGGACGCGCAGGCCCAGCAGCCACGGCTCACGGGCCCAGCCGCTCCGCGGCATGTGGGATCTTCCCGGACCGGGGCACAAACCCGTGTCCCCTGCATCGGCAGGCGGACTCTTAACCACTGCGCCACCAGGGAAGCCTGGTGACATAACTCTTTTAGGGTCAAAGACCCCTTTGAGAATCTGATTTAAGTTCTGGACCCTTTACCCCCAAAATGCACATTTGCACGCCATTTTGCTTATAATATCAGGGCATCCTTGGACCCGTTAAAACCCAAGCATGGAATCCAAGTTAAGAATTCCTGCTGTAGCAATAACCTTCTCTACCTGGTGCTGTCAGGGACTGGCTTTGGCTTTGACTTTGGTGATTGGGGGGCTCACACAAAGGTGTGCAGTGGGGAGCTGACTGGTGGTGGTGGCTGGCCCCAGTCGACCCAGGATCCTGTTCCTCAGGCTTAGAAACCCTGGCATTACCCTGAGCTTTGCAATCAGCTTGGATTCTGAGTTCAACAGGGTGACATCTGACTTCCAGAGTCTGTGTTTATGCAGAGCTTGGCAGAGACTGAGTTTCTGTCAAAGGCAGTATAGCACAGGATGCTTAAAGGGGTGGGCTCTGTAATCGAACTGCCTGAGTTCAAATCCTGCCCCTTGCACTTACCAGCTTTGTGCCTGTGGACAGGTTACCTACCCTGTCTGTGCCTCAGATCCCTCTTCTGTGCAGTAGGATAATGACAGTACTCCCCCCAGGATTGTTGTGAGGGCTGAGTTAACACATGTCAAGTCCTTAGACAAGCACCTGGCACATAGTGTGCAATAAATAGTGGCTGCCGTGATCACTGGTGAAATCGTCATTATTATCACATGACTATGTGCCAGCCTGTTTATTTTCACAGTCCTGGGAGGTGGGAATGCTGGGTCTCTGAGGGGGACTCCCACGGGATGGAGAAGTGTGGTCCTCTCATTCCTATCCCCTGGCTAGGTATAAAGAAGGCCTGGCTAATACAAGAGAGATCCTGACGGATCTGGGCCTGGAGCCTTCGGAGGCCGACTGCGTCGCGGTCCAGCACGTCTGCACCATCGTTTCCTTCCGCTCAGCCAATCTCTGTGCAGCGGCCCTGGCAGCCATCCTAACACGCCTGCGGGAGAACAAGAAGCTGGTGCGGCTCCGGACCACGGTGGGCATGGATGGCACACTCTACAAGATCCACCCCCAGTGAGTGCTGGCCGCCGGCCCACACCCCCTGCAAACGAGTCCAGTCTGTCTGCTTGGAACCGAGTCCAGTTGTGTCTCTAAACTACGCTGCTTCTCTGGGTTGCTGGACCCAACTGCCTTCTGTGGTTCTGAGATTACAGGGGAAGGGGTGAATTCAGAGATTACATTCATCTAGCTGGCTGGGTTGCTTTAGGGGATCATTCTTAAAGGAATATTCTGCTAAAACCAATTGCCCGACTAGCAAAGCCGTGTATTTATCCATCTGTCTATCCATCTGTTCATCTATCTATCCATTATTATTATTATTAAATACTTGCTATGTGGTAGGATTGGAAAGTAAGATACACCCAGTTAAAAATGGGGAAAAATCAAGATGGCAGGGGTTGCCAAGTCCACATGAAAGATACCAGTAGGAAGACAGTATCGTTTGAGTCTACTTGGGGGGAAAACAATAACAGCAGTAAAAGACACTATTCAACTATTCATTCTTTCATCGCTTTTATCCTTTTGCCTTTATTCCTCAAAGTTTCATTAAGCACCTGCTACTTGTCAGGCTCTGTTGTAAGCTCGGTAACAGAGCAGTGAAGAAAACCCAGTCCCTACCCTTATGGAGCCTAAGTTCTGTTGGGTTGGCAGACAGTAAACAAACAGGGAAATGAGAATTTCCCAGAAGGAGGGAGCACAAAAGTCCCTCTGACTAACAGAGGTGTTATTGGAAGTCAGGTGGGTACATCTGGGAAGAGCTAGGGAAAGGACCCTTCCCCCTTGGGCAGAGATGATGTTCAGCCAATACATTACGTGTGGACATGCCCTACTGCTTACAATATTAGTGATAAAATAACCACTTCTTTGAGCCTTCCAAGTGTCCCTTCCACTGTCCCAGCTGCCCTGGTCCCTACCCCTAGTCACCCCCATCTTCCCCCTCCATCCAGCAACTGAAGGGGTGAGCCTTGGCCCAGCAGGCCTCCCCGGGAGCCCGTTCCTCTGCTACAGCTGTGTCTGTTCCTATTGGCTGGGCCCGGGCCTTGATGATTTTTACATATTTTGCCATCCCCCCCCCCCACCTCCAGATACCCAAAACGCCTGCACAAGGTGGTGAGGAAACTGGTCCCGAACTGTGACGTCCGCTTCCTCCTGTCGGAGAGTGGCAGCACCAAGGGGGCCGCCATGGTGACCGCAGTGGCCTCCCGCGTGCAGGCCCAGCGGAAGCAGATTGACAAGGTGCTGGCTTTGTTCCGGCTGACCCGAGAGCAACTTGTGGGCATTCGGGACAAGATGCGGGTTGAGCTCGAGTACGGGCTGAAGAGGGACACCCACCCGTTGGCCACGGTCAAGATGCTGCCCACCTACGTCTGTGGGATGCCAGATGGCACAGGTGGGCCATGCACAGCTCCCTTCTCTGATGGGCCACCCAGAGCTCGTATCAAAACTCCTTAAATCCAGTTAGGTCTTTTGTTTCAAGAGCCTTGGGTTCATGTCTGTAATGGAGGGAGGAGGGTTGGGGTAGAAGGTTAGTACTCTGCTCAATCTGTTTGCTTTGGCTGATCCACGGCACTGGCAGTGAAGATTACCTAAGTTAGGTTCCATGTGTGTGAAGACCCACATGCTGTTCCCAGGGGCTGCCATCTGGACACTTGGAGTGTCTGGCTTGTCTTCCACCCTCTTCTCTGGCTCTCTTCTCTCCTGGGGCTTGGCTCTCTTCCTCTCCCCTCTCTTCACTTTCTGCCCCTGACTTTTCCGATACTTGATCCTTCTCCTGGTCCTCTGTGCTCGTCTGACGGTAGCCACAAAACAGTGAGGTCAGTTCTTTAGACAGGTTACTCCACCTCTTTGAATCTCATGAGTCTCACCCAGATATAATGACCTTTGTAAAATGCTTCATGGCTTTAATTTGCTTTTGAACGTTTAATTTCATTTTGTGCTCACACCTACTCTGTATGTTATATAAAGAGAATGATTCCCATTTTATGGATGCCAAAACTGAGACTCAGAGAGGTTAGGTGACATACTCAAGGTCACACAGTTGTACTTGGAATCTCTCAACAGCAAAGATCTTTTCTAGAGCCAGTATCTTTTGAGTCTACTTGGGGGGAAAACAATAAGAGCAGTAAAAGACGCTATTCAACTATTCATTCTTTCATAGCTTTTATCCTTTTGCCTTTATTCCTCAAAGTTTCATTAAGCACCTGCTACTTGTCAGGCTCTGTTGTAAGCACGGTAACAGAGCAGTGAAGAAAACACAGTCCCTACCCTTATGGAGCCTAAGTTCTGTTGGGCTGGCAGACAGTAGACAAATAAACGCCAGGTGATGCCATGTAATGACAGGGCTATGAAGAAAAATAGACCACCGTCAGGGGTAAGAGAACTGTCTGAGAGTGAGGTCGTTGGCAAATTCAAGGAACAGCAAAATGACCAGTGTGGCTAGAACAGAGTGAATGAGGCAGGGAGAGAGGCGAGGAATCACACAGAACAGACTGACATGCTCTGCAATGTCAGAGAACCGAGAGGCACTGCACTGGGGGGCCCTGGACGGTGATGGACGTCAGACTCAATACAGTTTCTTATTAGTCAGGTGGGGGTGTGAGAATCCAGGGAAGGGGCGAGCAGGACAGAAGAATCATTTCATGCTCAGGATGAACAGCTCCTCTAGGCCATATGACAGGATGGAAGCACCTTCCCGAGTCCATTGTAGTCAGGTAGCCTGGCCTGGATTCACCCTCAGAGCCTCCCTGAGCATAAGTATCATGTGTGGCCTTTACCAGACAGCAAGAAAAGCAGGCTGGCCTCAGATGGGCTCAGGGTGCCTGCCCAGTGCCCTGACACTGTGCTTGGTGACCACCACACCCCTTTGGCCCATGAGCCCCAGGCAGGCAGGCTCTGGATCTGCTCACTTTCAGCATCACCTCTTCCTCCCAATGCCTGCACACAAGGCCCTGCTCGGTGCGTGCTGGTGGAATGCAGCCCCCACTTTCTCCACCACAGAGAAAGGAAAGTTCCTTGCCCTGGATCTCGGGGGAACCAACTTCCGGGTCCTCCTGGTGAAGATCAGAAGCGGACGGAGGTCAGTGCGAATGTACAACAAGATCTTCACCATCCCCCTGGAGATCATGCAGGGCACTGGCGAAGAGGTAAGTGCCGGGCAGGGGGATCCGCACTCCGAGGTGCCAGCCTGCCACCCTGTACAGTGCAGGCCTGGCGTGACTCCCGCTCTCTGCCTGCAGCTGTTTGACCACATTGTGCAGTGCATCGCTGACTTCCTGGACTACATGGGCCTCAAGGGAGCCCAGCTGCCTTTGGGCTTCACATTCTCATTTCCCTGCAGGCAGGCGAGCATTGACAAGGTAAGACGGCCCAGCCTGGTGGGTCCATTTCCTCCTACACCTGGGGAATCTCGAGACAGCTCTGAGTCACTGTTCATTTTATTTCGGGGTCTCAGGTTCAGGGCAGCTGGGGAGACATGATCGAGAATTTGGACCATTTAAGTTTTTTCTATTTACTGTGTCCCTTTTTCATTATTATTGTTTCTTTGATTGAAGTTTACAAAATAATTTAGTGTACTATACAATAAAGGGACACTTGGATAAGGCTACTGTTAAAAGAGAGGTCAAATCATATTATCGAGAGATAAGAAGAGGTAAGGACCAGTTAAGGCCAGTTATAACTCTTAGTCTACAATATTACCTGGGTCTTCCTGTGTAAACAGGGAAATGCAGTAGGTCGTAGGGTTTTTCTTGTCTGATGAACAAAAGCATACCAGTGCCTCAGAAGAAATGCATTTCTTTCCTGATATTAGAATTTCAGGAGTTTATCACATAGGCACTTACCTAGTTGACATTGAAGAACATCACAGATAATGATTTTAATACATTATTCATAATAATTTAGAAATGTACATCACAAGATTTTTCTTGGAATTCTTGGATAAAAGCACCATTCACCAGCTTATGGAGAACAGAGTACTCTCTCTTGCTCTCTGATAGGCTTATGTCAACCAAACTTACAGGACTGGCATAAAAGCAGAACACCACTCCTCAATTTATAGAGAGAACTCTGGTCAGCACAGCAAGTCAGCCAGAGAGCTCATGACAATAATAAGAATGACACCAAAGATTTGTTAAGATTTTGTCTAATCCAGTCAATGTCCCCATGATGTACACACTAGTTTTGCTTTGTTTATTTTACCATTTCTTATTGTGGTAAAATAGATGTAACATTTACCACTTTGACTGTGTTTAAGTGTACACTGGTACACTTAAAAAGTACAAGTGTACTGTGGCGTTAAGTACACTCACATTGTTATGAAACTGTCACCACTATCCATCTTTCGAACTCTTTCATCTTCTCAAACTGAAACTCTATACCCATTAAACAATAACTCCTCACTTGCCTCTCTCCCAGCCCCTGGTAACCTTTATTTTACTCTCTGTCTCTATAAATTTGACTGTTCTAGGTACCTCATATAAGTAGAATCATAACAGTATTTGTTATTTTGTGACTGGCTTATTTCACTTAGCATAATGTTCTCAAGGCTCATCCACGTAGAATTTCCTTCCTTTTTAAAGCTGAGTGATATTTTATTGTATGTATACACACTATTTTTTTTTTTTTTTGCGGTACGCGGGCCTCTCACTGTTGTGGCCTCTCCCGTTGCGGAGCACAGGCTCCGGACGTGCAGGCTCAGTGGCCATGGCTTATGGGCCCAGCCGCTCCACGGCATGTGGGATCTTCCCGGACCGGGGCACGAACCCATGTCCCCTGCATCAGCAGGCGGACTCTCAACCACTGCGCCACCAGGGAAGCCCAGAAAAAACTTTTGACAAAATTCAACACCCATTTATGATAAAAACTCTCCAGAAAGTAGGCATAGAGGGATCTTACCTCAACATAATAAAGGCCACATATGACAAACCCACAGCAAACATTGTTCTCAGTGGTGAAAAATTGAAACCATTTCCACTAAGATTAGGAACAAGCCAAGGTTGCCCACTGTCAACACTGTTATTCAACATAGTTTTGGAAGTTTTAGCCACAGCAATCAGAGAAGAAAAAGAAATAAAAGGAATCCAAATCAGAAAAGAAGTAAAGCTGTCACTGTCTGCAGATGACATGATACTATACATAGAGAATCCTAAAGATGCTACCAGAAAACTACTAGAGCTAATCAATGAATTTGGTAAAGTAGCAGGATACAAAATAATGCACAGAAATCTCTTGCATTCCTATACACTAATGATGAAAAATCTGAAAGAGAAATTAAGGAAACACTTCCATTTACCATTGCAACAAAAAGAATCAAATACCTAGGAATAAACCTACCTAAGGAGACAAAAGACCTGTATGCAGAAAACTATAAGACACTGATGAAAGAAATTAAAGATGATACAAACAGGGGCTTCCCTGGTGGCGCAGTGGTTGGGAGTCCGCCTGCCGATGCAGGGGACACGGGTTCGTGCCCCGGTCCTGGAAGATCCCACATGCTGTGGAGCGGCTAGGCCCATGGGCTGTGGCTGCTGAGCCCGCGCGTCCGGAGCCTGTGCTCTGCAGCGGGAGATGCCACAACAGTGAGAGGCCCATGTACCGCAAAAAAAAAAAAAAAAAAGATGATACAAACAGATGGAGAGATATACCATGTTCTTGGATTGGAAGAATCAACATTGTGAAAATGACTATACTGCCCAAAGCAATCTGCAGATTCAATGCATTCCCTATCAAACTACCAATGACATTTTTCACAGAACTAGAACAAAAACGTTCACAATTTGTAAGGAAACACAAAAGACCCCGAATAGCCAAAGCAATCTTGAGAAAGAAAAACAGAGCTGGAGGAATCAGGCTCCCTGACTTCAGACTATACTACAAAGTTAAAGTGATCAAGACAGTATGATACTGGCACAAAAACAGAAATATAGATCAATGGAATGGATAGAAAGCCCAGAGATAAACCCACACACATATGGTCACCTTATCTTTGATAAAGGAGGCAAGAATATACAATGGAGAAAAGACAGCCTCTTCAATAAGTGGTGCTGGGAAAACTGGGCAGCTACATGTAAAAGAATGAAATTAGAACACTTCCTAACACCATACACAAAAATAAACTCAAAATGGATTAAAGACCTAAATGTAAGGCCAGATGCTGTCAAACTCTTAGAGGAAAACATAGGCAGAACACTCTGTGACATAAATCACAGCAAGATCCTTTTTGACCCACCTCCTAGAGAAAGGGAAATGAAAACAAAAATAAACAAATGGGACCTAATGAAACTTAAAAGCTTTTAGACAGCAAAGGAAACCATAAACAAGATGAAAAGACAACCCTCAGAATGAGAGAAAATATTTGCCCATGAAGCAACTGACAAAGGATTAATCTCCCAAATTTATAAGCAGCTCAGGCAGCTCAGTATTAAAAACACAACCCAATCCAAAAATGGGCAGAAGACCTAAATAGACATTTCTCCAAAGAAGATATACAGATTGCCAACAAACACATGAAAGGATGCTCAACATCATTAATCATTAGAGAAATGCAAATCAAAACTACAATGAGATATCACCTCACACCAGTCAGAATGGCCATCATCAAAACATCTACAAACAATAAATGCTGGAGAGGGTGTGGAGAAAAGGGAACCCTCTTGCACTGTTGGTGGGAATGTAAATTGATACAGCCACTATGGAGAACAGTATGGAGGTTCCTTAAAAAAGTAGAAACAGAACTACCATACGACCAAGCAATCCCACTACTGGGCGTATACCCTGAGAAAACCGTAATTCAGAAAGAGTCATGTACCACGATGTTCATTGCAGCACCATTTACAATAGCCAGGACATGGAAGCAACCTACGTGACCATCGACAGATGAATGGATAAAGAAGATGTGGCACATATATACAATGGAATATTACCCAGCCATAAGAAGTGAACTCATACAGAGTGAAGTAAGACAGAGAAAAACAAACACCGTATGCTAACTCATATATATGGAATCTAAAAAAAAAAAAAAAAAGTGGTTTTGAAGAACCTAGGGGCAGGACAGGAATAAAGACGCAGACGTAGAGTATGGACTTGAGGACATGGGGAGGGGGAAGGGTAAGCTGGGATGAAGTGAGAGTGGCATGGGCATATATACACTACCAAATGTAAAATAGATAGCTAGTGGGAAGCAGCTGCATAGCACAGGGTGATCAGCTGGGTGCTTTGTGACCACCTAGAGGGGTGGGATAGGGAGGATGGGAGGGAGACGCAAGAGGGAGGAAATATGGGGATATATATATACATATAGCTGATTCACTTTGTTATAAAGCAGAAACTAACACACCATTGTGAAGCAATTATGCCTGAATAAAAATTAAGAAAAACAACAACAACTAGAAATAGAACTACCATGTGACCCAGCAATCCCACTACTGGGCATATACCCTGAGAAAACCATAATTCAGAAAGAGTCATGTACCACAGTGTTCATTGCAGCACTATTTACAGTAGCCAGGACATGGAAGCAACCTAAGTGTCCACCTACAGATGAATGTATAAAGAAGATGTGGCACATATATACAATGGAATATTACTCAGCCATAAAAAGAAACAAAGTTGAGTTATTTGTAGTGAGGTGGATGGACCTAGAGTCTGTCATACAGAGTGAAGTCAGTCGGACAGAGAAAAACAAATACTGTATGCTAACACATATATATGGAGTCTTAAAAAAAAAAAATTTCTGAAGAACCTAAGGGCAAGACAGTAATAAAGATGTGGATGTGGAGAGTGGACTTGAGGACACGGGGAGGGGGAGGGATGGGCTGGGACGAGGTGAGAAAGTGGCATGGACATATGTATACTACTCGATGTAGAACGGATGGCTGGTGGGAAGAAGCTACATAGCACAGGGAGATCAGCTTGGTGCTTTGTGACCACCTAGAAGGGTGGGATAGGTAAGGTAGGAGGGAGATGCAAGAGAGAGGGGGTATGGGGATATATGTATATATATATAGCTGATTCACTTTGTTATATAGCAGAAGCTAATGTACCATTGTAGAGCAATTATACTCCAATAAAGATATTGAAAAAAAATTAATACACATGGGAAGGAGGAAGCTGTGTGCAGCTGTCCATGGTCCTGAATGATCCAGGGCACAGGTGCACCTCCTGACTCAGGACACTGGGCCTTCAGGCCTCTCTCCCAGCAGTTCTGACAAGTTCATGAAGACACAGCTAAGAAGGAGGGGAGACCAGTGGACAGCTGGGAGCAAAGCCATTGATGGCTGGGGAGAAAAAAGAGAGACTTAAAAATTGAAGTAGAGTTGATTTACAATATTATATTAGTTTCAGGTATACAACATAGTAATTTAATATTTTTATAGCTTATACTCCATACAAGGTTATTACAAAATATTGACTATATTCTCTGTGCTGTACATTACATCCTTGTAACTTATTTATTTTATACCTAGTAGTTTATACCTCTTAATCCCTTTCACCTATTTTGCCCCTCTCCTCACTCCTCACCCTTCTGGTAACCACTAGTTCCCAAAAGAGAGACTTAGGTGTGGTACGTATATACAATGGAATATTATTCAGCCATAAAAAAGAATTAAATTGGGTCATTTGCAGAGATGTGGATAGACCTGGAGACTGTCATACAGAGTGAAGTAAGTAGAAAGAGAAAAACAAGTATCGTACATTAACGCATATATATGGAATCTAGAATGAACTGGTTTGCAAGGCAGAAATAGAGACACAGATGTAGATAACAAATGTATGGACACCAAAGAGGGGAAGTGGTGGAGGGGGATGAACTGGGACATTGGGATTGATATATACACTAATATGTATAAAATAGCTAACTAATAAGAACCTGCTGTATTAAAAAAATAAAATTCAAAAAAAAATTAGAAATACTTTTTCTCGGTATTATAAAAATTATACAGGCTAATTTTAGGAAAATTAGAAAATATAGGCAAACAAAAAGGAGAGACTAAAAGGTACCAGTAATCTTGTACACAGAGGGAACCACTGTCAACCCCCTGGTGTGTGCATTGTTCCAGGCCTTTTTCCAGATTTGAGTGTGAGTTTTAAAATAATAATAGAATAATTCACCATCTATATTTGTTTAATGTGAGTTCACTTAACAGTGTATGGTGAGCATCTTTCTCTAACATCTAACGTCTCTTAAAGCATTATGTTTTTATGGTTGTAGAGCATTTCCTATATTGATGTACAAGATGATAGATCCATATTGTTGGAATGACAGGATGCCTCTAGTTTTTCCTGTGAAACAATGCTTTGATTAACATTTTGCAGCTTTATCACAAAGATGTGATTGATTGGGTAAATTAGAACTGGCCTTTGTTCTGTGCATTCATGGCCAGGGAACATGCATTGACCCTTGATAAATATGAATTGCTGCAATTATTCCTCAGCAGTAGACCTTGTCTGAGCATCACGCTCTGTGGCACCTCTGGGCCCAGTGTTAGGGCTACAGATGGAAGCACAGTCAAAAGCATTTGACTACCCGTCAGCTATAGTGCCTTGCATCTATTTGATGCTGAGATTGTGTAGTGGTCCCAGCAAACTATTGCGCCAATGAATTTGCCCTCCTTTCTTACAGGGAACACTCATTGAGTGGACCAAAGGCTTCAAGGCTACTGACTGTGAAGGGGAAGATGTGGTGGACATGCTCAGGGAAGCCATCAAGAGGAGAAATGTACGTTATGGTGTTAAGGCTCATGCCTGACCTTGCCCCTTCCCCGAGGCCCCTCTGCTCTGCCATCCTATACCCAGCCCTGTGACTCTGGCCTCTGCCCACATCAGGCTGATGTGCCCCTCCTGAGCCTGTTTGGCTTGCACATCCTACTTATAGTAGAGCTGCTTCCTTTGCAGGAGTTTGACCTGGACATAGTCGCAGTTGTGAATGACACAGTGGGGACCATGATGACCTGTGGCTATGAAGATCGTAATTGTGAGGTTGGCCTGATTGCAGGTAAGTGATCAGGCATGTCCTATTGGCCTACTCCCATCTGATCTTTTAGAGGTTCCCTTTTAACATAGTGAAGGGCAGGGGGCCATTGTTCCATTACATAGAGGTTCTGAAGCCAGCTTTCTCCAAAGTAGAGACAGAGTTAAGGTTGGGATTCCAGGTCTCCTAATTCTCAAGTCTTTACTTAACATCTTTTTCCCTAAGGGTCCTAAGCCAAGGTTTTCTTTTCTGTTGAGGAAGGAGAATAACGTAGAAAGAGGGGACTTTCAAATTAGCGCCTTGGGGCAGATTATTCTGGGAGGAAGGAGACCCCAGTTGGATCAGGTTGGCACGGGGCTGAGGGAGCTAGATTTTCATGTTGGCTCCAACGTGCACCTCCTCTGTTCTCTGACCTCTTCTGGCTGTCAGGATGCACAGGTTGGAGAAGAGTTGGAAAGAAACCTAGGAGAGAAGAAGGGAGTGGCCTGAGGTATGATATAGGCCTTTTAAGGGTCTTTTGGAAAAGTCTGGCAGTGTTTAAGTGCAAGGGTCGATTCCAGGGGGATACTCTAACAGGTGAGGGGACAGGTGGTATTTGAACAGGTGGAGACAGGGGTGATGGGCATTCTCAGTGACAGGCACGGGTTAAGTAATCACAGAATCTGGGAAAGTTGTTCCAGCTGGTTGTCTGGGCTTCCTGCGTTTAAGTAGTACATAGAACAGGAGATGGGGATATATTGAGATGTCTTCAATGCCAACTAAGAGGTTTCATCTCACTCCAACACTTACCTACTTTGTGACCTTGGGCAGGTTGCTTATTCTGTCTGGACTTGAGTTTCCTCATCTGTGGGAAGGGATGGGCTAGATCTAGGAGGACAAAGAGGTAAGATTTGTTTGATTGATGATAATAGTTGCCTGGACTGTTGTGTTGAGAATAGTTCTGAGACCAGGTCATGGACAAAGGAGAAGAGGGTGGCTTTCAGATGCCAGGTGTCTACTTATCCAAGACCAGGTATTCCTCATGGTCCCTTCCAGCTCTGACTGCTAATTCTGTGACTGCTTGGAGCTTACTTGGTGTGCCTGTGGCTTATCAATAATCATGAGGAGAAGGAGGAGGAGGATAATGATATCACAGGTACCAATTCTATGTGGAGGAAACCTACGAACATCGTCTCATTTTTTTTTCTTTATAACAAATCTATAAAGCAGGTATTATTTCCTTTTTACAGATGAAGTAATTGGCTCTCTGAAAGCTGAGATGCTTGTCTAGGGTCACCCAGCTATGAGTGTAAAGCTAGAGTCCACACCCAGTTGTATCTGACTCCAAACCTAAATTCCTATCTACTGTACCCTGCTGGCTCTTTAAGACGTAGTGGTGTCTTTTGAAGACTAAAGTCCTATCTTGACCTTTTAGGAACAGGCAGCAACATGTGCTACATGGAGGAGATGAGGAACATTGAACTGGTGGAAGGGGATGAAGGGAAGATGTGCATAAACACAGAGTGGGGAGGATTTGGAGATAATGGCTGCCTAGATGACATCCGGACCCAGTACGACAAGGAGGTGGACGAGGGGTCCTTGAATCCTGGCAAACAGAGGTGAGGAGGGCAGATGTTGTGCAGTGTACGACTTCAGCAGATCTAAGGGGGCGCCATTTTCATGTTACAGACACCATAGTTTGTATATTTATGACAACTCTCCATCAGATGTTAGTGAAATGTCTTATTTGAACGAAAGCATAAAGTTATGACAAGTTTCCAACAAAGAGGAAGAAGGTGAGCCTCTTTCTAATTACCACAATGTACCATAAGGTCTAGTGGTGGCTTTGGAAGTGAGGCAGAGGTTGTCAAAAAGTCCATTCACTGTGGACTGGGTGTCCCAGAGGTGGGACATGGTGACTTACTGGGCCCTCTCAAGATGGGCTTCTAGTAGGTCCAGTTTAGAGGTCAACATCCTTAGTCTTTCAAGAGCAGGCTGCCAGGTTGGTGATCTCTGTTATTCTGGGGGTGGGGAAGTGGCTGCAGGTGATGGGTGGGAGTCCTGGTTCTCAGCCATGACGTTGTGTCCCAGCATGGGTCACAGTCACTTTGTGAGGTGTATTGCAATTGATAACCATACTAAAAATACTGAAAATAATGATGGTTTAAAAAAAACACAAAACAGAGTACATGTTCACTTGCATTCTCACATACCTTCTTGAATAGGAGAGAAAGGGGTAGACAGGGATAGAGCTAGCGTGTGGTGGATTGATCATTAGCCTGAGCCCATCCATTACGACAGGGATCGGCAAACTTTTTCTGTAAAGGACCAGATAGTAAATGTTTTACTGTCAGGCCATATGGTCTTTGTCACAACTAAACCCAGTGTCTTACTATATAATATAAGATGAAAATATACATTTATCCTGATGGATGATATCCAAGTGGAAAGTTTGAGCAGATAGGAAATGTAATGGGATGCCTGGGCCACAGGTGCCTCGCTGACTGTTGAACTGAGAAAACTCAATAGGAAGAGGCTCGACAAGACCAAGAACAGCCCTGGTGGTCCCTCACCTTCCTTTGGCACTAGTCTTTGTAGGTGGGAGGCAGGTGAATTGTGGTCAGCCCAGCTGAACCAGGGACCAAAACACAAGGGACCTTAACAAAGGGCCTTACCTCTAAATCCCAAGTTGGGGCATCCAAGTTTTATGTCTGAATCCACTGGAAGCTCACGGTTTTGGAGTGAGAGTTTAAGGGGGTAATATACTTGAATTCACCTGCTGTCACCATTATTGTCTAAGTGTCAGTTCTTTAGACGGATGAGGTCCTGAGCAGTTAAGAGAACACAAGTCCAGCACGTAAGTCTCAGGCACACTCAGATTTCCATGTGACCCTGCAGGCAGTGGCAGTCCAGCTCTGCATCATTGTTACTAATACTGTCACACATACCTGGGCAGCGTGCCTGATCAGTGCCTGTCGATTGCAAAGCTCCTTTTTCTCTTGCACCTTCTGCCTTGGAGCTCACAGCCTGATAGAAAGGGGGAAGGGAGCTAACATTTTGGACCACCCTTGGTGTGTGCATACAGTTTAAATGTGTTATCTCATGGAGCAAAAGCTCTAGTGGAACAGATTTCTTCAAATACAAAGCCAAGGAGAACTAGCTTTGGGGCCAGGAAAGGGACTCACTTTAGCTTAGTGTCTACTGTGCACCAGACGGTTGCCTCCCAACAGTCTTGTGGGGTCAGGGTTTTGCTCCCTGTTTTATAGATGATGGTTTAAAGTGCTTGCTCAGGTCATGCAACTAATGTGTGGCAGAGCTGGGACCTAGTTCTTGCTCAATATGGCTCCAAAGCCTGGTCTTCCCACATCATACTGTCTCCTGCATGCACTTCTCTGGGCCTGCTGCCCACTCTGACCCACTGCAACCCAGGCAGCTGGTGGATGCCAATGGCATACCTTCCACACTCTGACTTGTGATCCTTTCGGATCACACCACTCACCAGCACTGATTTTCCTGCTCTCTCCAACCTTATCCCTCTTCTCTAAACAGATACGAGAAAATGACCAGTGGGATGTACCTGGGGGAGATTGTGCGGCAGATCCTGATTGACTTGACCAAGCAGGGTCTTCTCTTCAGAGGGCAGATTTCAGAGCGTCTCCGGACCAGGGGCATCTTTGAAACCAAGTTCTTGTCTCAGATTGAAAGGTGACTCGTGATCAATTTCACCTGCTTGGCTTGATGTGACAGGCCCTATGTTGGATGTGCCGCTGTCACACCAGGTTCCGGCAGATTTGAAATTTAAAAATAAAAAGAATAAGGGCCTGGATGGGCATAGGGTTGCCTCCTGGGGTTGCTCTCTCTCTCCAGCTGTATGAGGACCACAGCACCCAGCTGAGGGTCCAGCAGCCTGTCTGGGCCCCGAGGTTCCTAAATGGTTACACAGGAGTTAACTTAGGCTAAAAAATGATCCTCTTTTGATCCTGAAAAGATGATGTGCTCACACTTTATTCTTTAAAGATGATGGGACTTCCTGGGGGTGGCAGACCTTCTTGAGTCTCAGCTTCTAAGGCATCCTGCTCCAATCTTACCATTGCTTGGATCATTTTCTTCTCCCTCCCGCTTGAGCATCTAGGGATGGGGGCCTGTGAGCCCCGCGGAGCGGGTTCTAGGACCCCAGGAATAGGTCCTGACGTCCTGCTCTGCTTGCCTGCAGCGATCGGCTGGCCCTCCTCCAGGTCAGGAAGATCCTGCAGCAGCTTGGCCTGGACAGCACGTGTGAGGACAGCATCGTGGTGAAGGAGGTGTGCGGAGCTGTGTCCCGGCGGGCGGCCGAGCTCTACGGTGCCGGCCTGGCCGCCGTCGTGGAGAAGAGGAGGGAAGACCAGGGGTTTGAGCACCTGAAGATCACCGTGGGTGTGGATGGCACCCTGTACAAGCTGCACCCGCAGTGAGTGCTCCAGAGAGGCAGGGGTGGGGCTGCTGAGGCTGAGTGTGGACCCTGGGGAATCTGACAGACAAAGTGCAGGCCCTGGGGGCTCTGCTTCCTAGTGCTGTGATGTGGGGTGTTCACCACCCTCTCTGAACCCCAGGCTCCTCATCTGTAACAGGCAGGCAGTAATAATCTCTGCCTCCTAGGCCTGCATCAGGGTTGAGTGAGTTCCTACATGAAAAGTGCTCTACACAGTGCTCAGTAAATACAAGTGATTATTATTAACACAGTCTCACCTGACCTCACAGGGAGCAATGAGAACTGACTATTTTGCACAGTACAGAGCATGTGACAAGTATGAGCTCAGAGTCAGGAGGCAGAAGGATTAAGAGTGAGTTTGAATCCTGGCTTCACCACTTAGAAGCTGGGGGGCCCAGGGCCAGTTTCTTACCCCCTTTGACCCTAATTCTTTATCTCTAAAATGGTGACAAAAATCATACCTACCCCATAGGCTGTCAGGAGAATTAAGTCAAATAGTGTCTGTAGACTACGTGGCACATCGAAAAGATGGCAGTGAAAGCTTTTATTTTTATTTAATGTTTTATATTTTGTTTTGGGGATGAAGCTTATAAAAGCTTATAGAAATTTCCAATCCTGCTGAAATGTATACATGAGCATATTATTACTGTAATCCTTGATTCTTAGCCCTTCCTATGATGCTGACTAATTATCCAGAATAACTGACTAATATCTTTTCTTCATTTTCCCCTTGGGGGTCATATTTTTGGTGTGGTTCCTACAAGCCTCTTCCTTTGAACCAAGACCTGACCAAGGGACAGAAACCACATGACCATTTCAATAGGTGCAGACAAAGCAGTTGATAAAATCTAGCACCTTTCATGATAAGAGCACTCAACGAACTAGGAATAAGGGAGCTTCTTTAATCTGGTAAAAGCATCTATGAAAAACCCACAGCTGACATCATACTTAGGGGCGAGACACTGGATGCTTTTCCCTTAAAATTAGGATGAAGACAAGGATGTCCACTCTTGCCACTGCTGTTCAACATTGTACTGCTTCTAGCACTGCCTCCAGATGGTTGTGTGGTTTTGCCTCTCAGTCAAGTTTTGATTCAAGGGAGAGGCTTATAGGAACCAGACCAAAAATGTGTGACCTCAAGCAGAAAATCAAGGGTGAGTCTACACAAGGCAGTTAGGCAAGAAAAAGAAATAAAAGACATCTATATTGGAAAGGCAAAACTAAAACTGTCTTTGCAGATGACATGATTTTGTATATAGAAATCCTAAGGAATCCACAAAAAGCTATTGGAAGGAGCTGAGAAACAAATTCAGCAAGGTTTCAGGATGCAAGATCAGTGTACAAAAATCATTTGCATTTCTATGCATTAACAATGAATAATCTGAAAATGAAATTAAGAAAATAGCATCAAAAAGAATAAAATACTTAGTAGTGAATTTAATAAAAGAAGTGTAAGGCTTGTACATTGAAAACTACAAAACATTGTTCAAATAAAGAAAACCTAAATAAATGGAAAAACATCCCATGCTAGTGGATTGTGAAACTTAAGATTGTAAAGAGAGCAACTTCCCAAATCTTTTGTTTCTAATTGAAGTATAGTTGACATGCAATATTATATTAGTTTGAGGTATACAACATAGTTATTTGACATTTATGTGATCACCACAACGTCTAGTAACCATCTGTCACTGTATAAAGTTATAGCAATATTATTGACTATGTTCTCTATGCAGTATATTATCCCCCGACTTACTTATTTTATAACTGGAGGTTGGTGCCTCTTAATACCCTTCATCTATTTTGCCCAACCCTCTAGTCCCCTCCCTTGTGACAATCACCAGTAGTTTGTTCTCTGTATCTGTAACACTGTTTCTGTTTTGTTTGTTCATTTGTTTTGTTTTTTAGATTTCACATATAAATGAAATCATGTAGTATTTGCCTTTCTCTGTCTGACTTATTTCACTTAGCATAATACCCTCTAGGTCCATCCATCTTTTTTGCAAATGGCAAGATTTCATTCTTTTTATGGCTGAGTAATATTCCATTGTGTATATATGTACCATATCTTCTTTATCCATTCACGTATTGATGGGCACTTGGGTTGCTTCCATATCTTGGCTATTGTAAATAATGCTGCCGTGAACATAGGAATGCATATATCTTTGCTAATTAGTGTTTTTGTTTCCTTTGGATGAATACCCAGGAGTGGAATTAGTGGATCATATGGTAGTTCTATTTTTAATTTTTTGAGAAGCCTCCATACTGTTTTCCATAATGGCTGCACCAATTTACATTCTCACCATCAACTGATGAATGGATAAGCAATCTATTTTCCATCTATGCAATGGAATATTATTCATAAAAAGGAAGAAGTACTGATACACGCTACAACTAAGTGCTGATGATGCTTCTCTTTTTCTTTCTTATAGCTTTTCTCGGATATTGCAGGAAACTGTGAAAGAACTAGCTCCTCGATGTGATGTGACATTCATGTTGTCAGAAGATGGGAGTGGAAAGGGAGCAGCTCTGATCACTGCTGTGGCCAAGAGGTTACAGCAGGCACGGAGGGAGAACTAGGAACCCCTTGGGGTTGGGCCGCATGTGCCTTGGATACTGACCAGCCTTTCCTCTGGCAGATGAGTTGGTCAGAGACCAGCAGGCAAGCTTCTGGCTGACTTCACCTTCTGGATAGCCAAAAGAGAACCCCAGGTTCTTGGGTACTCTTAGCATTTTGTTACTGGTTTTCAAGGGCATTAAATGACATCTCTGTTTGGCGTGTTTGGACCAAAGATGGGCCAACTTATAAAATCAAAGCACTGGGCCCAAGAGATCCCCTTTCAGCAAGTCTTTCAGTTGAGACCTGAGCTGTTAGTTCTCTATGGCTTTGGGTCCTGTGGCTGCTGGGCTCAGAAACAAATACACGATCTGCCCATGTGGCCTGGCTGGCTGAATTCCCCACTGGGATGCTTCAGCCATTGCTTGTAATAGATTGAGCCATCTACTTGTGGATGCACATTTGAGAGGGATTGGGGCTTAATCAACTGGAGATCGAATCTAACTTGTCATTAACTTGTCATGTTGACTTCAAGCGTGAAGAGAGAACAAAAACTTTGGAGTATTCAGCCCCAGGATGAAGAAGCGTTGATTGCCAGGGAGCCCTGTAGGAAACTTGTCATGCTTAAAGTGAGTTATATCAGCACCCTGTAGGATTTTGTTTCTCAGTAAACGTGTGTGATGGGGAGGGTGCTGTTTGGGGCACCTGTTATCATTTTACATGTGGTTTTTGTCACTGCTGATAATTGTTTTAAGGACTGTTAGGTATATGAAATCCAGTAAATGAATAAAAATATTTGATTTCCCAAGAATCTTTGCATGAGGTTTTAATATTTCATCTGGGAGGCTTGCTTGGTCACTTCACGCTCTGTTGGTGGAATGAGGGACCCATAGAGTCAGAAGTTGCTGACAGCATCTCTCTAGTTCAAACTTCTTACCAACAGGGGAAAAATATATGGAATATCTTCTATAATAACTTTTGCGGTACGCGGGCCTCTCACTGTTGTGGTCTCTCCCGCTGCGGAGCACAGGCTCCGGACGCGCAGGCTCAGCGGCCATGGCTCACGGGCCCAGCCGCTCCACGGCATGTGGGATCTTCCCGGACCAGGGCATGAACCCATGTCCCCTGCATCGGCAGGTGGACTCTCAACCACTGTGCCGCCAGGTTAGCCCAGCTGTCGCTTTTGAACAGCTGGAGTTGACCAGAAGTCCTTTCACCCTCCAAACTAACCTATGCCTCTCTGGAACTTGGCCCCTCCCACATGCCCCATCAGTCTCCATTCTACCCTCCAGAACTAAGAGGAATTGGCCTGTTCCTGACCATTTTCCCAGTGGACATCCTCTCTCTCTTTCTCTTCATTTCATCACCTACCCCACACCTCTCTGCCCTTTATCTGAACCACCCATAACTTTCTACCTTGTCACAGAGTTATCTGTATGTATTTCTTATTTGGCCTGGTAGATTGTAAGATCTTTGTTAGATACGTTTTTGTTTTGCCCCAGTGAACTCAGTGCTGTGCCATTCTTATTAAATACTTACTGGATGGAGGCATGATTGAAATAAAGTGTTCCAAGAAATGTTTCTTAGAAAAAGTGGAGACCATTATCATGGGAAACAAACTGAAAAGAATAATATTCCAGATCATCCAGGTTGATTTACTCTGATTTATGTACTTATTCCTAGTGCTAATTGTCACCATGTGCTGAAGCAGGATGTTCAGACAGACAGAATGGAGGAGGCTGGAGGAGGGTAAGAGAGAGGCCAGCTGAGGCCGGGGACAGATGAGGGGGCTGAGGTTCCCTGGGAAATATTTTTTCATACATTTATGAAACAGGTATGGAGATACTGTTGTGGACAGGTTCTAGATTTACCAAAATGAACTTTTTTGTATTTTAGAGTTATACCTCTCTGCAGAGATGTTGTGTAGATTTGTTAAAATTATGTTTTTGTATTTTGAGGTTATGCTTCCTTGGGGAAATGTTTCACCTTAACAGATTTTGTCTTAGTCAACCCCAAACCTTGTTGTCCTTGTTATCTTTCCCCAGTTCTCCTCTTCCTCGGTAAGACACCCCCAGCTCCAAGTCCCGCTCTCTCCTGGTTCTGCTGCGGGGTCTCTCCCTTTGCCATCCTACCTGGATGGATGATCTGGCCCAGAGATTCAGGGAGTTGCACCACCACATTCTCCTACAACCTGGTCTTTCAGCACATGTTTGGTAGGTTCAAGGTCACCTGGCTTACTTGTTTTTCAGTTTTGGTCTCTTACAAGAAAGAGAAGCCCCAAGGTATCTATCCCAAGGTATGTAGGCAATCTTGTACATTGTGAGTAATTGATAGCATCATAGAATCCTAGAACCAGAACGGAACTGCAGAGAGGGCAGACATCCATTTTGCTGTGTTTGGACAGGCCAGCCCCTGAAACACCCGGGGCAATGGAGGGCTAACTTCTCCTCAAAGTTTACTAGGCAAGACCAGCAACCATGCAACCAGGTAAACTGTCCTCGTGCAAATCCCACGGACATCCTCTTAGGAAGGGCTTCGTGATTATCTACATTTTCTACCCCTGTGGTGACTATCTGCCAGTAACCTTTTGGCTGGAAAGAGCTGATGAATATAGATTTAAGAACTAGACTTTCCCCACGATTCTGACTCTCCAGAACAAATGACCTCATTCCCACTTGTCTGTCTTCAGACCTCTTGTTTCCTCTTCCTTCCATTAGCTGGAATGGGCACTCCATGAGAATAAGGACTTGGGTCTCGGTTTTCGTGTTCTCCCCAGAGCCTACCACAGTGGCTGGCATTGAGTAGCCATTGGACAATTCTCTAAATGAATGAATGAATAAATGCTAAAACAAGCATGTGAATGAATTATTGCTCTCCTTTGAATCACTCCATTCTTCTATCTCAGCCAGTGGCACTTGAGCCTTATACACAGTAGACACTCTATAAATGATAGTTCAACAAATGCTAAGGCCTGTTCTAGGCACTGAGGACCCAATGAAATGTAAGGTACCATTCCTGCTTTGTGAGAACTCGCAGGCTAACAGGGAAGGAAAGACATAAATATATGCTTTACGATATGGTAAACAGGAACAAGATGAACACACAATTCGTGACCATGTCCTGCATCCTTTAGATCGGGAACTCTCAATCTTTGTGTGTGTGCGTGCATGTATGTGTGCACACACATGTGTGTGCATGTGCACCATAAACCCCTTTGGCAATCTTATGAAACCTATGGATCCTTTCTCAGAATGTTTTTAAATGCATTAAATACCTAGGATTACAGAGGAAGTCAGTGGTAGTGAATTACAGTTATTAGAATATTAAAGTGGTAGCATGGTAATAGATGTGCTTATTTGTTAATGCCTTCTATGACAAGTTCCAGCAGGAACCTAATAACAATCATAATTTTCCTGATGAGTGTAAACAGTATTTTGAGACATTTGTAACAACAGCACGTATATGAAAACTTCCATGGTTCCCACTGGAGACAAAGTTACAGGTGCTGCTAAAACTACTGTGGTTTGCTGCCCACATTCATAATGGATGGAGAGGCTAAATTTCAATTAGAGGTGATTGAAATAAAGTTGAAACTCTTTTCCAGAGAAGTTTATGAACTCCTTGCTTTGAGAGTCCCTCCTCCCCCCCCCACCATGGGGCCCAGGTTAATCATCTCTGATCAAAATGTTCTAATAGAACTGGCACATTTAGGGATAGCATCTTAGATGGCAGAGAGGCAGTATGCTTGGATTCAGAAGAACTAGGTGTGCTATTTAACCTTCCTGAGCTTCAATTTCCTCATGTGCAAGAGGAGACTTTATAACAGCCTAACGTGGTTATGTGAACAATACAAGCTAAACTGTGGACATGTGGATAAGCTATGAGCCGTTTGTACACGTGTGAGGTGGTGTGTTAAGGTCGGTAGCCGTTGTTGGGGGCCCGTCTTATCATGGGTATGATCAACATTAAGGTCCCTGCAAGCCTATTGTCCAAACATATGGCTGGCTAATGACTGGCAACTGGGGGAAATGCATTTCTCACAACCCCTTCCTTCCACCTCTGACATCTTGATATTCCCTCTCTTGCCATTTCACAGTTGAAATTCCTGGTGAACCATATTTTATTAGAGAAAGGAGGAGACTTGGGAGAGGTTGGGTAATAACAGGGGAATCTGGTAGCTCATATCTGGGGTGAAATAGGAGAGATGACTAGAGTAGAAGAGTTGGATTCTTTTCTGGTCCAGCCAGGGAAAGAATGAAGCTGGGGAGAAAGTGAAAATACTAAAAAATCTTCCAGGTTTTGTTTTTGTTTTTCCTAATGAGAAGAAAAGAGATAGGGAGAAAGGTAGGTTATTGACAACTTGGAATCAGCATGGCTTGAGGGATTGACCTAAAGAACAGGGATGGACTAAGCACAAAGGACAGTTCCAGCGTCTACGATTCACATCATGGTCTATTTGTGGCCCAGTTCCTAACAAGTCACCTCTGTGGTAGCTAGCATGGTCTAAAGTGGCCTTTCACAAAATACGTTCACAGTTTAACTGGATGTTCCCAAGTTCACCAGTTCCTGGAGTCAGTCACCCTTTCCTTTAATACTTAAATAAGATGGCTTATTTCTCCATCCCACTTACTACAGAGAGGTCTCTCTCCCACCCTAGTATTTCAGCAATTCCTGGAGGGAATGCTTATATCTTCCCTTTACTCCTCTGATTCCTGTCTCCAGTTTGCTTCCCCCCATCTCAATTGATCCCACACTTCCTGCAGCTACTTCCTCTCTGTTTTGCCGGCTGTGTGGAACTGTCTCTTTCTGATTCCCCAAAACACCGTTAACTCAAGGCCAGTGGCAGGAACAGACTTAGCTAAAGGTTTGGGGATTGTGGAGGGGGACTACATCACACAATAGGAAACTATTTTAGTTTTTAATTTTTTTTTGGCCATGCCACGCGGCTTACGGGGATGTTAGTTCCCCAATCGGGCATTGAACCCGGGCCCTGGCAGTGAGAGCGCCAAGTCCTATCCACTGGACCACCAGGGAATTCCCAGGAAAAAAACTTAAATATGAAATACTAGATATCAAAGTTCTATGACCATCCCTGCCCCAGAGAACTTCTCACTGGCCATCTTTCTCCATAGGCTCTGCTGGCTACATGTTTTATGGATTCTTCCCACTTTCTCTGGAGACTTCTTTCTCCTCTTCTGTGAATTCTGGACTCCTCCATAAAATGAAAACTTCCTATAGTTTTATTTTACAGAGTAAGTGATTCTCCTGTGGTCTCAATCCACTCCTAGGGCAGCCCAAGGGACCACACCTTTCCCAAACAAAAAGACCTGTTGACGTGTTTGGATGAACACCTTTGAGAGAAATAGAAGGATTTTCTCTCTAAAAGGAATTATTCTGTTCTCTTAGAGTCAAGCTACAACGAGCGTTTTTCCTTGACATATAGTAAATTGCGTATATTTAAAGTGTATAATTTGATACAATTTGATGACATCATTACCACAATCGAGATAATGAACATTAACCACCAAAAGTTTCCTTGTGACCCTTTGTAATCCCTCCTTCCTGCCCCTCTCTTCCTCCTTCATACTTGTGTAACTACTGATTTGCTTTGTTTTTAATATAATTTCTTTTGCACTTTTTAGAATTTTATATAAATGGAAGCATACATTGGTACACTTTTTTGATCTAGCTTCTTTCACTCAGCATACTTATTTTGATACTCACTCATGCTGTTGCAAGTACGAAGTGTCCATTCCTTTTATTGCTGAGTATTCCATTGTGTTAATATACCACAGTTTGTTTATCCATTCACCTTTTCATGGGTATTTGGGTTGTTTCCAATAGCCAATAGTTTTTGGCTATTAAAAATAAAACAGCTATGAACATTGTATACATACAAGTCTTTATATGGATATATACTTTCATTTCTCTTGGGTAAATACCTCAGAATGGAAAAGCTAGGTCATTTGGTTAAATTTTTAGGCAAAAGCCAAATTATTTTCCAAAATAGTTGAACCATTTTGTTTCTTTAAGCTCCACTCATAAATGAAATCATATAGTATTTGTCATTGTCTGGCTTAGAATGTTGATTTCTTTAAAAGTACCTTAGTAGGTTGTCAGTCTCTTAGGACTGATGTTAAGAAAGAGCTGTTCTGGTAATTGTATTGATGTTGTATTGCATCTGTAGATCAGTTTGGGGAGAATGATCTCTTTAAACTGTTAATTCTTCCTAGTCATTAACATGGGATGTCTCTCTTTTGATTATGTCTTCCCTGATGTTTTCCAAAAAGCTTTGTAATTTCCTATATAGGTCTTGCACTTTTTTTTAATCTTAGGTTTATTTTTAGGTAGTTTGTAGTTTTGTTGTGATTATAAATTAAGTCCTTTAAAAATTTTTTTAGTTCCTGATTGTTTGGTTGCTGATGCAAAGAAATGCAATTGACTTTAAGAGTAAATTGCAAAGATCATGACCCTTTACCCCTAAAAAAGTCATCCTGTATTTATTGGGAACAACAACAATCTCTTACAAAACCACAGTGCAATTATCAAATTTAGGAATATCTTATTATTTCTAGTTATTTAGATTATTTTGAATTTTATGTATTGACAATCATATAATCCACAAATAATATCAGTTTTATTTCTTCTTTTCTACTCTTTTCACTTTTAATTTTCTTCTTGTCTTAATTTACGCCATCTAAATCATACAGTGCAATGTCGAAGTGAAGTGATGTTGGTGAGCATCTTTGTCTTATGCCTGATTTTTATAGGGTATACCCAAACATTTCCTCATTTAGCATAATTTTTGTGTATTTTCTTAGGAGTAACTTTTATCAGAGTAAATAAGTTCTCTTTCGATCATAGTTTGTGAAGACTTTCTTTTCCCATGATCAGGTATTGAAATTTATCAAATTATTTTACTATGTCTATTGATACATCTTAATTTTTTCTCAATTGCTTACAATAATGAGAGTACTATCTATTAGTTTAATAATATTAAACCATCCCTGCAGCCCTGAGATAGACCCGTCTTGGTCATGGTTCATTACTGTTTTTATAACTGTTAGATTTGATTTGCTAATATTTTATTTAGAACTTCTGCATCTTTATAAGTGGAATGAGCTTATAAACTTTCTTTTTTGTACTGTCATTGTCTTGTTTTTGTAGGGTTATACTAGCCTCATAGAATGAGTTTTTACTCTCTGGAAGAATTCATTGAAAGTTTTGTGGAACTCACCTATAAAACCATTTGGGCCTTTTATTTTCCTTGGGGTAAGATTTTTAATTACTGCTTCAATTTTTTGAATAATCAGATTATACAAGCTTTCCATTTTTTCTTAATCAAGTTGGTAGATTGTATTTTTCCCAGAATTTATCCATTTTGTCTTCTTTTTAAAATATATTTGCATACATTTTTTAGATTTCTATATAATTCATGTAACATAACATGCACCACCTTAAAGTATAAAATTCAGTGGTTTTTAGAGCGTTAACAAGTTGTGCAACCATCACCAGTATATAATCCCCGAACATTTTCATCATCCTAAAAACTCCATACCCATTAGCCGGTCACTCCCGTTTCTTCTAACCCCCAGCCCCTGGCAACAACTAATCAACTTTCTGACTCTATGGATTTGCCTGTTTTGAAATTTTCATGTCATGGAATCACACAATATGTGCCCTCTTGTGTCTGACTTCTCTCACTCAGCATAATGTTTTCAAGGTATTCATTCATGTTGTAGCATGTATCAGAACTCATTCCTGTTAAATGCCAAATAATTCCATTGTATGTGTATACAACATTTTGTTTATTCATTCATAAGTCGATGGACATATGCTTGCTTCTACATTTGGCTATTATGAATAATGCTACTATGACTTTTTTTAATAAGTTCTTGTGTGAACATATGATTTTGATTCTCCTGGATGTATATCTAGGGATGCAATTGCTAGGCCAAATGGTAATTCTAAGTTTAAAATTTTTGAGGAACTTTCAAATTGTTTCCCAAAGTGGCTGTATCATTTTACCTTCCCACCACAGCTGTGTGTGTGTGTGTGTGGGGGGGGGGGGTGTGGTGTGGTGTGACATCACACCACCACATCCTCACCAACGCTTATTAGTATCAGTCTTTTTGATTATAGCCATCCTAGTTGGTATGAAGTAATATCTCACTATGGTTTAGATTTTCATTTCCCTAGTGACTAATGATATTGAGCATCTTATTATGTACTTGTTGGCTATTTGTGTATCTTCTTTGGAGACATGTCTACTAAAATCCTTCGCACATTTTAAAAAATTAGTTATTCCTCTTTTTATTGTTGAGTTTTAAGTGTTCTTTATATATTCTGAATTCTAGACCATTTTCAGATGTATGGTTTACAAATAATTTCTCCCATTTTGGTGAGTTGTCTTTTCATTTCCTTGATAGTGTCCTTTGAAGCATATAAGTTATAATTTTCACAAAGTCTGATTTATTATTTCTTCTGTTTGTGCTTTTGGTGTTATATCTAGAAAACCACTGCCTAACTCAAGGCCAAGAAGATTTACCCTTATGTTTTCTTCTATGAGTTTTACCTAATTTGCCTTAAGCCTACCCAATGAATTCGTTTTTCTTTCTTTCCTCCCGTTTCTTTCTTTCTTTCTTTCTTTCTTTCTTTCTTTCTTTCTTTCTTTCTTTCTTTCTTTCTTTCTTTCTTTCTTTCTTTCTTTCTTTCTTTCTCTCTCTTTCTCTCTCTCTTTCTCTCTCACAAAATACTATATGAAAAAGGCATATCACAAGACATGACTAGTGGGAGAGCACAATAAATTATCACTAGCATAGATTAAGAGAAAATGGTTTTTGCTATTTTTTATATTGATTTCCAGTTTTACTGGGTAGTGATAAAAGAGAATGTCTTATATTGTATGACAACATAAAACAAATTGATATTTTAAAAATTGTTATTGAGATATAATTGACATATAGTATTGTACTGTATTAGTTTCAGGTGTACAACATGACTTAATAGATGTATATATTGCAAAATGATTACCACAATAAGTTTAGTTAACAATTTTTTTCTTGTGATGAGAACTTTAAAAATTTACTCTTAGTAACTTTCAAATATACAATATGGTATTGTTAACTATAGTTGTCATGGTGTACATTACATCCCCAGGAGTTATTTATCTTATAACTGGAAGTTTGTACCTTTTGACCACCTTCACCCATTTTACCCATCCCTTTATGCCCCGCCTTTGGTAACCACCAATCTTTTCTCTGTATCTATGAATTTTTAAGATTCTACACATAATTGAGATCATATGGTATTTGTCTTTGTCTGATTTTTTAGCTTAGCATAGTGCCCTCAAGGTCCATCCATGTTGTCACAAATGGCAGGGTTTCCTTCTTTTTATAGCTGAATAATATTTCATTACACATGGATACCACATTTTCTTTATCCATTTATGCACTGATGGGTACTTAGATAGTTTCTGTGTCTTGACTGTGTAAATAATGCTGCAATGAACATGAAAGTGCAGATTATCTTTTCAAGATAGTGAAATGGTAGTTATCCTTCAGATAACTACCCAGGAGTGGAATTGCTGGATCATGTGGTATTTCTATTTTTAATTTTTTGAGGAATCTCCATACTGTTTTCCCTAGTAGCTGAACCGATTTACATTCCCATCAACAATGCACAAAGGTTCCCTTTTCTCCATATCCCTTCCAACACTTGTTATTTCTTGGGTTTTTTGTTTTGTTTTGTTTTTTAATAATAACCGTTCTAATGGGTGTGAGATGGTTTTGTAGTTTTAATTTGCATTTCCCTGATTAGTGTTGTTGAACATCTTTTCATGTATCTGTTGTTGATTTGTTGTTGTATATCTTCTTTGGAAAAATGTCTATTCAGATCCTCGGCCCATTTAAAAAAATTTTTTTTTCTATTGAATAGTATGTGTTCTTTATATATTTGGATATTAACCCCTTATCAATACATGATTTACAAATACTTTCTCCATCCTATAGGTTGCTTTTTCATTTTGTTGATGGTTTTTCCTTTACTATACAGAGCTTTTTAGTTTGATGTAGTCCCACTTGTTTATCTTTGCTTTTTGTTGCCTTTGCTTTTGATGTCAAATCCAAAAAATCATTGCCAAGACCAATGTCAAGGAAATTATACCCTGGTTTCTTCTAGGACTTTTATAGTTTTAGAACTTACATTCAAGTCTTTAATCCATTTTGAATTTTTTGTGTATAGTGTAAGACAGTGGTCCAGTTTCATTCTTTGGCACATGGCTGTCCAGTTTTCTCAGCAGCATTTGTTCAAGAGATTGTCCTTTTCCCACTGTATACTCTTGGCTCCTTTGTTATAAATTAATTGACCATATATATGTGGGTTTATTGGTCTGTTCAAATTCTATATTTCTTTATGATTTAGTCCTGGTAGTTTTATGTTTCTAGGAATTTATCTGTTACTTCTAGGTTGTCCAGTTTGTTGGCATATAATTTTTCATAGTAGAATCTTATGATCCTTTGTATTTCTGTGGTATTAGTTAAAACATCTCTCTCATTCCTGATTTTATTTACTTGAGTTCTCTCTTTTTTTCTTGGTGAGTCTAGCTAAAGGTTTGTTTATTTTGTTTATCTTAAAAAAAACCCCACACAGCTCTTAGTTTCATTGATCTTTTCTATTGTCTTTTTAGTTTCATTTATTTCTGCTCTGATCTTTGTTATTTCCTTCCTTCTATAAACTTCAGGCTTAATTTGATTTTCTTTTTCTAGTTCCTTGAGATGTAAGGTTAGGTTGTTTATTTGAGGTCTTTCTTGTATCTTAATGTAGGCGTTTCTTGCTATGAACTTCCCCCTTAAAACTGCTTTTACTGCATCCCATAAGTTTTGGATTTTTTAAAAATTAATTCATTAATTTTGGCTGCATTGTGTCTTCATTGCTGAGCGCGGGCTTTCTCTAGTTGCAATGAGCAGGGGCTACTCTTCGTTGTGGTGTACGGGCTTCTCGTTGCAGTGTCTTCTCGTTGCAGAGCACAGGCTCTAGGTGCATGGGCTTCAGTAGTTGTGGCACGTGGGCTCAGTAGTTGTGGCTTGCAGGCTCTAGAGTACAGGCTCAGTAGTTGTGGCACAGGGGCTTAGTTGCTCCGCAGCATGTGGGGTCTTCCCGGACCAGGGCTCGAACCCGTGTCCCCTGCATTGGCAGGCAGATTCTTAACCACTGCGCCACCAGGGAAGTTCCCCCATAAGTTTTGGTATATTGAATTTCCATTTTCATTTGTCTCAAGATATTTTTTGATTTGTCTTTTGATTTTTTCTTTGACCCATTGGTTGCTTGGTAGCATGTTGTTTAATCTCCACATATTTGTGAATTTTCCAGTTTTCTTCTTGTAATTGATTTCTAGTTTCATACCACTGTGGATGGACGAGATGCTTGATATGATTTCAGTCTTCTTAAGCTTGTTAAGACTTGTTTTGTGGCCTAATATATGATCTATTCTGGAGAATGTTCCTTATGTGCTTGAGAAGAATATGTATACTGCTGCTTTTGGATGGAATATTCTGTATATGTCTGTTAAATCATTCTTTTTCTTTCTTTTTTCTTTTTGTTCCTCTGATTGGGTGAATTCCACCCCCCTAACTTTGAGTTTGCTAATCCTTTCTTTGCTTCATCTAGTCTGATGTAGAACTCTGCTATTGAATGTTTCAGTTCAGTTATTGTATTCAGCTCTGTGATTTCTGTTTGGTACTTTCTTATATTTTCTTTCTCCTTGTTGAAATTCTCACTTTGTTTGTGCATTGTTCTCCTGACCTTGATGAGCATCTTTAGGACCATTATTAGAACTCTTTATCAGGTAAATAACTTATCTCCATTTCATTAAGATCTTTTTCTGGAGTTTTATCTTGTTCTTTCATTCGGAACATACTCCTCTGTTTCTTCATTTTCTTTGACTTCCTGTGTTGGTTTCTGTGCATTAGATAAAACAGCCACCTCACCCAATCTCGGAAGAGTGGCTTCCTGTAGGAGATGAACTTTATCCTTCAACCCTGCCTTAGTTCTCAGTTGTCTCTCAAGCCTTTCTGATTGTCCAGGCAGCCTTCTTTGTTCTTAGTGGCCCCCAGCAGTTGAGGGTGTGCTATGACCTGTCTGTGACTCAAAGGGGAGGATCTTAGTCAGCACATAGATGTAGGCTGATTGGAAGCCAGACCCCCAGGCAGCAGTTTTTAAAGTATGCAACTCTACGTCTTTCAGGGGAAGACTGGGAGATGGGCATTTCTATGTGCTCCCTCTGCACTGAGCCCTGGGGTAGGGGGGATAGCTAGTTAAGAACTGCTCCTTTGTTTGCTGTTGTCCCGTTGACCTGTGAACACAAGCGCTGCTGGCCACCAGAGCCGAGCTGTCAAGGGATGTCTCCTCTGGGCCACAGCCACAAAAGCCAGGATACCAGACGTGCACACAAGCTCCTTTCAAGGAGACACCAGAAACCTGGGGCTAGGGACTTTCCTGGCGGTCCAGTGGTTAAGACTCTGCGCTTCCAATGAAGGGGGTGCAGGTTTGATCCCTGGTCGGGGAACTAAGATCTCACATGCAACGCGGCACGGACAAAAGATGAAGGAAGGAAGGAAGGAAATAAATAAATCTGGGGCTAGGCAGAAGGAGAGTGCAAAGATGGCACCTGCAAGTCTCCTCCAGGCAAGACTTCTCTTTCCCAAATTTATAACATTTCAGAAAAATCTTTCTCTGAATTTCCACTCTAGCCCACAGTCTCCTCTACTGCCCAGCACATAGTAAATATTCTGTGAAGGAACACTGGCAGGTGGGGAAAACCAGCTGTGCATGTTTTGTGACAGGTGCACATGTCTGTGCACCTGTCAGAGCAGGTTGGCCTCTGCTCTGACAAGTCGCATCTCTATCAGCCCATGCCCAGACTCAGCAAATGCCTTCAGAGACAAAAGCAGTCACTCATCTCCACTCACCTTGGAAGAGTTCTTTCTGCTCTGGAATGTAGTTCCACTAGACTTCTTTCTATCCATAGCTTTCCAGTGTCTCTAAAAAGAGATATGATTTTGTTAGTTTATCCATTTGTTTTGTAATTGTTACAGTGAATACAATGGTCTGCTATTACCTTCTACACCCTAACCACTGATTCTAAATATTTTAAATTCCTGTTATGATTTCTTATTTCACTTATTAGTTATTTAAAAAAGATTTTAAGTTTGTACTTTCATAATTTCCAAAACTATGAAGTTTTAAATTTTATCATTTTGTTATTAACTTCTAACTTAATTGTGTGTTGATCACAGAATATGGCCTGTATCAGGGGTTGGCAAACTTTTTCTATAAAGGGCCAGATAATAAATATTTTAGGCTTTGTGGGCCATATAGTCTGTGCCATTGTAGCACAGAAGTAGCCATGGACAATATGTGAATGAATGGGTGTGGCTGTGTTCTAATAAAACTTTATTTACAAAACCAGGTGGCAGGCTGGATTTGGCCTGCAGGCCATAGTTTGCTAACCCCTGGTTTATGTTATATTCAGAAATCTATTAAGGATTGCTTTGTATATATTTTATGTGTGCTTAAAAAGAATATATATTTTCTGATAAAGAGTTATATATATTTATTAAACTTGTTAATTATGTTGTTCAAATCTTCTATATCTTTGTTGATTTTTTTTTGTTTGCTTGACCTAACAACAAAGAGAAATATATTTAAATTTCCTCTTAAAATATGGATTTGTCAGATTCTTTCGGCAAGTCTAACAATTTTTGCTTTAACTCTCGAAAGGACAAGGTATTAGAATTAGAAATGCCTGAGGCTAGTTAAGCCTCACCTGCTTTGCCAGCTCTTTACCCAAGCAGGGTTTATATGCTGACCTTACTCCATGGACCCCTGTACTGGAGTCTGAGATATTCCTGCCCGTAGTGAAGGAGCAGGAAGCAATTGTCTTAGGTTATATGCAGGGAGAGGCAGGAGCAAATTTTAAATAACTCTTCTCTAATCTTCGCTATTTTTCACCTATAAAAATAGACATTTCACATGGTACAGTTGATACACACGGATATGGTTGTTTTGTTTGTTGCAGTGGCAATAAAAATGGGATTCTACTCTACACATTACTCTGTATCTAGCTTTTTTGGCTTAACAATACATCGTGGATAACAATTACGATTTATGTCTTTTTTTATACCTCTTTATAAGCCTAAATAAAATAATAATCACCAGGTACCCCAGTGCTGATAACAACGTAGTATGTTTTATAGTGAACTGTGGAGGGACAGAGGACAGGGCTGGGCACAAAAATAAATCTGAGGGGGCAGAGGAAGGGAGATTGACATTTCCCAGAGAAACTGACAGGTTAGCCAATGTCCCAGGTCAAATCCATCTTCTTGGAACAACCTGGCATTTCCTCTGACACCTAAAGCACTTGGCATAAAGCAGGTACTGCTCACATGGTGGCTGCTTGGCTCATTTTCCTCAGGTATGTGTATGCTTAATCTGTGTTCTATCAGCTCTTTGAGGGTTTCATAGTTCTACTCTGCCCCCCCACTCGCCACTATTCACCCATGCCCTTTGCCTCTTGTGCCTGGTACATAGAAGGCAGCACTTACTGGGTGAAATTGGAAATCCGTCTCTCCTCTCAAAGAGGGCTAGAGCTACTTGGTCAATCTCTGGGCCCCGGATTCTAGTCTACCTAGATTTCTGAGTCAGCTGGTGAGGCCAGCGAATGCTTCTGGGGGGAACACAGGCTGGACTGTCCTGGGATTGAAGCTTGGATCTGAATGGTCAGACAGTGTCTGGAGTTTTGCACAAAAGAGAATTGAATGTGGATCAGCTGGGAGGTTCTTGTGATAGCCCTGGTGCCCTGCGCCTCCAGGGGACTGGAACCCTGTGGGAGCACATAGCTGGCATTTTTTGCTTGAGATTAGGAAGTCTTTTGCTTCCTCTGTGTAGAGGCTTGAATTCAATGGACTGTTGTGGTAGGATGGAGTCTTTTTTTTCAGTATAAATGAGAGATTTGGCTCCAGTTTTTACGAGGTGGTGGGCAAATGAGCTGTCTCTCTGGCGTTGAGTGGAAAGCCGGTTTAAGAGCATGTGGTCACATTTTTGTCCGACATCGTCAAGAGCATAGAGAATCTGTGATTCCAGCCTCAGAAGAGGGAGCTTTTATCTCTGATGTGATTCTCCAAAGACCATCTTTATGCAAGAAGTGTCAGAGCCCCATTTCATAGTAAGTTTCTTTTGATGTTTTATTTTGGTTGAAGATAAATTTCTTATCATCACTCAAGGACTGACATCATCTCCAGATGGTGGTGTCCAGAGAGCCTTCCCAGGCCTGGAAGGTGCTGAGTGGTGGTGGGATGACCAGGCTGAGCGGCAGGTCCCTGTGTTGTATTTCTTCCTGGGCTTCAGTCTGGCTCTCCCTGGGCTAATCATCTCTCTGCCCTCTTCCTTGTGTTGCAAAGGATGTTGGGAGAGCATGAGAGTGCAAGTTCAAAAGAGAATTTAATCTGCTCTTTCACACTCTGCCACAATTTGTTTTCTCTGGGCCTTTTGTTAGCATAGTCTTTGGAGTAGAACTTGCCTAGGGTTTTCTTAGGTTTCTCAATTTTGGGAAGAAATCGTGTAGTGCCCAACTGCAAGTAGACTGAGGAGGGTGGACTGGGATTGGATGTGCAGAGTGGTGAGATGAATGGGTGAATGAACATACAATTGGTTGGATGTGATGAGGAACCTCAGAATGACACAAGAAACATGCTCTGAGGACTGTTTCTTCCAGAAACGAAGTAGATCCTGGCTGTAACGTAGTTACATAAGCATTGATAGTTTAAATGTATAGTCCCAAAACGTCTTCCTAACCAGCCAAGTCATGAATGCACGACCTGAAATAAACCACATGCTAGAGGTGTCAATGAGTTAGGGAGCATGGGAGGTTTGGGCCAGAGTTAGGAATCAGACCCTGTAACCTTTGTTGAACATTCTCTAGAATGTGGGCCGGTCCGCAAGGCCACCCTCATGTCAACCAGCCCAGCTGAAGGGCATGTGTACTTGAAGTAGTTTCTATCATGTTCACTCTTGCTTTAATAAAAGCATTCATACGTCTGGGGTCTTCTCTTATATTTCGGTCGGTCAGTGATTGTGTCTTCACTAAGAACTCTGGATAAGCATGATTATCATCCTTGGGAGGTCATGGGAAAGAAGATTTTTTTGCAAGAATCCACAGAACTAAGGCTGATGAAAGTCAGAAGGAGGCAGATTTCATCTCAGACATGACCAGCCAACAACGGAAAAGGCTACTTTAAAGGGTGAGATGTCACCTACCCAGATCTTGTCTTGCATGGAGATAGGAATAGGACATGAGGTGCCAGGTTCTTTCCAGTTCCCCAAGATTATGCTTTTACCTCCTGGAGTCTCATACCCGGGGCAGTGAATCTCTGAACTGCTAAAATGTTAGTATCTTGTCCCCCATCCTCAACCCCATCAAGCCACTTGTCCCATTTCTCTCTACAGCTGCAGACCCCTACCAGGCCTACTCTCAGAACATCATCTATGAATTCCTCTATGAGGACCTATCATACTTTTAGTGGGTGAATCCACTTGACTGTAGGCATCTGGAACATGGCTCTCCACTTCAGCAGGTTGCAGAATGGCCAGGAGGACTTGTTAAACACCGATGGTTGGCTCCATCCCCAAAGTTTTCAATTCGATAGTTCTGTGGCAGGGCCTGAGAATGTGCATTTTTAACAAATTCCCAGGTAATGCCCCTACCACTGGTCCAGGGAGCAGACTTTGAGAATCATTGCCCTAGAGACCCAAGCCAGCCCACTCTCAGTAAGGCCCAAATCTGGAGGGATGGATTAGTAAGTGTTAGGGCACATCCTCCTCCTTCATTCTTCTCTCCTGTTCTTTTATCAAGGCTCACTTCTCCCTGGCTCAGGGGCCTCAAAGGAAACTCTGACAGAGGCTGATGCATCCCAGACCCAAAGTCACTTCCCCTGGGAAGCTGTCCATGCACTTCCGGGATCAGGTGTTGTGCTTCCCCTTACTTCCTCCTGATGTGACCACGCCCAGTTCACAGTTTGTAACTATAATTCATGTGACTTCTTTTTATTTTATTTTATTTATTTATGTTTTGGCTGTGCTTTGCAGCTCGTAGGATCTTAGTTCCCCGACCAGGGGATTGAACCTGGGCTCTCAACAGTGAAAGCACCGAGTCCTAACCACTGGACCACCAGGGAATTCCCTCTTGTGCCTTTTTTAAAAAATTAATTAATGTATTTATTTATTTTTGGCTGCATTGGGTCTTTGTTGCTGCACGCGGGCTTTCTCTAGTTGTGGCGAGCAGGGGCTACTCTTCGTTGCAGTGCGCGGGCTTCTTATTGTGGTGGCTTCTCTTGTTGGCGGAGCACGGGCTCTAGGCAGGCGGCCTTGGGTAGTTGTGGCTCGCAGGCTCTAGAGCACAGGCTCAGTAGCTGTGGCACACGGGCTTAGTTGCTCCACGGCATGTGGGATCTTCCTGGACCAGGGCTTGAACCCGTGTCCGCTGCATTGGCAGGTGGATTCTTAACCACTGTGCCACCAGGGAAGCCCCCGTCTTGTGACTTCTTAATTAACCTCCCTCTCCTCCAGAGACTGTAAGCTCCATGAGGGCAGGATTTAAGAACAGTAGGAAAGAGGTGGAGGGACAGTGGTAGATCACCCACAGGACCGTGGAAGAGGGTGGAAGAACAGGGGTATTTTTCCTGAAAGAAGCTCCTAGTGATGGGAGGAGGAAGGAGGTGACCTGGGACAGTCACTAGGACTTTTGGCTCAGGTCTACCCCAGCTCAGTCTGGCACCAACATATGAGGTTTACCTTCTCTATTTTTTCCACCAGTCTGGTCATTTAATATCTCCCCAGATTTAAAAACCTGAGTTGGTGTTTGATTCCACTTATACGAGGTACCTAGAATAGTCAAATTCATAGAGTCAGAAAGTACATTGGTAGATGCTAGGGGCCGGGGGGTTGGGGGTGGGTAGGGGGAATGGGGAGTTAGTGTTTAAAGGGGACAGAGTTTCAGTTTAGGAAGGTGAAAAATTCGGGAGATGGATGATGGTGAGAATTGCACAACAGTGTGAATGTACTTAGTGCCACTGAACTGTACAGTTAAATAGGATTAAAATAGTATGTCTTATATTATGTAACTTTTACCACAAAAAAACATTAAAACAAAATGAAAGAATGGAATGAATCTTATACAAGTTTCAAAACTTACAGTTCGATTTTTGTGAACTTGTTTAATGAATACGGTATTGAATTGGGGTTAAACATATTCACATATGTGTTTCTCGTGCTTAATTCTGTTATTTACAGGGTGTTTTCCTTCTACATACTTTAGACTATAAATGCTTGACTTAAATAAATAAATAAATAAATAAAATTAAATAAAAATAAAAACCTGAGTTAGTTTTACTAATCCTGAGCTACTTGCCAGCTCTAAGCCTCAGCTACTGCACCCGTAAAATGAAAAAGTAAAGCCCCAAGGTGGGAGAGATCCAAGTTCAAAACCTGGCTCTGCTTCTGCTGCGTTTCCATGAGTACCTGACTCAACCTCTCTAAGTTGCAGCTTCCCTGGGCATAAGGAAATAGTTTTCTACTTCCTGACGTTGTTGGGAAGCTTCTGGAGTCAATACACAGGAAGTCTTTAGCACAGTGCCTGGCACGCGTGAGGGCTCAGTGCACACAGGTTGCCGTTGTCATCACCATCTTCACCGTCCTCTTCACCATTGTCACCATTCTTGTCCTCCCCACCCAAAGCTTCTGTTAGGGCCCAGTGGGACAAAGAACTTTATAACCATAAAGCAGCCTCTGAATGTCAAGGACACCAAGGGCCCCAGCCCCTGACCATGAGGCTGCAGTAACATCCCCTTCATTGGAAACAAGGCCCACACCCTTGCTTCCACAGGATGGTGGAGCAGGCTTCACCCCTTCCAGTCCTTTGGTGACCCTTGATACTGTGACAAATGCATCTTTTGTCCCTTTCTGTTCTCAGGACTCCAACTAACCAACCAAAGAACTGTTACCCAAGAGCATTGTTCCCAAGGAAGAAAAGAGCCAAACACCCACACACACCTGCTTTGTGCCAAGAATCTACATTCGGGTTGCAAGGCAGCATATGTTGTCCTTGAAAGTGAGACCAAGTGAAGAGCCAGTAGAGGTGTCTCAAGTCATCCCAAGGCAAGTGAGTAGGCGGCCAAACCCTGGTGGTCTCACTCTTCCCCAAGCCACACCCTCCCTGACCTTTGCATTAGGTACCTTCCTGTCTTTCTCTATAAAACAGGATGAATAAAGAGATACTCAAGTCTCATGATCTCAAAGGGTAGATCCTCGAGTTTAAACCCACTTACTTGACTGAAGAGGCCCAGAGAGGGACAAACGCTTTGCCAGGTTACGCAGTGATTTTTAGCTGGACCCAAACTCACTTCAGTTAGGTCTTTCTGTTTGAAATAACTGGGATAATGTTAACTACAGTGTGATTTTTTTTTTAAAGGTAAATGCTGTAGTGGTATTCACCATAGCTTAATAGACTGTAAAAGGCCTCTCTCCCCTGAGTACCATAAGTACCTTCTTATTAACCTCAGTGTCTGAGCTGATGCTCTGCTGTTGAAGAAGAGTACAGTACAGGGGTAGAGAGTGCAGGAGCTGGAGCCAGCTGGATCTCCAATCTCAGCTCTGCTACTTACCTGCTGTGTGAAATTGGGAAGTTACTTGACCTCTTTGAGCCTCAGTTTCCTCATCTGTAAAATGGGATAATATTACTTATGATGTGTTCTAGTGAATTAATGTCTTGACTCATCTGTAGCAGTGCCTGACAAATAATATGCCCTCAATAAATGCTAGTTACAATTACCTCCAAGTGAGTTGCTTAAGGGAGAGATGGGAAGTCAATTGATTAGGGGGTTCCTGCTCTCTGATACAGAGCCGAAAACGACTCAAAGAAAGCATAGCTGGAAACCAACAGCCATTGGTAGATGCAAATGAATAGTGGATTTTTCTGTTATTGAAATGCTGGGATATCAGGATCCCTAAATTCAGTTAAATGACACAAGAAGTGAAGCTTTTTCTAAAAAATTGAAGTAGAGTTGATTTATAATGTTGTGAAGCATCTGTTTTGAAATTGTGTCATGTTTGCCAGCTTTTTTGGGAAGGGCAATATTCAGTTTACACAGATGCTTTAAATTCTGAGGAGGGTGTTGTAGGGAGATCTGTGTGAGTCCCAGAGAGAGGGCCGATGGGCTCCCAGGGGAATTGAGTGATAGAAGAATGCTGGCTCCCAGCAGGAAGGAGGGTGTGCATGCAGAAGGAACCACGGCGGTGGGCCAGTGGAAAAGACACCAATTTCTACATGAACTCTGGGCCAAGCAGTCTTTTGACAAAAAGCAACGCTAGTTTGAATGACCTTCAAACTGAGTGCCCTGGGCCAGTCCCTAGGGTTTCTTTTTCCCCTCACTCCTGTCTCCTGGGTAACAGCAGATAGGAAGCCAGCGAAGAAGAGGATGAGAGCATAATCTTCTCTGTCATACGACAGACCCATGGGGTCTTTAAGAAAGAAATAGCAATGGGAAATATGTAAGTTTATTCTCTGTTAGGTTGCTTTGGTGATCCAGGGCAGCATTTGAACTAGACTTGGGAAGCTGCCCTGGTATCAGAAAGTGTGCGTGTGGAATTTGTTGATGAACAGGTTTGAATGTTAGTGGGCAGCTCAGCTCCTGCAGGCTCTCCTTGTAGAGGGCCTGGAGCTGGGGAGTGTGTGATTCTCCCCACCCCAGCATTCAGGATGCTGAGGCGCGAGGAGGGGTGGATGACATGACATAGACTCTGGAGGAGAGGCAGCCCGTGGAGTGGGAAGAGGGCTCTGGACTCTGTGAGAGCTGCACCCGTGCTTGTTTTCCCATGTCCTGCTGTGTGACCTTGAGCAAGTTACAGCACCCCTCTGAATGTCAGCATCTTCATTTATAACTTAGGATCATATGATCCCCCTTGTAACGATGTTACCAGGATCAAGTGAGAAAATGTGTAAGTGCAAAAGCAACTCTTTCTTCTTATGGCATTATCAGTGATTATTGGGCAACAAAGTTTCTTTATGGCCAGCTGCCATTCAGGTCATGCTAATAGCTCCCTTGAGGGATCCAGGTAGCTGTATGTGATCTTCACAATGACCCACTGAGGTAGACAGGAGAGCAGTTGATACCAGGTGACACTCTGAAGCTTGGAGGGGTGAAGCATTTTCCCTGAGACCATTTAGGTAACAGGTGGTGGACCCAGGACTAGAGTGAGCCAGCTCTCTGAATCTTAACTTAGGACTCTTCTATGACAACCTGCTCTTGGAGGGTTCAATCACCTATTGCTGCGTTAAAAAACCACCCCCATGGGGCTTCCCTGGTGGCGCAGTGGTTGAGATCCGCCTGCCGATGCAGGGGACACAGGTTCGTGCCCCGGTCCGGGAAGATCCCACATGCCGCGGAACGGCTAGGCTTGTGAGCCATGGCCACTGAGCCTGCGCGTCCAGAGCCTGTGCTCTGCAACAGGAGAGGCCACGGCAGTGAGAGGCCCGCGTACCACAAAAAAACAAAAACAACAACAACACCCCCATACTTTGTGGCTTAAAACAATAAGCTCATGATTCTGTGTTACAGCAATTTGGGCTGAGCTCAGCTGGGTGGTTGTAAAGGAAGACATTTCACCTGTGTCTCTCCTTTTCCCTACTCACACTGAGCACTTCTGGTCACCAAATGGATGGGGTTTCTTTCCCAAACCAAGCAATTCTGTGACACCAGAATTATAGAATGTCCTCTAATTTAACTCAATTCTGACACCATCTACCGACCCCACAGGTTAAAGGCTCAGTCCCACAAGACTGTCTCCCCACCTCCACTTCAATGCCAGTCACAAATCCAGGTTGTCACCTGTGTTTCTGACCAGTTGACTGTAGATCAGAGTTTCCCACAACCCCCTCCTCAAGTTTGATTAAATTGCTAGAGCAGCTCACAGAACTCAGGGAAACAGTTTACTTACTAGACTACCAGTTTATTATAAAAGGATATAACTCAGGAACAGCCAAATGGGAAGGATTCATAGGGCAAGGTATGTGGGAAGGGGCATGGAGCTTCCATGCCCTCTCTGGGTGCACCTCCCTCCCAGCATCTCCATATATTCATCAACCTGGAAGCTCTCTGAACCCCATCCTTTCGGGTGTTCAAGGAGGCTTCAATACATAGCCATGCTTAATTAAATCCCTGGCCGTTGCTGATTAATTTGTCCTCTAGCCCCTGTCCTTTCCCCATAGGTGGGGTGAGGGTGGGGTGGGGAGGGGGCTGAAATTCCAACCCTCAAACCACAGAATTGGTTCCCCTGGCAACCAGCCCCATCCTCATTAGCATAAACTCAGGTGCGGTTGAAAGAGGCTTGTTATGAATAACAAGACGCTCCCCTTTATCACTTGAGCTGTTTCAGGAATTGGAGCTGTTTGAGGACAAAAGACCAAATGTTATAACCAAAGATTCTCCCATAATTTTTTATCACTTAGGAAATTACAAGGGCTTTAGGAGCTATGTGCCAGGAACAGGGTTGAAGACCAAATATATATTTCTTATTGTAAATCACAGTATCACAGTGGTTCTGCAGATCTGAGGCAGATGTGACTGGTCTTGGTCGGGCTCACTCCTGTATGTCAGTCAACTCCCTGGTTGGCTGGGGGCTGGCCTCAGATACCCACCTGGGATGACTGTTTCTGCCCCATTGTAGCCTCTCATCATCCAGTAGGCCAGCAGGGGCTTCTTCCCATGACAGCAGTGGCAGGGCTCCCAAGGGCATCAAGAGAGAGTAAGTCCCTCATGTGTAGGCACTTTTCAAGTTTTTTCCTGTGGCACAGTTGCTATTGGCCAGTCGGCCAAAGCAAGTCATTTGCCAATCCCGGGTCTTTGTGGATGGGAACTACCCAAGGGCCCGGATACAGAGAGACCTATCCATGGTTGCAACAATCTACCATGTGTACAGTGATGGGGGGAGAAGGTGAGTGCCAGGGCTCTGGTCTTTATCCAACCTAGGATTCTGTGCCATGGGCCAGAGGTTGGTGTCCTTACTCTGAGAAGTCTTCTTGGATTTCTAAGTATATATCATTCAAAATATAGTTCCCCACTCTTTGCCTGCCACAATGCACTATAATTGCTCTTTAATTGTTATAAGCTCTGCAAGGACAGGGACCATGTCCGTCTTTTCCACTACAGTGCTCCTAATATCTAGTACAAATAAATACTTGGTGAATGGACATTTGTATAAATTCTCTTTTGAGAATTACAGAGAGGTGTTTTCTCATGCTTCATAGTGGGGCTATATCTGGCAGCTTGATATCCCGACCCGGGCTTCTTGGGGTTAGAATGATCTCTGGCCCACTGTGAGTTGGTAAGTGCAGATGAAACAAAACATTAATAATAATAATGGGCATTTATTTAGTACTGATAGTTGTCGCTTATTAAGTACTTACTGTATGCCAGGCTCTCTGCATGACTTCATCTGCAGTGCCCATCAGGAGAGTTCTAGACTCTACTAGACCTCCAGATTCAACGACTGCCACAGGCCACACTCGGCCCCATTCTGCGTGCAAGCCTGTAAGACAGGAACCACAGCCTGCCGGCAGGGCAAGGCGGAGCGCCTCTTTTCTGAGGGAGTCCGTGTAGCAGTGCACAGACAGGAGGAGACAGGATCTCACTGGGCAGGTGCAGGATTCCTCTCTTGCTTAAAAGCCTCCTGCTCCACAGGAACCAAATTCTCTTGTAGCAGCTCCATAGGGACATTTTCCAGAGTCCCTGCAGGGGACAAGTCAAGAGTCACCTCTCTCAGGAAGCCCAAAGCTATGGCATTCCATCTAGTAGTTATAGTTCTTCCAACCCAGAAGCGGTCTACCAACTAGGGGTCATCTTTACCCTAGGAGATGTTGCTCAGAAATATATTTGACATACTACCCTTACCAGGTAAGCAAGGGAACAGAGCTAAAGCACTAACCTAAGGCCACATTCTAATGCAAAAGGGAGAGTTCCCTGGTGGTCTAGCGGTTAGGATTCCTGGCCTTCACAGCTGTGGCCAGGATTCAGTCCCTGGTGAGAGAATTGAGATCCTGCAAGCCGTGTGCCGTGCGGCCAAAAAGAAAAAAAAGTAGAAAAGGGTTACTAATTTTCACCTATTGTTACCCCTGCTTTATAGACAAGGAAACTTAGAGAAGCTCAGTAAGTGGCAGAGCAAGGATTGAGCCCAGGTCCCAGGCAGCATTGCTATTTTAACTGTTAGCCTAACTAGCATAATTAGGAGAACATCTTTTTATAAAAACAAAGTTAAATCATAATTTACCAAGCAAAATCTTTGTTATGCTTAGATCATGTTCTACTTTGGACTGTGCCAGCGACTGGAATTTCATTGGCACTGGGTTGAGGGAGCCTGTTACCTCCTGTCAGTGTCTGTGGAGCAAACTAATAGTGGAGCTGGGGATAAAACCAAGCAGGCTTTACACTCCCAGCCAGGTCCCTCCAAACCTTTTTTGGTCATGCCCTCTATCAGTAAAATACTTTTGTAGGCATGTTCCCAAATGCATGTGTTTTAATTATTTTGAGATTATATACATGTATGATTCCATATATGTGGAATGTTCCAAATAGACAAATCCATGGAGAAGAAAGTAGATTAGTGGTTGCCAGGGGCTGGGGACTGCTGATGGGTACAGGATTTCTTTCTCTTTTTTTTTTTGGCCATGCCACTCAGCTTGTGGGATCTTAGTTCCCTGACCAGGGATCGAGCCCTCGCCCCCTGCAGTGGAAGAGACGAGTCCTAACCACTGGACCGCCAGGGAATTCCCTACAGGGTTTCTTTTGGGGTTGATGAAAATGTCCTGGAATTAGATAGTGGTGATGTTTGCACAACCTTACGAATACACTGAAAGCACCAAATTATATACATACTTTGAAATGTAAATCTTTTGATATGTGAATTATAGCTCAATTTTTAAAAAATTATATACATTTAGTAATGTACTAAAAGAATATACACACTATAAAGAATAGCCTAAAAAAGTTATAGAGTGAGATTTAAAAAGTTGTAAATAAAAGTTCTGATAGTGTCTTCCCTCACCCCAACAAATTGCCTTGTGCTCTCCCTGTGGAGTCGCTGCTCTAAACCACCTCTGAACAGGCTGTGCCTCCAATTATAAGCCACTTATGTTCTCAGTAAAAGCCCTTTTGCTTTCACAGCTGTTGTGAATTTCAGTACATTTGCTAATCAACCAACAAGAATGATGGTTAACTAACGTTTTGAATACGTGCTAGGTGCCAAGCACTATTCTAAGTGCTCTGTTTATGTACACACACCTCATTCCTATGTGGCTCTGTTATTACAGTTATTATCCCCATTTTACAGTTGAGGAAACTGAGGTTCAGATAGGCTAAGTAACTTTTCCAGAGTCAAGGCTATTATGTAGCTGAGTAGGGCTCCAGACCAATCAGCATGACCTTGAGGCTGTGTTCAACACCTACTATGTGCCTAGAACTGGGGACCCACAAAGTCCGCGCACCCTGGGAACTTATTCTCTGATGGGAGAGGGCGGCGATTATCAAGTAAATATCAGACAAGTACTGATATTTCTCAGTTCTCTGAAGGATGTACCACAGCCAAGTTCTGTGTCTTTTCTCATCCAGAAATGCTCGGGATGAAGGAATTAAGTATGAACTTTAAATCAAATTTTGTTTTGGTAAACAAATAACAAAGCAGCCTCACAAATTTTGTTTATGCCTCTGAGCTGGGCCACGGAGGCTTCGGGGTGTCAGGGGTGCCAGGTATCCTGCCAAGACCAATTCTGGCAGAATTCACAAACTTTGAATCGGGATTCAGTGGCTGGATGCCCAGCTTACGCCAATGTTTAGGAGCTTGGACTCTTGGCTTACCCTCTGAGAACTGAAAAAGCCTCAAATAGTAGGGAGGCTTTTGGATTTGCTGCCGCACACTAATTGTTAGGCAAATCACATAATATTGTAAGCTGTTCATGATATGTAGTGACAATAAAATTGGTACGAATTTTCAGTTAGGCTATTTGACATTTATTGAATAAGGATTCTTGAATTAGCCTTTCTGTATATGAACTATAAAATCTTTACCCAGTGTAGCTAATAAAAAATGATGAGATCTTGATTAATTTGACATGAAAAGATTTTCATAATATATTGTTCCTTGGAAAAAAGTAGTTTTTAAAGGTATATTGTAGACAGTGTGTGTAATATGCTCTCACACACAAGAGGGGGACAGTATATATTAAGATTTGCTTGTATAGGCACAAAATACGCCTGGAAAGATATACCAGAAACTTATACCATTATTTGCCCAGTGAGGGCAACTGGGCGGCTTGGGAACAAAGGTTCAAGGAGGACTTTTCACCATATAGCTTTTTGCACCTTTTGAATATTAGAGTGAATGTATTGTTTCCAAAATAAAAGAAGAAAAAAACGTATATTATAGCATGGTTCCATTTTTGTGTTGTTATTGGTATGTAGTCATCTGGAAATATAAAGAAGGGATATGTACCAAAATGTTAATAGAGCTTGTTTCTACAGGAGTAAAGGTGATTTAAAATTTTAAACTACTTGCCTGTATTTTCTGGCTTTTTTTTTTTTTTTTGCGGTACGCGGGCCTGTCACTGTGGTGGCCTCTCCCGTTGCGGAGCACAGGCTCCGGACGCGCAGGCTCAGTGGCCATGGCTCACGGGCCCAGCCACTCCGCGGCATGTGGGATCTTCCCGGACCAGGGCACGAACCCGCGTCCCCTGCATTGGCAGGCGGACTCCCAACCACTGCGCCACCAGGGAAGCCCGCTTTCTAGCTTTTTTTTAATTTATTTTATTTTTGGCTGTGTTGGGTCTTCGTGGCTGTGCGCAGGCTTTCTGTAGTTGCGACTACTGGGGCTACTCTTCGTTGCGGTGTGCGGGCTTCTCATTGTGGTGGCTTGTCTTGTTGTGGAGCACGGGCTCTAGGCGTGCGGGCTTCGGCAGTTGTGGCTCGCGGGCTCTAGAGCGCAGGCTCAGTAGTTGTGGCACACAGGCTTAGTTGCTCCGTGGCATGTGGGATCTTCCCGGACCAGGGCTCGAACCCTTGTGCCCTGCATTGGCAGGTGGATTCTTAATCACTGCGCCACCAGGGAAGCCCAGAAAATTACTTTTTACCCAGAGATCCTCCCTACCGTGTTTAAATTAGGGGAAAAGAGCGACGCCGTGATGATGATCACACCTCTGAAACGCTGGCCTTTGGAAGCTGTCTTGGCTAATTTCCATTCCTACGTGATTTCCTCCCCAGAGCAGCACCCAATTCCAGACCTCTGTGTAAGCAGAGGAGGCTGTAGTTGGGATGAGGCACCACCTGCAGACTAGGTTCCCGGGAATTTCTTCTGGGATGATATCCCGCCAGAAACCTTATGACAGTTTACTTGGGATTACAGACCCTTTTGGAAATAGGGGCCTGCACTCTGCCCCTGGTCCTCAGTATCTGGTGTTTAGCTCCCAGATGGGGAACAGGAGCGAGGCTGGTGCACCCCTGACACTGCCTCCTTTGGGCTTTGCTTTTCTCCAGGCATCACTGCCCCTGCTGCTGAGAGCAGAAGAGAAGAAAGGACCTAGGCACAGCAGGTGTCCTCCCCACCATGGGGCAGGCCTGCCAGCGAGGATGGGTAAGATCTCCTCTAGCTTTTCTCTAGCTTCACATGGTCACAGGCACCCCTGCCCGCTCAGCCCACTCCCTCTGGCAGGTGTTACATCAGGGTCCATTTTATAGGAGGGAAGCCCCAGACCAAGAGCACTGCAGGGACCTGTGATGGAACAATTCAGGAGCCCCTCAGATCCGGCCTCTAATTCTCTTTGCAGTTTAATTTTCACCGGGGCCAGAAAGGTCCTGACCAAGGGGAGCCCAGAGGATCATTCATGTAAGCCCTCTGCTTGATTGCTTCTTAGACAGTCATGCTGCAGAGTCACAAATGTGTGATGAAAACAAGAGTGTGGCTTTTTCTAAGAGAAACCTTCCTTGGCTGCCTTCTACGTTGCCACGTAAAAGCTGAAGCCCGTTCTTGCCTCTCACAGAGAGCTTTGCTCCTCCTCTGCGTGTTGAAACACACCCTGGAAAACGTTTACTGGACACATTATGTTCTGAGTGGCTGGCTCATTTTAAATTAACCTGTGCTGCAGAATGCCCCTGTGGGCAAGAACTACAATTGCTCCCTTTTTCAGTTAGGGAAGTAGAGGCACAGTGGTGTTTAAGCCCAAGGGACAAACGCAAGGCTAGTGCCCTGGGGACAGAACTCTCTCACAGCAGTGTCTCAATCACTGCCGTGGCCCAGCCTGTTTGCTCTGTGAAGACTTTCCCCAGGTCAGTGCTTGGATGTCAAATTAGTTCCCAAATAGCATCTGAAAGTGGGGAGGAAGTGCTAGCTCAGGAGGGAGCTGCTCTGGCCTCCAGGTGAGAAGCTTGGGCACACAGTGGGTCGGGTGGGGTGGGGGGACTTTCCCTCAGTCCTGCAGGACTGGTTTAAAATGCCCCCTTCATCATCTCTGAGAAGGGCTTTGCAAAGTGTAACCCAGACACATCCTTCCTACCTTACAGGGCATTGAGAGAATTGGACTCGAACCCATTTCTAACCCCCAAGTGGAAGCTCAGTCTCAAGAATCCAAGGCACCTGTTTGGTTATAGTGGGGAGACTCTCTGTGGGTCCCGGGCCTCCGATGCCTCTTCCTTCTCTTCTTCTCCTTTACTCCACAACCAGGGCGAGACAAGTTTTGCCCGCTCTGGGGAAGGAGGAGCACTTCCACACCAGGAGGTTCGTCTGGGATGTCATTGCCACATCTCCTGGTCCCCACTGTCCCCTTCCTGTGCCCCCGCTTGGCTTTGCCAGCCCCAGGCAGAATGCCACCGAGCCTTTAAAGCAGGCCAGGACAGCCTTGGAGAGGTGGCACAAAGCAGCCAGTGTCAGAGGCGCCACGTGGCAGTCAGCAGGCTCGGGCACTGGCACTTGGAGTTCAGGGTCAATCTGTGGGTCTAGGGCTGGTCCTTCATGGTACTTGGGGGTCCAGAGAGAGGAACACGGGCTCTGGGGTCTCAGACACAAGCTGAAAACCTGTGAGTTGGAGCTTGGTTTGACCCCTCAAGCAGGCCAGTGTAAGTTGGCGTTGTTGCCCTGTGCCTCCGTATAAATCCATGATCTTTTCTGCAGCTGCTGCCGTTTCAGGAGCAGTACCCCGTGCCAGGACTTCACTTTACATGGTCTCCTTTAATTTTCACAAAGGCCCAATAAAGTAGGTATCATTCCCATTTTACAGATGGGGAAACTGAGGCTTAGAGAGGTTATATTACTTGCCTAGTTTTGCACAGCTGGTCAGTGGCAGATCCAGGACATAAACTCAGGTCTCTCTGACTCCAAGCCTGTACTCTTTCTATCTCCACGTCAAACTCAAGGCTCAGGGCCAGGCCTGCCGCTCAGACCATAACTGCCTTAGGACAGTTATATTTCAAATTGTTCCAAGCTTAGAAATGTTGTGCTTTGAATATTGAATTCCCACTCTTAATCTAAGGAAGGGCTAGAAATTATATGGTCCATTCAGTTTCTTTCTCCTTGGCTCCCTGGCTATTCCAAGCCCCAGACAGTATTTTTCACTGTCGCCTTACTCTCGATTCTAGGGCTGTAAGTATCTGCAAGGCTTCACGAGAGCCCTTTCAGCAAGAAGTTTGCTCTCGCGGGGTATCAGTATAAAGCCTAGACTGTTTGGGCCTTGGGCATGTGGAAAATTTGCGTGGATTGTCCTGGTCATTTTATGCCGATTCTTGCTTTCCTAGCTTCCCTAGGATCGTGATTTCTATGGGGCTTCTTTGATTTGGGGCCCGCTTAGAAGAGGGCATGGCTTTTCAGTTCATGAACAGCAAACATTTACTGAGCACCTATTCTACGCGAGGCAGGACAAGAAGTGCTGAAAAGATAGGGGCTGCCCTTCAGGGAGGATGCGTAGTTTACTGCTGGTTTTCACAGGGACTGGTTGCATGTCTGTGAGCTGCTACGCAACCTTCTAGAAACCTCAGTCTCCTTCCTTGTAAAGTGGGATTTCCTCTTGTGCTCTGTCACTCTGGTTTCCACTCCTTCTCACCCACTGAGAGTGGTTTTGTAAGAGTCCCAAGAACAGCAAGAGAGGGCAAGCCCCAGCACAAGCAATTTTTCAAGCCTCCGCTTTCATCCTGTTGCTGTTGTGCTACTGGCCAAAGCGAGTCACACAGCCAATCCCAGAGTCACTGTGGGAGGAGACAACATGAGAGCATAGATACAGAGAGGTGAACTGTTGTGGCTGTTTTCTGCAAATAATTTACTATATCCTCCTTATCCCTTCAGCTGCCATCATGTAGAAATCCACATGGGCCTGTCTCTTGATTGGCATCAGCTCTCCAAATCTGTGAGGCAGGGCAAGTTGTAAAAAGGTTATGGAAGGGTGGGGTGCTAACTCACCAAGCTGGTCGCTGCTTGTTGCCCACATTCCCTCCATGTTCATCTGGGAAGCATCTCACCCTGCAATTTGGGGGACACGGTGGGGCGGGGCCAGAGGTCCAGCAGAGACAGACCCCTGTGTTCCCATAGCTCCCCTACACGCCTCTCTAGCAGTTCAGCCAGCTGTGCTTTCATTATTGATGAGCACATGCATCTTCTCTAGAGGCCTGTGGATTCCCTGAGGTCAGAGCCACTAGCACAGTGCCTGGCACATTTGTAAGTACCTAATAAACGCTGATGTGAATAGATCTGTGAATCGAAGATTTCTGAGCTCTGCTGCATTTCATCCAGAGAATCGTTTGTCATTGTAGAATTTGCTTAGGTATTTCAATGTTACTTGTAACTACTTTTGCTTTCTCAGCGTGGTTGGTTAACTATAAGCACCAATATGCTGTGAATGCAAGTTGCATGCCTTTATAACACCTTATCCTGTCCTGTCTTGAAGGGTACAGCAACTGGAAGTCCAATTCAGCCCCCGCTCGCTCAAAGTAAGGTAAGAAACCTAAATGTTCTTTCTGTTTTGTTCTGGAACGTTTTCTGTAAGAGAAACATATTGTACGGCACTTCTCTTTGGGAATTCTGATCATGGTTTTAGTGAGCAGCCCTGCAGTAGATTCTGGGGTGAGGAAGAGCGCTTACCTCTAGTTGCTCCCGCTGGGCCCAGCGCACTGCCACAGGGCAGGGGCTTCCTGAGGGACCTTTGTTACTAGGCTCCCTTCTTAGCCTTTTCTTAGAAGCAAAATGCTAAGCATCAGAACTACACACTCCAGCCTTGGCGCTGCGTGGCACGCCGACTGTGGGAGAGACTCTGGGGGAGGGACTGGAAAGGTCTCTTCCCGCTCTTGTCTGGTCCAAAGTGCAAGGTCAGGGGCTTCCCTGGTGGCGCAGTGCTTGAGAGTCCACCTGCTGATGCAGGGGACACGGGTTCGTGCCCCGGTCTGGGAAGATCCCGCATGCTGCGGAGTGGCTGGGCCCGTGAGCCATGGCCACTGAGCCTGCGCGTCCGGAGCCTGTGCTCCGCAACAGGAGAGGCCACAACAGTGAGAGGCCCGCGTACCGCAAAAATACAAAACAAAACAAAAAAACCAAGAAAGCTGAAGAACTCACATTCCCTATTTTCAAAGCTAATAAAGACAGTGTGGTACTGGCATAAGGACAGACATATAAATCAATGGAATACAATTGAACGTCCAGAAATAAACCCTTACAACTTCACAGTCATTTGATTTTTGACAGGGATATCAAAACAGTTCAATGGAGTAAGAATAGTCTCTTCAACAAATGGTGCTGAGACAATCAGATATCCACATGCAAAAGAATGAAGTTGAACCCCTACCTCATACCATATGCAAAAATTAATTCAAAATGGATCAAAGACCTAAATGCAATAGCTAAAATTATAAAACTCTTAGAAGAAAACATAGGTATGAATCTTTGTGACCTTGGATTTGGCAGTGTTTTCTTAATACAACACCTGTTATGGAGTGAACTGTATCCCCCCCAAATTCATATGTTGAAGTCTTAGCCTCAGAATGTGATCATATTTGGAGATAGGATCTTCAAAGAGGTAATTAAACTAAAATGAGGTCTTTAGGGTAGACTCTAATCCACTCTGACTGGTATTTCTATGAAGAGGAAATCTGAATACACAGAGACATCAGGGATGTGTGCACACAGAGAGAAGTCCGTGTCAGGAAGGCAGCCATCTGCAAGTCAAGGAGGGAGGCCTCAGAAGAAACCAGACCTGCCAACACCATGCTCTTGGACCTCTAGCCTCCAGAATTGTGAAAAAGTAAATTTCTGTTGCTTAAGCCATCCAGTCTGTGGTATTTTGTTCAGGCAGCCCAACTAATACAATACCAAAAGAATCCCCAAGGTGGAAACAACCAACTGTCTATTAACTGATGAGTGGATAAACCAGCTGTGATATATCCACACAACGGAATATTATTCAGACCTAAAAAAGACTGAAGTTCAGATAGGCACTACAACATGAATGACCCTTAAAAACACTATGCTAAATGAAAGAAGCCAGTCACCAGAGACTGTATGATGCCATTTATACGAAATGTCCAGAATAGGCAAATCTGTAGAGACAGAAAGCAGATTGGTGGTTGCCCAGGGCTAGGGAGCGCGGGAGCTTGGGTGGGAAGTGACAGCTAACGGATATGGGTTTCTTTTGGGGATGATGAAAATATTCTCAAATTGATTGTGGCAAGGATCTCACAACTCTGCAATTGTATTAAAAATCATTGAATTTTATACTTTAAATGGGTGAATTGTATGGTAGTGAATGACACTCAATAAAATTGTTACCCCAGAAAAGCATTCCTTTTTTATAGCTGAGAAGTATGATGTATGGATGTACTACAATTTGTTTAACCACTCGCTTGCTCAGGGACATTTGGGTTGCTTCTAGTTTGGGCTGTTACTAATAAAGTGTTCTGAATATTCGTGTACGAATCTTTGTAGGGACACGTGCCTCAATTTTTCTTGGGTAAATGCCCAGGACTGGAATTGCTGCATCATGGGGTCGGTGTATATTGTACTTTATTAGAAACAGCCAAACAGTTCCAAAGTAGTTGTATCACTTCACACTCCCATCTGTCTCATGCATTTTCATGTCGAACATAGACATTTAGGTATGTTTTATAATATACCTAACGAGTTAGTACAGTCGTATGCACTGATAGTTGTAAATTAATATACATATCGAGATACATGATCCAAACATTTTTACTACAGGGGTTTCTGAACAGACAAGTTCTGTAGCCTGGGGCTAAGAGAGAGTAGATATTGTGCTAAAGGCATTGTATTTGTTTCCTAGGGCGACAAGAACAAATTACCACAAACTGGGTGGCTTAAAATAACAGAAATGTATTGTCTCACAGTTCTGGAGGCCAGAAGACCAAAATCAAGGTGTCAGCAGGGCTGTGCTCCCACCACAGGCTCTAGGGTACTTCTTCCACATCTGGGGGCTCCAGGCGTTCCTTGGTTTATCTTCACATGGCATCTGCCTCTGCCTTCAAGTGACGATTTCTTTTTTCCTCCCTGTGTGTTCTCTTCTGCCTCTTAATCAGGACAGTCGTTGGATTTAGGGCCCACCGGTAATCCAGGCTGATCTGGAGATCCTTAATTACGCATGCAAAGACTCTTTTTCCAAATAAGGTCACATTCACAGGTTGTGAGGGTTAAGACATATCTTTTGGGGGGTGCTCTTCAACCCACTACAGTCCTGTTGTAGCAGAACGAATCAGAAGGAGAAGATGGATTCAAGAGAGTTTGTAGGTTTGATTTGTGTTGTGTTTGTTCTCAAGACACAAGTATAAGTAGACTTGGTGGGGTTTGGTGACAGATCAGATTAGACTAGATGGGGTTTGGGAGGGGAAGGGGCTCACGGATGGTATTCAGTTTTTCAGCTTGGGTGGCAGGGAGACGGTTCTGCCTGGAACACTCTTTTCCCAAGAGAGAAGAGGAAGCACAGGCACGGCATACTCCCTCATTTTATTCTGGTCTCTGCTCAAATGTCACATCCTCAGAGAAGCCTCTCTTATCCATCCTATCTAAAGTGATACATTCTCTGTTGTTCTTTATTGTAATTTAAATTTTCTCTCTCAAGTTCTAAAAATCTGGAGGTAGTCAATGTGGGGATGATATGGGGCACCTCGGTGACAGTTATCTCATAATCCAAGGTGGTTCCTGGATCTCCAGCCTGTCTGTACTGCAGCCAGCAAGAGGGAAGAAGGAGGGATGGCCGAGGGAAAGCTGCACAATCTTAGGAATGGCTCTTGGAAGCTCCCATGAGGCCTCACTTTCTTCTTGTTACGTCCTCCCTCCTGATGCACAGCAAAGCCAGTCTACTGACAGCGGGTGGCAGTGAATGAAGTACAGCGTGTACAGCATCTACTGCAGGGCACCAAGGGGCAGCTCGTGCTTGAAAGACTTTCAGGCAAGGGTTTTTTAAAAGGAGCACTAGGGGTGAGGGTTGCAGGGTGTGTGATCAGTTAGCAGACGTTCTTCTGATTGGTTGGTGGTGAAGTAACAGGGGGATGTTTCAGGAATCTTATTCATCAGCCTTCTGGTTCCAACCAGTCTGGGGTCTATGTGCTTGTGGTCAGCAAGTCACCACCATCCACTGAGTGGGGGTCTTAATTTCTGCAGAACCACTCAAAGATATGCTTCAGATGTTATCTGTATCCCTTCAGGAGGAACTAGGAAGCCTGTGACTATTGTCCTATTTATTAACTGCTCTTTGGAAATCAGGGAAGGCCAAACAAGAAGGGGGTGAGGGAGCATGGAGGGGCTTGCACCTGGGAAGACCCTGCAGGGGCCTGCTCAGTTTCAGTCCCCCCTTTTCGTTAAATTTTATTTTTATTTATTTTTATTTTTGGCTGTGTTGGGTTTTCATTGTTGCACGAGGGCTTTCTCTAGTTGCGGCCAGTGGGGGCTACTCTTTGTTGCGGTGCCCGGGCTCCTCATTTCAGTGGTTTCTCTTGTTGTGGCACGGGGGCTCAGCTGCTGTGGCTCACGGGCTGTAGAGAACAGGCTCAGCAGTTGTGGCGCACGGGCGTAGTTGCTCCGCGGCATGTGAGATCTTCCTGGACCAGGGCTCGAACCTGTGTCCCCTGCATTGGCAGGTGGATTCTTAACCACTGCACCACAAGGGAAGCCCCCCCGCTACCTTTTCTTTGATATTTCTCAACCCTGTGGGGAACAGGGGTAGGACAAGAAAGGGAATAAAGTTTTGGATAGAGAGGTTAATCATAAACTTGGCAGGGGAACTCAGTTTTAGGGGGACTCAGCTTTACTCTCTGGCCAAAACTTGGTCCCCTGGCCACATCTAGTTGCAGGCTGGCTAGGCTTTATTCTGGGGCGCGGGGCCAGGGCACCTAAACATTAGAGCATTTATTAGTTAGGACACAGGGGAAATGGAAATTGTAGGATGCAGCTGTGTCACATACACTCTGATTTATTTTTCCTCCTAGCGCCTGACATAAGGTACATTTAATTTGTGATTTGTTGACTGTCTGTCTCTCTCCACAGAATGTGGGCAGAGACTCTGTTTTGCTCACCTGTGCATTTCTAGTGAACTAGGAAGTGCAGGGCACCTTAAGCGCTTCAGAAATATTTGTTGAGTGAATAAATGACAAGGGGAGGAATCGAGAAGAAGGGAAGTTTAAGAAGAAGAAATAACTGTGATGGGAGACAAATTGAGTTTCAGGTGCCCATGGGATCTAGGAGTTGATATTTACAGGCAGTTGGAAATATGGGTCTGGAGCTCAGGAGAGAGGTGGAGGCCGCAACTCTTGACAAAAGTGATTCTTTGGGTAGGGCACGTTGGGATGGACCTGCAGAAGACTGAGAGAGGAGGAAATAGTCAGCTCAGCTGATCCACCAAACTAGACGCCCCCTCCTCCCCGCCCCTGCACTGGGACGGGCAACTGCTTCCACACCTCCCTTATAGGCCCCTCTGTCACGGGATCAGCCTCACCACTTGGTTTGAGAATGCCCTTTGTAAGAGTGAAACCCCTTGGAGGCGATTCTGGGCGCTACAAGGAGCTCCAGTCCTTTATGTCTCAGCATAGAAAGAATTCAGCAAGAGGCAAAGTGATAGATAAGAGGTGATTTATTAGAATAGGATGCTTGTGAGGCTTACAAGCAGGTGGACGAGAGGGTGCCACACCCTGAGAACTTACTGGGTTACAGTTTTTTAAAAATTAATTAATTAATTAATTTATTTTTGGCTGCTTTGGGTCTTTGTTGGTGTGCGCGGGCTTTCTCTAGTTGCAGTGAGCGGGGGATACTCTTCGTTGCGGTGCCCGGGCTTCTCATTGCGGTGGCTTCTCTTGTGGCAGAGCACAGGCTCTAGGCGCACGGGCTTCAGTAGTTGTGGCATGCGGGCTCAGTAGTTGTGGCTCGTGGGCTCTAGAGCACAGGCTTAGAAGTTGTGGTGCATGGGCTTCGTTGCTCTGCGGCATGTGGGATCTTCCTGGACCAGGGCTTGAACCTGTGTCCCCTGCATTGGCAGGCAGATTCTTAACCACTGCACCACCAGGGAAGTCCCTGGGCTATAGGTTTACAATCAAAGGAAAAGTGGGGATGGGGAGAAGATCCCCGTGTTCCTCATTCGTTGGTAGATGTCATGCTTCCATCATCAGCTCCTCCTCCAGGTTGGGTGGGGGAGTTTTCTTGTCCCTACGTGGTCAAGCTGGGACTGTCATGGCACTATGGAAAAATTACTTCAGGTCTCAGTACAATGAGGGTCTTTCCCTTTGAAATGTCACCTTTCCATAAATTATTGTTTTTTATGTGTGCAGAGAGCATGTCCTAGGGGTCATTAACTTACTGAGCTCACTGGGCAGGATGTGGGTCTCATGCCACTATTGTTTTATTGTTTGGGGGCATGTCTCATGCTTCTGTTGCATGGTTTTGTTGCTAAGCAAGCCTGCTTGGCTTTGTGGTTAAGAAAACTTGCTTTCTTGAGTGATCCTTAACTTACAGGGGTCTCCCATATTTTTTTCTTTACTTACAATTCCCTAGTGGGATTAACTATTTAATTAACCTGCTTTGTCCCTTTACTCTGTCCCTATCATTAGGGCTCTGCAGAGCCAGGATCCACGTGCCATGTTTTATAAATCTAACCAAGAGTGGCTCAGTACACTAGGGGAGAAGCTCCCCAACTCAGGTGCTTGGACCCATCTGTGACTAAGCCGTCACTGGCCCTGGTTAAATAAAAGAAATAAGGACAATATAGTAAAATGAATATTTCACCTTGTTAGAGCAGCAGGGTGGCCTTGAGTCAGACTGCCTGGGCTCAGATCCCAGCTGTTCCATCAGTAGCCCTGTGACCTTGGAGAAGTCACTTAATCTCCCTGTGACTCGGTGTTCTTGTCTATAAAATGGGGATAAAATTAGTTTTTACTTCATCGGGTTGTTCTGTGGGTCAAGCAAGTTAATGTAAGTAAAGAATTTAGAACAATACCTGATATGTAGTAAGTCCTACCTAAGCACTAGTATTATTATAAAACCAAAGGATTTTGTTTGAAAACCAGCCCTTATGTTTACTTCTCTGGGTTAAAATAGTTCTTCCTTTAGGAAATTATGGTAGTGGGAGATGGAAATTACAATGAAAAAAAATCCTTTCTTAGCAAAATGAAAAGCCAGTGCCTAGGTTTTGTCTGTATGTTTAATTTGCTGGCCTGTGCAATCCCATAGCCTGGGAACCCTGCCTAAGGGTTGACATGGACTCTCCTATGTGAGCATTTCCCTCCATATTTTGGAGCTAATTCTAAGGGGTAGGATTGAGGAGGACCTTCTGTTGGACCTGTGAGCTTGGCTGTGTGTGGGCACTGGGGAGAACTATCCCAGGAAACTCGGGGTAACCAGCAGGGTGATTTAAGATTGCTCTGTTCCAACACGATATGGGCATCCTTTGGGGCAGGAGCTGGCCTCAGATAAGGAGCAGGGCTGAAGCCAGGCAGGACTCAGCGGTCTGGTTAACCCTTCTTCCTGCGGGCCATTATTCTTTATGCACAGGAGGCTCTCAGGTTCCGAGGCAATGGAATGAGGATGGGATGCCCAGGAATTGACAGGACCAGACTGGGCTTTCCTTTGGCTTCCCTGAGGGACTGTCACCCCTAAAGGGGAGTAGAAGGCTTCTTGGGACAGAAGCTGAGCAAGCTGTCTCTAGGGGGTCAGGCCCTTTCTGAGCCAGGTAAATAGGTCAGGGTTGAGCAAGGGGCAGGCAGGCAGGGACCTTAATGAAACCTGAGAGGGTTGGGACTTGGGTGAAGCAAGAGAGGTGCTTAGGGTGCAAGGCCTCTCAGTCCCGGCCCTAATACCTGAGGCCTTCGGTCTACAAATTCCAGTTATCAGTTGAAAGTTGAAATGCCTACAGGGGCCAGTCAGCTGTGTGTACCAGTGAACAGGTGGGCTGGGTGGGGCCTGGGCAAGCTGCAGCACACCTACCTTGTCTGAAGGGGGCAGTGGTGCTCAGTGCCAGCTGCTTATTGCCAGTGATAACATGGGCTCTGTGTGGCTAGACTTTAGGTGCCAGAAACCTGGATTTTAAAGTGACATGGGCTTCCCTGGTGGCACAGTGGTTGAGAATCTGCCTGCCAATGCAGGGGACGTGGGTTTGAGCCCTGGTCTGGGAAGATCCCACGTGCCGCGGAGCAGCTGGGCCCGTGAGCCACAACTACTGAGCCTGTGCGTCTGGAGCTTGTGCTCCACAACAAGAGAGACCGCTACAGTGAGAGGCCCGCGCACCGCGATTAAGAGTGGCCCCCGCTCGCCGCAGCTAGAGAAAGCCCTCGCACAGAAACGAAGACCCAACACAGCCAAAAATAAATAAATAATTTAAACTGACATGTCATTTTCAAGTGTTGGCTCATAAAACATTCGGTGGGCCAAATAAGATGTTTTAGCCTGGTGGTTGTCGATCTATAACTTCTGTTGTGATGTTGTTGGAGGGCAGCACTTCGGGCGAATGCGAGAGGAAAGGAGGCAGGCTGAGGTGATTTTCCAACCCCAGACACTCCTCACAGCCTTCTCACGCAGGAAGCAGAACTGTGCAAAGCTGATGAGAAAGTCACGATGGACTTGCGTCCAATGTGCTCCAGATCTGTAGGACCACTAGGACCCTGGAGGAGCCACTGGTCGGCAGCATCCACGAGAGACTGCTGAAAGTCTCCATGCTGAAATCCATTTCAGTCATTTCCTCCAGACGTCCCCGTAGAAAGTAAGGGTCTAAATCAGTCATTCTCATTCCTGGTAGTCCCTGGGACTCACCTGGGGAACTTTCAAAACGATGTTTGGGGCTTCCCTGGTGGCGCAGTGGTTGAGAGTCCGCCTGCCAATGCAGGGGACACGGGTTCGTGTCCTGGTCTGGGAAGATCCCACGTGCCGTGGAGCGGCTGGGCCCGTGAGCCATGGCCGCTGTGCGTCCGGAGCCTGTGCTCCGCAACGGGAGAGGCCACAGCAGTGAGAGGCCCGCGTAGAGAAAAAAAAAAAAAAAAAAAAAAAAGGATGTTGGACAGCACCCCAGGTCAATTCAGCCATCATCTCTGGGGCTGGGGCCTGGGTATCAGCATTTGTAAAAGCTCTCCAGGTCATTCTTTTTTTTTTGGCCGCACCACACGGCTTGAGAGGTCTTAGTTCCCTGACCTAAGTGATTGAACCCGCGCCCACGGCAGTGAAAGCACTGAGTCCTAACCACTGGACCACCAGGGAATTCCCAACACCACGGATCTAACTAATATGAACACTGGGTCAGGGTCCCTTCCTGGTGCTTCTTTTCAGAATGTGCTGTGCACAACAGGCCCCCCACTGTGTCAGGAGTCCAAGATGCTGCCCTGGTGTGGGCAGTGGCCTTACTCTTTTCTCTTTTTGCTTTCTCTTTCTCTTTGAGACCTTAAACAAGCTCTTTAAATTCCATAACCCTCATCGACTGATTAAGTGGGGATAATGATATTTGCCCTTCTAACGTCACCAGCCTGTTATCAGGAGAAATGAGGCAATAAATGAGAAACTGCTCTGTAAACTGTCAACATTATGCAAGCATTGCTGTTACAGGTGTGCTGCCAGATGCTGGGGTACAGCTTTCATCCGCTGCAGAGAATTTCTGGTATAAAGTTCCTAGTGCCATGGGTCTGATGCAAATTGTTTCATTCTGACTTAGCTGCAGCCCTCATTCTCTTACCAGCAGGGGTGTTTTGTGGGTTGGCAGCCCAGCACTGTCTGACCCTCCACCCGCCATCCCAACTCATACAGGAGGAAGCCCAGTAAATGAACAGAGAAACCCAGGGGACTTCTGGGAGAGGGGAGGGCCATCTCGAGGGTGAGGAGAGACCTGTGGAACTAGGTTTCCCATGGTCCAGGTCTTTGCTGCTTTTCCTCAGGGTCTGTGGAGTAATCAGCAAAGGGACTTGGCTGGGGTCCAAGAGATACGTGACAGCAAGAAAAGAGGCAGAGTAATAAAGAAGTGCAAGGGATGATAACTGGCATGACAGAAAGGGGAGACAGGCCCAGCTCTGAGCCCAGTGTGGGACATAGCAGTGCAGAATGGACTCTGGCCTCAGGAAGCTGTCTGATTGGGGCAGATAAGGCCACCCCCCCAGAAGACAGTCAAAAATATCAGGCAGACTGTTATGACTCAGTGTTACTTATCTGAGAACCAGGCTGCAGTGAGGTAGTGGGGAAGGATGGACAGAGCACTGGCTGGGCAAGATGGCCCACCTGCTGCTTCTCACATTCTTAGTCTGTAAAGAAGAGTCTTGGTCTAGATCTAGATGGACTCTGAGCACAGTCCGAGTTTGCCCTGTGGAGGTGCTGAGGCCTGGGAGACTGCAGTGAGTAGCCGTGGTCAGGGAAGAGTTTACGGGGAGGGTGGGAGAGCTGGGCCTTCGGCGAGAGGGACACCGGTCAGGTGGAGGTGAGTGGAGAGGGCCGAGCAAGCAAGGAGATATGGGCAGGGGCTCCAACAGGATGGACGTGGAGTGGGCCAAGAAGAGTGGGAAGTGGCTTTGCTGTGGCCAACAGTGGAGGAAGAGATAAGCGGGGAAGAGTGGAGTCAGATTACAGAGGGCCTCAGACACCAGGCAGAGATGTTTGAACCACTCCATCAGGAGGGAGGGAGCCACGCAGGGGTTTCGGGCAGGGTTACGCTGTGATTAGGCTGCTTTTTAGCAGGAGTAGTGTGGCTGGGACCTCAGAATGACTTGGATGGCGGGAAGCCAGGAACCAGGAAGTCTTGCAATATTTCTGGCGTGGGCTGCTGAGGACTGAGGGTTGGGAGGAGGCGGTGGGGCAGGCCTAGGGATATTTCTCAGGGAATACTGATAGGTCTTGGGACATGGCTGCATTCAGGGGATGTGGAGGAGTGAGTCACCTTAAGAAGCAGGTTCTCTCTGGAAGGCAGGGAAGAGAAAGCACTGGCAGCCTCCCTGCCTGCAAACAGAACATCTCCGGGTAGCCGGGCCGTTGGAAGGGTTAGCTTCTCCCTAGCTCCAGTTCAGATAAGACATCTCAGTTGCAGTGGAGGGCTTGGTGATGATGCTGGCTGGGCCTGTGTTAAGGGGTATGTGTGCTCCTGATCGCTGCGCTGGGCTCATTCCACCTTCGAGTGCCAGGCCGTGGGCTGAGTGTGAGACAGAGCAATTAACAAAGCACAGTTCTCGATCCTGCTGAGTCTGGCAGAATCACACTCGCAAGACGCAAACGGCACTTGAGAACAACCAAATTGTTCCCATGCGCCCAATTTTGCTTTATGGCCATGCAGGTGGTATAAGTGTTTGATGGATGCCAGGAAACCTCTCTGTTCCTGGTTTATAATGATACTATCCAGGGGGCAGATCCAGGTTTTGTGAAGCTTTAAAGCTTGAAATAATGTTGGGGAGCCTCTTTGGAAAATAATTCAAAATTACAAATATAAAATTGATAGGCCCTCTGAGGGCCTAGAATTGGGGGAATGCAAGCAAGAAGCCCTGAAGTGTAAACCTCATCAGCTTCCCAGTCAATCTTATGATAATACCTACCATTTATTAATTGTATATTATAAGCAGGTATTTTATTTGTAGTATTTCACAGCAACCAAGGGAGGTAGGTGGGCATTAGTATCTCCACGTTATAGATGAGGAAGCAGGCTCAGAGAGGTGACCCTGGATGCCACAGCCATAAAGCTAGGGGGCAGGGGCTGTGCTCTGGACTGAGGGCTCTGGCCTCAAGGGCCACAACTGAGACCCTCTTCAATTGGTGATGTCAAAGCCATGCCCCTGAGGGCCGTTCTGGACCTAAACCACCCCCTCCTGACTCCACTGTACCTTTCTTAGGCCTGGCCCGGGGCCCCCAGGATCCAGGGCTGGGGTAGAGGTTATGGGGTTGGACACTGGCCATCTCAGGGCACCATGTGGTGCAGCCTTGGTTTAAGTATCATGGCCTATTTAGGCAGAGGCTACATACGACTGGGAGGACAGCAAAACCCAGGGGTGCACTCGTTCTGAAAACACACAGACCCAAAGTCTAATCCTGGATCTACAGCTTTCTGGTTGTACAGCAAGACACATGGCCTCAGCGAGCCTCCACTTGCTTACCCGTTGAATCGGAATAGTAACCACTTCTTTGTATTTTGAGCTCATTACATGTCCTTTTGTAAGGCAGTAAAGCTCCTGGTGGTGTTTGGCACACAGAAGCAATTAATCTAAGAATCCTATGTAGCCATCAGTCCTAGTAGCAGCATAAACACCTCTGATTCCTCACTTCCCTTCCCCCCTTTAAAGTCGAATGGTTTTCTAGGGATTCCTCCCAGCCCGGCTAACTTCCTCCGGGAAGTGAGAAAGGTTGCACCTAGGATGGGCGCCCAAACTGTCCCCCAGCCTCCAGCGAGCCTGGGTGCTCAGGGGGCCGGGGGGGGGGGGCGGGGGATGGGGACAGGCCGGGGCCTGCAGCTCAAGTCCCGCCCAGCGGGCGTACGCCCTTCGGGAGGGCCGGCCGAAAGAACCGGTGACTCAGGGGCGGACGCTGTGGGGCGTCGCTCTTGCTTTAGCAACACAAATCCGCCAGCCGGGGATTAGGCCTGGAGGCGCCGCAGCACGGGCGGGCCAGGGTGGGGCGGGGTGGAGTGGTATGATGCTCCGTCGGTGAGGGCCCAGGTGGGGCTCGGCGCTCGGCCCCTTGGGCCCGCGAGAGCCGGTTGGCGTGGTGACCCGGTGCGAGGACCGCGAAGCCTCCGGGATCTCGCTTCCGCCGCCACAGGCCCCGCTCGCTTTCCACGCCCACTTCTTCGAGCCCCCCTCCGGGCGTCTCTCCTTCCACGGAACTCCCAGGGGCGAGCCCTAATTTCCAAGGAAGGGGACCGCCGCCCCTAGGCTGCCCCGTTCGGCAGCAAACCGGGCTGGGCGATGCCTCTTCTTGCGTCCCGAGCCTCCCCGCCTGCGCCCCGCCCGAGCAGGGCGCCGCCACGCGTGACGGTGCGCGCGCGACAGAACCTCCCGTCCCTGCGCCGGCTCCCTACGTGGGGGACGTGCCGGGAGATGCCGGGCTGTGGGGGATTTCGCGGCGTCGCCCGCCCCCTTTCCGGCACGGGGAGGAGCAGCCACCGAGCCCCCCCGGCCCTGGCCCGGCCGCGACCGCCCGGCGCTGCAGAGGCGCGCGGCAGCCAATGGGCGCCGAGGAGGTGGGCCGGCTGGAGGCTGTCACCCTCGCGGGGACGGGAGCGCGGAGACTGGGAGCGCGCGAGCCGCCGCCGCGCCCCAGGTCGTGGGGGAGGAGCGGCCGGAGGAGGAGGAGGAGGAGCCGCGGAGCTGCAGCCCGGGGACCACTGCTCACTCAGGCTGCGGAGGACAGACGCCCGCCCCAAGCCTGCCGCCCCGCGTCCCCGACCGCCAGCATGATCGCCGCGCAGCTCCTGGCTTATTACTTCACCGAACTGAAGGATGACCAAGTCAAAAAGGTGAGCCCCCGCCGGCGCCGCCGCCCGGCGCTCTGCCCGCAACGTTGCATTCCGGTATCCGCTCGCCGCCGCAGCCGCCTCCATCCTCCCGCGCCCAGCCTCCCCCAGGCCAGCATTGGTTGGACCGCAGGGCGGTGGGGAAGGCTTCGCCCTTTGATTCTTCCCGGGATCGTATGCTGCGTGTGTGTGTGTGTGTGTGTGTGTGTGTGTGTGTGTTGGGGGGTGGGGGGGAGACCCCCGAGACTGGGCTGCCTGCTGCGGCGTCCTTGAAACGGGATGTGGATGTCAAATGGGCCCCCGGGCCGTGCGGGGAGGGTGACCGTGTGGCAACTGGTGGGTTGGTCCACAGGGCCTGTTTGGTACGGTCCAAGCGCCATGGGCGGAGGAGTGATCACAGAGATGCTGGGGAGGTGAGCGCGCAGCAGGCGGGGGTGCTGGCTGGAGGCCATGCATCCCATATTTGGGGTTCCCAGTGGAGGGCGTCGGGTGCCCGGAAAAGCTGTCACCCCGGCTCTCCCAGTTGCGGCTGCTCCTTAATCTGAAGACGGGGCGACCGGCACGGCTTCCTGGAACAAGGAGAAGCGTGGAGGCCACCGGAAACTTTGCTTATAGGCCTCAGGTCTGGAGCGGCATGTCTGAATGGAATTTTTTTATCCCTCTCCGTGACCACTCTGCTCTCTTAAGCTGTAATTTCCAGCCAGCCCAGGGAGCTCAAATAAGAGACTGGTCTTTTGAGTCGGATGGAGGCCTTGACATGTATGCTTGTGGCATGTGTGTACTTGCACAAGGACACATTTCCCTACCCTGAGGTATTGCTGCCTTTAACTTATGTCTAACATAAAATCCTGTCTGCTGGCAGGTGTTAAAGGTGTATCTCTCCCTTATACCCGCTTTGGCGTCAAGTTTTTGAGAAACAGCCTAAGCTGTAGGGAAAGACGCCCATTTTATCATTGCCACGCCTGACAGATCTCCTGACCCATCCACACCCAGAATGGGTGACATTATTGCTGGGATAAGCTGGGGTGGACAGCAAAGTCAACCTGACTTTGGAGTTCAAACAAAGGAGCTGTACCTACAGGTGAGAGGCAGGAGCCACAGGTCTGCAGCCACAGGATGTTCAGTGCTCTTCTTAACCACCCAAGACAGCCCCCTCCTCTGGCACAACAGGAAATGGGCCTGCAAAGGGCAGTGACCTCATCAAGGTCACCCGAGGAGTTAGAGGGAGAGCCAGGGCGGGACCCAGGTCTCCGCCTCCCTCCACTGGGAACTTGACTGAGGCTCCTCCTGGAAGTCAGCTGAGGGGGAGGTGCTGAGACAAAGGCATTGGGGATGCTGCTTGGATCCTGGGTCCTGCGCTGAGTGGGGACCAGAGTTGGGTAGTTAGGAGAGAGGCCTGGGAATCTGCCACGGTCCCTCATGGCTACAAGTGGCAGTGACTATAGAGTTGTCAAACCGTGGGACTCATGCTCACTCCCGTGGAGCACCCTGGAGCCTCCTTCTGACCACTGAGCTTGGGGAGCTCTGCACCTCAACATGTGCATTTCACCAGTTTTCTTCAGTGGTGTTGTGTATCCTTGATGTTCTTCCCATTTCACAGTGGGGGATTTAAGGCATAGATGAGTTCACTGCCCTCTCCCTGCACACGGTGCCCTCTGTAGCTCAAGACAGCGGATCACTGAGGTGGGGACCCGAATGACCTTGTAAGCCTCCAGCATCCACAGCCACCAACGTCTGTGTGGCCGCCAGGGGCCATGCTGGGTTGAGGTTTGGACTGCCCTCAGTGGGGCCTATTTTATCAGGCACGCAGTATCTAGTGTGGCCCCAGAGCCCTCCACTCTCGTGGTGGCCTGATTCACACTCTATCCACCAGGCTCCTGTAGGCATCTGACTGTGTGACTTCTGAATCAATTGATCCTCAAGTCCCTCCTCCGAGACTGGCATTCTGAAATTCCCTCCCCGCCCTCCTCTGGCGTCAGAACCTTGCTGGAGGTGGGTCTTGAGGCCAGAGCTTCCACCAGATAATATTACTGGTCAAGGAGAGTCTTGAAAACAGGCTGGCTTTCTTGCACCTCATGGAGGAGTTCTCAGGCTGCTTTCTATGGGGGGAGTATGTGGATTCCTGCCAGGGGGTCACCTCGGCCTTCGTGATGGGCTGTGTGACTCTGCCATCCGTAATGGTGGTTCTCAGGAAGCTTCCTGGGCCTCCTGAGCACATAGTGGGCACTTGTTCTGATGGCCTAGTCAGTTTTCCTGGCCCCTACTCGAGCAGATCCTGGGAGACTCCATGTGCTCTCCTGGGACTCAGGACTTTTTAGAGACCAGCTTTTCCTACCTACCACTTACCCTGGGACTCCAAGGTACGTCCTCCACTTGCAGGACTCCAAGCCCTGTTCCTCCTGCGGGTTCTGGGCCCTATCTGCAACCTGATGAGGACCCAGTGCAGACAGCCCCCACCCCGCCGCACCTGCCAGCGTGGGCAGCCATGGTGATTCAGCCCTCCAGCCCTAGGTGGCCTCTGGAGCTCTGGAGACAGCGCTGGCATCCCACACTAATCCTCATCCATCTACTTGCCCTCTGGCCTGGGTGTAGAGGGAAGATGGGGATGGTGCCAGGGAAGGTTTGTGGGATTGCTCAGGATACAAAAGTGATCGTGAAGGGGTATCATTTCTCCCCCCGTTGCCTATGAGACACATCAGTAATTCAGCCTCATAAATATATCCTGGGTTGAAACAGGCCAAGCATCTGGCTTCCCAGCCTGGAGTCCCATCTTCCAGACTGCATCTGCATAGTGTTGGATGATGTGGTGCGGTGAAAAGGGTGTCGTGGCATTAGACTGAAGTTAAGTATAAAACATAGATTTCCCTTTTACTCTTCTAGTGCTTTTAGGAGGAAAAGGATGCACATGTGTGCTTGTGAAAGGTTCCGTTCATCAGAATACCAGACATCTGTTAATTCTGCAGCTAGAGCCTGGGTCTTTTTTTTTTTTTTTTTAATTATTTATTTTATTTATTTTTGGCTGTGTTGGGTCTTTGTTGCTGCACGCAGGCTTTCTCTAATTATGTTGATGGGCTTCTCATTGTGGTGGCTTCTCTTGTTGCGGAGCTTGGGCTCTAGGCATGCAGGCTTCAGTAGTTGTGCATGGGCTCGGTAGCTGTGGCTCGCGGGCTCTAGAGCGCAGGCTCAGTGGTTGTAGAGCCTGGGTCTTTTGACCTCCAAGTAACTTTTACTTTTAACTTTTACATGCCTCTCATCTTGCCTGCTTCCTCCACTTGGGTTAGCCATTAAGAGCTCGAAGGAGGGTAAAGGATTACGTAGTACTCTCTTCCTTTAGGAAAGGAAGATGGGTCCAGCAAGGTCAGAACTGGGCCTCTAAAGAAAAACTAGACGTCCTTTCCTTCAGGGTTGACAGATGGTGAGCAAATGCCGGTGGATTTTCTCTGGGAGGGATCCCCATGATCCTAAGGAATCCCCCTAAGCAGGTGAGCAACAGGTGTGATTTGTCCAATGGCTGAACCCAGAGTCCTCGAGTGGTTGGCTCAGGAAGGCAGAGGAGAGTATGCTTAGCAGTTAAAAGGCTACCAAGTTCTTTTTCCTGGGAGCCCATGTATTCCAGCGGCAAAAGCAAGCATTTAAAAAATGCCCATTTCCGTATTGCTCGGGGGTGAGAGAGATGAGAGTTAGAAAATTATGAAAACTATCTCATGCACCTTTTGATCTGGTGTTATACAAGCATCCAGTAAGAGCCTCACTCCCTGGGGAATCTTCATTTCATAATCCCTGTCCCCTCTGCCTTGGATGTTCCTTGGAGTTCTCCCCCTAAGAAAATGCCCAGCACTTCATTTGGTTTGATAATTTGGGATTGTCGTGAGGGAATAAACTGGGAAAGTGGGTGGGTATGCAGGACTTTCACATCTGGCCGTGCTGCGCTGTCCTCCCACATTCCTCCTGTTTTCTGGAGAAAAGACTGATTTGTCTCCATGTGTGTCTGCAGTCAGGGGTTCCTGCCTGATAGAATTAGCCACTGGAGTCAGCGCTGAACATGCCTGAGGAGGCCCTGGAGGAGATGCTGGATAGAGAGGCATCCATACAGCTCCGTGTCCAGGAAGCAGTCATGGCTAGACAGCAGGCACCTGCTTATTGATTTGAGGCCCTTTAGAATCAAATCCGATCATGGGACCTCAATCATTTCTTCAGAAAATGTTTGAGTCCTTTATTATGTGCAGAGTATTGTGCTAGGATGGGGTGACAGCTATAAACCTGGTAGAAATAGTCCCTATTCTCATGGAGTATAAATAATTATTTGCTGTCTTATGATAAGTGCAAAACAGAGAATGCTATGAGAGCTATAGGGGCCAGTGGTCAGATCTTGGGTGGGAAATCACTAGCCTAAGAGTTGCTTAAAGCCAGGCTGTAAGGAATTCCCTTGTGGTCCAGTGGTTAGGACTTGGCACTTTCACTGCCGAGGGCCTGAGTTCGATCCCTGGTTGGGGAACTAAGATCCCACAAGCTGTGCAGCACGGCCAAAAAAAAAAAAAGAAAAAAAATCAGGCTCTAAATGTACAAATGGAAATATTATACTTAGAAACTTCGTAAGGGAGAGTCGAATAGATAGTTACCAAAATGTAGCTTTGCTTTCTTTTTTTTTTATTATAAATTTATTTTTATTTATATTATTTACTTTTGGCTGCATTAGGTCTTCGTTGCTGCACTCGGGCTTTCTTTAGTTGCGGCGAGCGGGGGCTACTCTTCGTTGCGGTGCACAGCCTTCTCATTTCAGTGGCTTCTCTTGTTGCGGAGCACAGGCTCTAGGCACGTGGGCTTCAGTAGTTATGGCACACGGGCTCAGTAGTTGTGGCTCACGGGTTCTAGAGTGCAGGCTCAGTAGTTGTGGTACACGGGCTTAGTTGCTCCGCAGCATGTGGGATCTTCCCGTACCAGGGCTTGAACCTGTATCCCCTGCACTGGCAGGCGGATTCTTAACCACTGCGCCACCAGGGAAGTCCCTTGCTTTCTCTTTTTTTTAATGGGTTGTTGTCGCTGAGCATCCCAAGACACCTTCTGGGTGCCATATCAGCTATCAATTGTGTGTGTAGCTATATGTGTGCGTGTATGTATATATGTCTGTCTATACCTAACAATACACATAGACACACTAACGTGCACGTGTGTGTGTGTGTGTATGCTTTCATCTGATCTTTCAGAAACCTGAGCGATGATGTCACGATAGGAAGTATTATTCCTGAGCTCCCGGGGCAGCTCCCTCCCCCTCGCAGCTCCTCCCCTGGACATCCTGCTGCCTTGTGTACAGTGGACAGAAGGCAGAGATTTTATTCCCCATTTAGAAACAGGGACTGACTGGAGGCCCAGAGGAGATGAATGACTCTCAAGGTCTTAGAAAATCTGGAATGGGATCCATAGGGCCATTCTTGCTCCCCCCACTTCTTTCCTTTAGGAGAAAAACCCATCTTTGTTGATTTGAACAATTTAACTTAGAACCTGTATTTTAATTCTCTCCCCCACAAATCAATACATATGAGTTAATTTTTTATTATGAAATATTCGGGGTGCGTAAAAAATATTGAAATTAACATAACAAACACTTGTGTATCCACTCCTCAGCTTGCGAGGTAACAGACACAATTACAATTACATTACAGACACGACTAAAACCCCTTCTATGCCCGTCTTCAAGTCACATTCATTTCTCCTCCCAGAGATGACCTCTGTCCTGAGTTTGGTGTTTTATCATTTCCTGCATGTTTTAATATTTTTATTACATATCATGTATCTATGAACAGTATGTAGTGTTACTTTATATGGCTTTAACCTTTTGTAAATGGTGTTATCCTGTTTGTATCCTTCTGCAACTTGCTTTTTTTTAAGCTCAACGTTGTATATTTGACATTCTTCCATGTTGATCTGTATACCTCTGTTTCATCAGTTTAAACTGCCGTATGCCCTTACGTTGTGTGAATACACCAAACTAATTTATCTGTTCTTTTGGTAAGCCTTTGAGTTTCTGATTTTTCAAATTACAGACAGTGCCCCCATGATCCTTCTGTACACACGTAAGTTGCTCTAGGCTGTGTTTCTAGGGCTGAAATCGCTCAGTGGAGGAGTGAGTGCATCTTCCCACTTTTAAGATTTTGCCAAATTTCCTCCGTGGTCATGTCAGCTCCCAGTCCAGTCAGAAGTTTGTACAGGTTCATATGGTTCCACAGCCAACCCTTGGTTACAGTAAAACCTTAAAATTTTTTAATAGGTAATTTTGAAAAAAACTGTTTCTTCCCAGCCATTTCCACTCACATACAACATTTGAGCTTGGCTTAAAATTAGCCATTTCCTAGTTTACCTTATGAAGGGGAGCCCTTGCTGCCCAGTGTTACTGAGTGAGGTTGACAGCTCACTGTGAGCAGTGCCCACCCCATTGGCTGTTAGCACAGTGCCCAAGTGGTGGCGGGGTAGGGCGTACAGAGAGAGGCTCGTGAAGGCTCTCTGTGTCCCCTTGTGCTCTAGCATGAATTCGTTAAACTTTTCTGGGAATTAAAACAAACAAGTGTGCTTTTGCCTGCACACACTCTCTTCCTGGGTGGATCTGACTGGGGCAGGGCTGGCTTATCTGTCCCCTAAACGTTTCTCTATTACAGAAAGCTCATGCTGGCAGCCTCTCTCAGACTATCTTCCGTAAAAGGAGAGGGTGGCTGTGCGCCACCTGCCCCCCGCCCCCCACCAAGGCACACTGCAGTGTGAGGTCTGCAGCCCAGCCCTTTGCAAATGCGGTCCCTGGGGAGGCAGAAAATGTCAGATCACGTTCATCTGATTGCATGCTTGGTTACAGGCTCTCAGACGCCGAGGCCTTGAGGGGGCCTTGGAGGGAAGGGTGCACTGAATGCCTACTAGGGGCCTCTCTTTCTTAAAATGGGTCTTATTTAATCATCAATAGTAACAATACTAATCGAAGCCAACATATATAATGCCTGTCACATTTGCTGCACCAAAGGCATTACATCCTCACAGGTCCCCCGTGAGGTGGGTACCCTTATGATCGCCACTTTTGGATGAGGACTCTGAGGCTCAGATATAAACAGAAGAGCCAGCATTCAGACGCATTAAGTCTTCTGGCAGAGCCCCTGCTTTTTTTTTTTTTTAATTGAGATATAAGTCACATACCATAAAACATAGCATTTAAACAATTTTTTTTAAATAAATTCATTTATTTTATCTTTGGCTGCATTGGGTCTTCGTTGCTGCACACGGGCTTTTTCTAGTTGTGGTGAGTGGAGGCTACTCTTCGTTCTGGCGCGTGGGCTTCTCATTGCGGTGGCTTCTCTTATTGCGGAGCACGGGCTCTAGGCGCGTGGGCTTCAGTAGTTGTGGCATGCAGGCTCAGTAGTTGTGGCTAGCGGGCTCTAGAGCGCAGGCTCAGTAGCTGTGGCGCACGGGCTTAGTTGCTCTGTGGCATGTGGGATCTTCCCGGACCAGGGCTCGAACCCGTGTCCCCTGCATTGGCAGGCAGATTCTTAACCACTGCGCCACCAGGGAAGCCCAACTTACCATTTTAAAGAGTGCAAGTCTGTGGTGTCTAGTATGTTCACAAGGTTGTACAAACGTCACCACCATCTATTTCCAGAACATTTTCATCACCCCCAAAAGAAACCCCATACCCATTAAGCAGTCACTCCCCATTGCTCCCTCCACCCTGATATCTACTTTCTTTTTTTAATGGATTTGCTTCTTCTGGACGTTTCATATGAATGGAATTATATAATGTGTGACCTTTGTGTCTGGTTTCTTTCACTTAGCATGTTTTCAAGGTTCATTCATACTATAGCATGTTTGAGTACTTCAGTTCTTTTTATTACTGAATAATATTGAGTTGTTTCTCTATACCACATTTTGTTTATGCATTTGTTAGTTGAGGGACATTTGGGTTGTTTCCACTTTGCGGCTGTTATGATAATGCTGATGTGAACGGTTTTCCCTGTGTGGACATACGTTTTCATTTCTCTTGGGTATGTGTGTAGGAGTGGAATTGCTGGGAGAGCCCCTGCTTCTGTCCACCTGAGAAAGGCATCATCTCCATTTAGAAATGAGGACACTGAGGTCCCCACGTAGTGAAGTGACTTGCTGACCACACAGCTCATGAGTGATAGGGACAGAAACACTACCAGGTCCCCTGACTCAGAAACCCATGTTCTTTCCACCATAACACATCCAACTCTGATTTTGCTGTTGAGGGAAACAGATTCAAGGAAGGAAAGAGGCGGGGCCAGGGCAGAGCTGGGCATGAGACCCTCCATACTCCCCCGATTCCCATTCCCCATCCTCCCCTTCCTCCCCATCCTCCCCTTCCTCCCCTTCCTCCCCATCCTCCCCTTCCTCTCCTTCCTCTCCATCCTCCCCTTCCTCCCCTTCCTCCCCATCCTCCCCATCCTCCCCATCCTCCCCTTCCTCCCCATCCTCCCCATCCTCCCCATCCTCCCCTTCCTCCCCATCCTCCCCATCCTCCCCTTCCTCTCCTTCCTCCCCATCCTCCCCATCCTCCCCATCCTCCCCATCCTCCCCTTCCTCCCCTTCCTCCCCATCCTCTCCATCCTCCTCATCCTCCCCATCCTCCCCAGCATCAGCACACTGGTTTGTGCCTGCCATCCCCACCCCTCCACCCCTCCACCCCCAAGCTGCTCAGTGTTGACCAGCTCCCTCCACTTGGGCAGGAAATTGACCCAATAAAGTCTTTTACAGTGAATGTTAGGGATTTTCTCTGGTTTTCAAATTTTTCTCTGTACCCTTTTCATTTGTCCCCTTCCCTCCATCCTGTTTGCAATTAAAAGAGGACACTTGGGGAGGCCAGTGCTTTCCCTGAAAGACCTCCCCATGCTTCCTATAAGGCATTATTCTAGCTTTCTCTCCCAGCTTCTGCCTGGCCCTACTGTAAGCAGCTGATTTCCTTGATTGATTGACACGTGGGGTTTGCCTTCAGCCTTGTTATTCAGTCTGATCTCATTTCTCTAATGTCCCCTGGTGCCTTCCGGGACCCTCTCTGGGTGGGTGGGGTGAGTTGAGTTGGAGACCCGCAGGCCATCCTTGTAACAAAGACACCAAGTCACATTTGCAAAGTTCTTTTCCACTCTCAAAATACTTTTACATGCTTGATTTAGTGAAGTCCTTCTGGCAAGCTTGGGTGTAGGTGTTTCTTTCTGCATCTTACATGTGGGGCAGGCAAGCTTCAGGAAGTGGAAGTGATCTGATCTTTGGTGGCCAGAGAACAGAGGGCTGGGATGGAGACACAGGTCTGTCTGACACTAGTAGGCAGCTGTCACTGTCATGCAGATCCAGGACTTCGGTCCAGGGCTTCAGGCTTCTAAAGCAGTGCATTGCAGTGGGCTCCCAGCAGAAATCATCACCCAAGGCTCCCACGATGGGGATGTGATTGGAGTGCTAGAGCCGTGCTGTCCACAACAGTAGCCACCAGCCACATGTGGCTCTTGAGCACCTGAAATGTGGCAAGTCTGGTTTGAGATGTGCTGTTGAACATAAAATACAGGATTTTGAAGACTCTGTATGACAAAGATATATAAAATCGCTCGTTGATCATTTAAAAAATATTACATGTGGGAATAATATGTTGGATATATTGGGTTAAATGTTATTAAAATTAATTTCACCTGTTTTTAAAAATCTGGCTACTAGAAAATGTTAAATTACATATGTGGCTTGCATTGTATTCCTACTGGAAGCACTCTGCTAGACAGGAAATTTTATGCTTCAGAAGTTCAGGCAGAGGCACTCTGCATTTAAGGCAGTGGGTTCCTGCGGTCCTTGGGCCTCAATTTCCTCATCTATAAAGCCAGGAGCCTGGAATCCTTTATCTCTCAAGGATCCCTCTAGCTTGAGCAGTGTTGTTAGGTGGACATCAAGCTCTCTGGGGCTCAGTTTCCTTATCTGTCAGATGGGGTAAATGATTCCTACCTCACTATCTGCCCATTTATCAAATCAGAGAATGGATATGGAAACACTTGGAAAGCGTACTGAACTGTACAAATGTCAGACGTTATCATCGTTGTTCACCTGGAACACACCTGTAGGCACCTGCCGAGGCATGGTGGGGGAGTGTAGCTTCCTGGATAACAGGGTAAGCGGACAGAGCCCTGAGCCGGGGCAGGGATCCTGGGTACCATTCTGCTTTGCCACCATGGGATTTTGAAAAGCCTGTGTTCTGAGGAATCCATGGTGTCGTGGAGCTCCTATGCCCACCATATGAAGACGAGAGGGCAGTTTTCATTGTTGGTTTTTTACTGATGGAAAAACACAGAGATGGAAGTGACTTGCCCAAGGTTATAGAAGGAATCTGTATAGCTGGAGGAGGCCTGAAGCCCTTCACTTTCCAGCCCAGTCTGCTCCCATCACTGCAGTATTTGCGAGCCATGGCTCTGGGGTCTGGTTGTCTCATAGTGAAAGCAGAGCTGTCCGTACTTCGGACCCTCTCTTCCCTCTCGTCTGGAGGCACCTGGCACATTGGGAACTGTGAGTCTGGTGCCTGGCCCTGCCAAAGCCATTGACCGTGAGGCCCAGAACGAAGCCTGTTGTTCTTGCCCCGCCACATTCCAGGGCTGTTCTGTTCCCCTTGAGGGACTGGGTACCTCCTTTATTTTTAGCTAGTTCAGTGTGACAGCTTTGTTCTTGTCTGGGCAAGGGCCTGGTCTCTCACCAGCGGAAAGTGCCTCTTAGCTTGAGCCAAGGTCACCAGGAGGACCTTGGGCATGACCTCACGGCCTTCTGTGGTCCTCCTAGCAAGAGGAGTCTGGGGAAGTAGGGAGGGAGCACCGGGGCTGGGGTCTGAAGCCAGAGCCACCCTGGGTGCTGGATGCTCGGGCCTTTCGCTTGGCTTCACGCCCCAGGTTCCTCCCATGTAAAACAGGGCTGATAGCGCCCACGCTGCAAGTGTGCAGCTTGGATCAGGGCAGGCGGAAGTGCCCAGCAGGGGACCCATCCTTGCTGACCGTTACATCACAGTTCCCAGAACCTCAGTTTCCTCATCAAGAATGGGGATCCCGTTTTCCTCCTGATTTGCTCTGATTAAACAGAAGTGTTGTATGTGTGAACAGTCCATGGTGCTTCATAGGTGCTGCGTCCATGCTCACTGAAATGGAACTCACAGTTCAGAGGCGTCAATTAAATGATAGATAAGGCACCGAGAGCTGTGTCTGAATTTTGGAAAAGGACTGGAGAAGGGAACCCTCCCCTCATAGTGTGTGAACATGCCGAAGGGACCCTGATGCGCTGGGGATGTTCGCACGCACAGCCTTCACTGAGAAGCCTCTAACGTGGGATTTATTTTCCCAAACACATTTCCTCTTTCAGATATTCCACAGTCTCTGAGAGCCTTGAAGAGTGGAGCCTCCTGATTATCTGTAGAGCGTTTATATGTCCCCTTGGGCCTTGAGGTGCAGATGTTGTGAGGCGAAGCAGGCGTCTGAGAGCGCCTGGAACTCTCCATCACTCAGGGAGGGGCTGTTGGCTCCACGCAGGTCACCCTGAGGCTGAAGTGAGGGGCTGGTGCGGGTCATTCAGGGAACAGGAGTCTCCGGCCTTATCTGAGCCAGCAGACCCTTCGGAGAAGACCTCCCGGGCCAAGCGTCTCCAGAGGCCTTCCTGCCCCTCCAGGAGAGCAGCCACTCAGCCCAGCTGAGAAGCCACCTGAGGGGGTGGGGACACAAGGAAGTTGGAAGCGTGGCCCCTGCACCCCTGGCACTCGCGGTCTAGCTGGAGGCGTGCACCATGCACGTGTTGCTGCGGCGCGGGCAGATTGCTCCTACGTAGCACGAGGGCCGAGGGGATGCCGAGGAGAGCGGCAGCTGGTGCTGGGCGGGCGGATCATGGTACCCCCTTCGGAGGAGGTGGGTGTGGAGTGGAGTGCAGAGAGGCAGTTACAGGCCAAGCCAGCCGAGTAATAGAGGGGGATCTGTGAGGAAGGACCGTCGGGGGTGCAGAGGGCAGGAGGGTGCCGGGAGCAGATGATCCTGGTAGGGAACCCACAGGGTCCAAAATGTCTCTCCTTGTGGCCAGTGCCCTCTCTGCTCAGGTACCAGCTGCCAAAAGCAGGATAGAAATGTAGGTTCCTTGCGGCCGACACCCTTGGCAGTGAGGTGGGGCTGGGCAGGCAGGAAGAGGGTTGGACCTGCAGGAGGAGGGCTTGGGATGGGACCCACCACGGCGGAGGGTCCCATCAGGCCAGGACCTTTGGGCTTGCTATGGCCTTTGAACTTCCTTCCCAGGATTGTGTGAAAGGGGAAATGAGCAGTTCAGATCCCTGGTAGCTGCTGGAGGGTGAATGAGGCTTCCAGAATAATCAGGCCGGAGCAGCGTGCTTTCTGCAAGGCAAGGGAGCCATGCTGCTCCTGCAGTGGATGGAGCTGTGGCATTAATGCCACCATGTTCCCACGTCTCGCTGCTCTCGGAAGCCCTGGGCCTGGGTTCGCCCTGGCCTGAGCAAGAAAGGTACTGAGGAGGGACCACAGAACCAGGAACTTGGTGTCTACTCCGGTTTTCTTGCTGACCAGCGGTCACCGTGGCCAGTCGAATAACCTCTCTAGCCTCTAATTTTTCCTTAGGGCATTGAATGTGATGGCACCTGCCCTGCTTCTCTGGACAGGATAGTTTAAGGACCAGCGTGTGAAAGTGCTATGCAAAGTAGAGAGGCCTTCCTAGGTCAGAGTCAGGTGAACACACCCACATTACAGATGGAAAGACTGAGGTGCCTGCAGGATGGCAAAGCTGGAGTCTGGCGCAGGTGTTTGTACTACCCAGTCCATGTCCCATCATTGAGCCAGGTAGGGTCCTGAGAAAATCTAAGTATGGCTGGTAGTGTGAGTCTTAGAGGCAGTTCCCCGAGGAAATAGAGGAGGAGTTAAGGTTTCAAGGGAGAAACTGCTTATGATGTGATTCCATTTTTTGTAAAATGAAATACAAAAAGACCCAAGCCCTGTATGTATGAATGTTTGTTTAGGTAGGAAAACTGTCCTAGAACATAAAGCTCTTTTAGCAGGGATTTCTCTGGGGAGATGGAGGGAAGAACTCAGACTTTTTACTTTTGTGCATTTATGTATTGTTTGAATTTTTTTAATAATGAGTGTATATAACTTATTGTTACTATAATGTACTGTTAGGTTTTTTTTTTAAGTAATAAAACAATCCAAATGTTTCAGAGGACTTTTGTGAGAATCTTTTATTTGCTATGGTTTCAGGCAAATGACCACCTACCTTTAGTTTTCTTTTCTACAAAATGGGTCAGTAATATTTGGTAATCAATGCATTTCTCTAGGTATTTAGGTAAAAGGAATTAGGGATATGTGATTATGAGTTAGACAAGGGAGTGAGGGAGATGGATTCCCTTTCTGTCATTTCGTTGGAAGGGTGGGAAGAATTCTTGGTACATAATTAAAATTCTCCGAATAGCTCTCTGAGGTGAAAGTATAATTATCCTCATTTAAAAGTGAGGAAATCAGGACTCAGAGAGGTTAAGTAACTTGTCCAAAGTCACACAGCAAATAAATGGCAGGTCCTAGATTTGAACTCAGTTGTCTTCATCCATAGCCCTGTGTTCTTCCCGCCATGTAAGAAAAGATAGAAATCTGTAAGAAGAATCCCCAAATGAGGGGTTAGAAGACCTGGAATGTAGATCTAGCTGCCACTGATAAACCATGTGACTTTGTGTGAGTCATGGGGCTCAGTTTCCTCGACTACCGCCTACTTTGCTGGGTTTCTGTGCCGGGAGAAGGGGAGCTAACACATTAGGCACCACTTCATGCCAGACCCCCGGCATCCATGAGCTCATTGCTTCTCTTTGTATGCCGTCCAGGTGGGATAATGTGTGTGAAAATTGTGTGTGTAAATAGCAGATCCCTCTGCACACGTGAGCTCTTATTAAAATAATATTAACCCCCCTGGACCCATTCGTTCCTGAGTCAGTCTCCTTAAGAAAGAGAAGTGAATCTGATGTTGAAATCTCTGACCTACCCTTAAGCAAGAGTCCTTCTTAACGCTTCGCTGCCAGCTCCCCAATTTCCTTTGCAAGTAAAGTGTCTCACTTGGAACGTTCACTTCGTAGGCCTGTGCCGATCAGCTTCAGTCACACCTGTTGCTCTGCCTCGTTCTTGATCCTCACGGAAGAATGGACGAGAGAGGGAGTGAAAATTTTCCATGGCTGTTCCCCCTCCCACAGGAGGTTAGAGTGCCTGGGTCACCAGTGGTTACGGAGCCTCCTGCCATGACCAGCCTGTCCACTTGGGCATGTACAGTCTTGAATTGTTTTTTTCATACGTGTCTGTTGGGACCAGGAGGTGGGGCTGGGGTCGGGCACAGAAATGTTTGAGTTTAGACCAGTGCGGGGTCGCTGGGCTCTTCCACTGGCCGGACAGCTCTGGGCCAGCGGGGCTTGGTGAGGTTGTGTTCTCTTCTGACATCTCCTCCTGCCTCTGCTGTGTTCCTGCTTCTGGAGCCGATGAGAGCTTCCAGGCCCTCTTGGTCCGCAGGAAGGACAGCCCAGGTATTTGCACAGTAGTAGGGCACCAGTGCCTGCCCTGTGCAGCCTCCTCGGCTCCCACCCTCGGGAGAAGGGCTCTTCCCCTGGTGGTGGGTGGTGGTGGTGGTGGTGGTGGTGGTGGTGGTGGTGGTGGCGGCGGTGGCGGCGGCGGCGGCAGCGGCGGCGGTGGTGGCGGTGGCGGTGAAAGATGCCCTGGGGGCTGGACAGGGGCGTCGTCAGTCTGAGCCGAGAGTCTGTAGGACCCAGCTCGCCATGTGGTGTCTGGGACCCTGGGACCTCCCCCATTTCCTTCCCAGTCTGACTGAGTCCTGAATACTTGTGTCAGACACCATGTGTGAAAGGGAGCCCAGGAGGTTCCTATCACAGACTCCTGGAAGCCTCTGTCTCTGTCTGTGACAGACATCCTATGAGAGATGTTCCAAAGGCTTGCAGCTTGAAACCCACCAGAAGAGGTGCTGTGCCCTCCTGTCACCAAAATGTAGCGCTGGGGGTTGGAGGCACAGGTGGGATTCTTTGGGCACCAGCGTTTGGCCAGAGCAGCAGAGTTTGAGGCAGCGTCCTAAGAGAAGAGCAAGAATTGTGGAAATGTGAAAGGGAGGGAGAGAGAGGGGAGAGGAAAAGATCTGGAGTTGCTATGGAGAGGGGACGGAAAGAGAAATGCTGAAAGGACCACAGACTTTGGCCAAACCTCCCAAAGCCAGAAGTTGTCCTTCTCCGGCCCTGCATCCCTCCTCCATCTCTCCCCTCCTGGGCTTCCGGGCCAACCTCCTATAAGAAAAGCAGCTCTTATACTGGGGTTCTTGCAGAGATCTGGAGCAAATGGGCAGGAGGACACCCTTCCTTTCTACCCCCTTCCACCTACCACCCTTTCCCAGCTTCTTTCCCAGGTGGACAGGGGCAGCCCGGCCAGCTGCGAGGCAGGGCTAGTCTGAATGAGAGGAAAGAGGCCCCTTGTTCAGTGAGGTGCTGGGCACTCTGGGCCCCTGGGAGTATTCTGCAAACGTCTCTTGTTCCAGCGCTTCCTGGGCTGCTTAAAGGGCCACAGTCCATATGGTGTGGATCTGCTGAGTCCTGCACCAGGTGTCTGCCTGGCTGGGCAGCGTTGGGGGGTACCTGCAGCCCAGCCCCAGGATCTGTGCCGTTCAGAGGCCCCTCCTGAGCTCCTGAGGACCAGAAGGGGTGCCCCTTGGCTTCTTCTCATGCACCTGAGATCCAGGAGGCTTCAAAGTCAGTTCCAGCTCTGCCCTAAGCTACACCCTCTTTCTGGCCCCAATTTCCACATCTCTTCTGAGAAGAGTTGTACCACGTGATGATTCATGAACCTGAACCAGCGGGGGAAACCCTCCTTCCTTCTACGCTGGGGGGCCAGGTCGTCTTCTATATCCCCAGCCTGTTCTCTTGTTTGAGCTTCTTGCCTCTATTCGGGTCTGATTGGCTGTCCTGAAAACGTCTGGCTTCTGGGCTCACTGTCCCTGTGCTGAGCTGTGCCTCGAGTTAGGAGGCAGGCTGGCTGTGGAGCCCTGCTTCTTCTAGAAGTTTCTCCCTGTCCAGCTGGAAAATCTCAGCAGCTTTGCTTGGGCCTGATCTCCACACGGTAGGGGGACTGGCCTTCTCCAAGGGATGGGGACGGTTGTAGGGAGAGTGTTAGGCTCTCAGGTATGGGACTGACTCCCTGGCTGTGTGCTTCGAACTAATCACTTAGCTTCTTGGAGCCTCAGTTTTCACAACTGTAGAATGGGGATTAAGAATGTCCCCCTGGGACTTCCCTGGTGGCGCAGTGGTTAAGAATCCACCTGCCAATGCAGGGGACATGGGTTCGAGTCCACATGCCGCGGAGCAACTAAGCCCGTGCGCCACAACTACTGAAGCCCGTGTGCCTAGAGCCCGTGCGCCGCAACTAGAGAAAGCCTGCGTGCAGCAACGAAGACCCAACGCAGCCAAAAATAAATAAATTTTAAAAAAGAAAAAAAAGAATGTCCCCCTGACAGGGTCGTATTGAAGGTTAAATGACATATTGGATGTGAAAGCACTTGATATAATTATAAAGTATTATTCTAGCATCTGGCATTCACTGAATTCCTCTTTTGTGCCAGGCCACTGGGTAGTTCCACAGGTCTCCTCCGTCTTTCCTTTCCTGGGGAACTCACATGTTATCGGAGGAGATAGGCATGTCAGTAGACAGATAATCGTGATGTAGGGTGAGGAGTGTGGTAGTGGAAACACGTCCACATGCCAGAGCAGCGCCGTGACTGCTGGTACTGCTCACCCGTCCCCGCCCCAGCGCACAGCTGAGCTTTCTGAAACATGTGTCACTGTTGAATACTCAGAGTCACGTTTAGAGTCTGAACCTGCTCGCCCAGTGCACGAGACCCTGCAGGCTTAGCTCCTGGCAGCCTTTCCAGCTGCTTCACTTCTTGCACTGTGTGCTCCGTCATCCCACAGACCACCCTCCCTCCCTCACCTTTGGCCTTCACACACGCTCTTGTCTGTGCCTGGACGTACTCTCTGACATCACCCCCGCCAGCAGCCTTCTCCAGTCTGTGCTTCGTAGCCCCCATGTGCTTCTGCGGCCGCTCGTGCACGTGTGACTGCCTCTCCCGACCAGCACGTGGGCGTGGTGACAGCAAGGGCTGCGGATCAGCGCTGCCAGCCTTGGGGGTAGAACAGAGCATGTCTTCTAGGGCTGTGTTCTGGCCATTTATCTTTCAGCTCCTGGCGGTTTCTGATTGCCCTTCTCCACACGGCTTTCTCACGAAGGGGAAAGGAAAAGGTAGTTGCGGTGGAAGAGATGCGGGTGGGGGCAGGGTTGTCTCTGGCCACAGAGGACACTGGGGGACTCCTGCCAGTGCCCTGATTGTCCCTGAGACAGGAGACAGGCAGGGCCTGGGGGAGCACGAGGCATGGAGTCCAGAGCGAGAAGGCTGCCCAGGACCAAAATATGCAGAAATGACTCTGTGTCCTTGAGTCGGACGTTTCCAGCCACCCTGAAAAGTAAGCATGAGAAGCCATTCTCAGAAGCAAATCACGTCAAAGGTCTTTTCATCCTCATTGGGTCATAAATCTGTCTGTCCATCTGCCAGAAACTTGCCGTGTGTGAGGCTGCTTGTGAGACATGGGGAGGTCAAGGTGAATGGAGCAGACACTGTCCAGGTGACAGGCATAGAAAGTGATGATCCAGGCTGGACCGTGCAGAGAGATCGGTGCTGAGGGAGGCGGTATCTGCACCCCGAGGGTCTCGACGTCTGCAGGAGGGGTGACATTTGATTTGAACCTTGAAGGGGAGGTGAGCTTTGAGTAGCTGGGAAGAGAAGGAAGGGCATTTCAACAGGAGGGCCAGGCACCTCCCAGGAATGGTAGAGGTGGTTTGGCTGGTGTGCAGAGAGCCCGGAGCCACACCTGCAGAGTGTAGGCGCCTCCAATGTGGGGGGCTTTGCAAGGTTTTGAGCAGGGGAGTGAAGTGACCAGGGTCCCAGTTTAAGAAGGTGAAATGTGGGGGACTTCCCTGGTGGTGCAGTGGTTAAGAGTCCACCTGCCAATGCAGGGGACACGGGTTCGAGCCCTGGTCCGGGAAGATCCCATATGCCACGGAGCAACTAAGCCCGTGCGCCACAACCATTGGGCTTGTGCTCTAGAGCCCGAGAGCCACAACTACTGAGCCTGCGAGCCACAGCTACTGAGCCCGCGAGCCACAACTACTAAAACCTGCGCGCCTAGAGCCCGTGCTCCGCGACAAGAGAAGCCACCGCAGTGAGAAGCCCGCGCACCGCAACGAAGAGTAGCCCCCGCTCGCCACAACTAGAGAAAGCCCACGCACAGCAACAAAGACCCAATGCTGCCATAAATAAATAAATAAATTTATAAAGAAAGAAAAAAGAAAAAAAAAAGAAGGTGCAATGTGGCCGTGGTGTAGAGGTTGGGTTGGAAGGGAGAGAAATTGAAGATTGAAAACCATGACACTGATTACGCATCAGGCGTCAGGAATACAGGCACATGGTTATCAGGGCTTCCTAAGGCAGGGAGTGGCAGAAAGAATGAATGGTGAGACAGAGAGACTTCAGTGAACTCCACAGTATCAGGCACCATGAGGACAGATGTCTAACCAAGAGCCAGACATGTAGTAGGTGCCCAGTAAATAGAGTCAGTGGGAAGATACTATGAAGGAAGAACAACAAATGACAGCAACAGGGCCTGAGGTTAGGAGCCCAGGATCCTTGAGGAGAGTGGGGAGCCCAGGAAGTGGAGCGGGTTGGTTTGGTCCTGTTGGGTCAGGAGCGGTCTGATCAGGAAGTGTGGGCACATGGGCCCTGGCACACGGGCGTGGGAACTTGGGCTGTCTCATACCTGCTGGGGGTAGTGAGGTTAAGGTCTCCGTGCTCTGGGCCTGCAGCCCCATGTCCTGAAGGGCTCCAGCCCTTCGTCCACCATTTCCACCTACCTAGAAGTCGTGCCCAAGGAAACCCACCAGCACCACTGCCTCACAATGCTAATAGCTAATGTTTACTGAGCACTTTCTGTGTTCTAAGTGCTTCTCTGTCTCCTTTGATCTTACAACATTCTGTGAGTTACGTTCTATTTATCATCTCAGTTTTTCAGTTGAGGAAACTGAAGTTCACACAGCTGGTAAGTGATGGAGCTTGGATTTGAACCCCAGGTAGATGGCTCTGGAGCCCTTGTTCTGTGGCACTGTCATCCACGTGAGGATGAGCCAGCCACCTCTCACAGAGGGAAGGAGTCACGTGGAGGCTTAAGGTGCTTTTGGCACGTACCTGGGGATTGAAGGGCAGCTTCCATGTAATAGTCAAGGATTGGAAGGGACCTTGGACGTGTCTGGTTCATTTTACAGGGGGGAACCGGGGCTCAGAGCATTTGCAAGCCTGCTCTGAGTGACATGGTTGATTGCACTTGAATGATGAGCCAGCATGGGTGTTCCAGTGCCCACGGGAGCTGGACTGTCTTAGGCAGGTGGGAACCTCACGCTGCCTGCCTCGTCCTACCCCAGCCAGACTTGAGCTGAAACGACCTTCCTCAGCCTTGGCCTCACTTTCTTTCCTTCTCATCCTTCTTCCAGATCGACAAATATCTCTATGCCATGCGGCTCTCTGATGAAACTCTGTTAGATATCATGGCTCGTTTCAAAAAGGAGATGAAGAATGGCCTCTCCCGGGATTTTAATCCGACAGCCACAGTCAAGATGTTGCCAACATTTGTAAGGTCCATTCCTGACGGTTCAGGTGAGTCTCTCACCCAGAGATTGGGCTCTGAGGGCTGAAAGCTCTGTGAAGCCACCCTTCCAACTTACATTCATTTGTTTGTTCATTCATTCATCTTTCATTCATTTACTCATTCATCCAGTTATTCATTCATTCACCATTCCATCCATCTGTTCTCCCATCCATCCATCCATCAATCCAATGTATGTCCATTGAGATCCTACCATGTGCTATAGGGGGTACTGTGGTTGGACCATGCTGACCTGCCTTTGTCGGCCTGTCTAGTGACTTATGGTAATGAAGTGTAGTGTCTATGGATCTTACAGATGCTGTGTGAGTTACTCTTATGCCTTCAGAACATGAATGGCTCCAGAACAGATGATTCTCCTTCATGTTAGGAGAATCTCTCCATCAGGGCACCAAGGCCTCCTTTTAGTACCCCAGATAAGTAGCGATTCTAGCGGCCAGGTGCATCTCAGACTCAGGGGGGAGACTCAAGTCCCCATTTGTACAAATTTCATAGATGCTAAGTCAAGGTAGCCCCTCAAGCAGAGAAATGGTGAGAGGAGTAGGACTGGAAAAAAAAAATTATCCTGTTGGTCTGCATCGTGTGGCTCATGCCCCACAGTGGGGATCTGGGGGCTCCCTGAAGATTGTCAGTACCCCCTCCCCAGGGACTGGCCTCAGCCCCTGCTCTTGGCAGGGTGGAGGCTGGGAGGGCACAGCCTGGCCTTGGCCTGCTCAGTGGAGGTCGTTCTGTCTGGCTGACCCAGGAGTGGGTGCTGTGCCTGCCCCAGCTTAGCGCACGCACAGGAATCCTGCTCTGAGCCGTGTTCTGTGCTCTAGGCGGGGGCTCGCCTGCTTTGTGAGAGGGAGGGAGAGAGATCATGAAAGTCAGGTTTCTCTTGGGGTTGTGAGTACATAGCCTGAAAGTATGGCCCTTACAACACTGTTGTGTTTCTTCCCTACTCTGGGGACTAGTTTAAAGCTGCGATTTGGGGCATCTGATATGGAGCCGACACAATGGACATCAGGAAAACTGCAGCTGTTGCAGCTGATGTTTATGAAAGGTGGGCGAGCACACGGCTTGTTGGAGGACTGGCTGCAGTGGGAAGGCCCTGCTGTGCCTCCAGCCGGCCTTTAAAGTCCTGGACAAGATTGGGACGCCTAGGAAGGGCATGTGCTCTGTTTGCCCTGTGGCCACAGTTGGGGTTTACTTCATGCACACACACTGGTACTTATATCTCTGATGTTTCTTGACTGTTTAAAATCTACTCCACTTTTATCCTTTTGTTTTCCTTGAGGTCTTGGTGACCAGCAGTTTAGGTTTTTTTTATGACTGCCGAAGAGATTCTAGTCATCAGAGTGACCAGACCGTGGTGTCCCCTGGGTTTTGTTCTGATGCCTCCGGCTTTCTGATTCACTCCTGCTTTTTCCCAGCCCCGAATGGCATTCACATCCCGGAGCATTTGTGCCTTTACAGGGTTAGCTGAGTTCTGTAGGAGAGGCGTGGTCAGCTGCTGTCAGCTGAGAAAAGACGAAGGGGAGGCGAGGTGGGATGGGCAGCCCCCCAGGGCCCTTGCTCTGGCTTTGCTTGGAGAGCTCAGAAGGCTACCTTATGCCTGGGGAGCACCTGATCCTGTGTGACTGGCCCAGGGCCGGCACATCCCATGAGAGATGGCTTCTCTTTCCTCCTGAACGCGGCTTGCAAGCCAGCTCCCCTTCCCAGGACTGTGTGTCAGCAGGGGGTGCCCTCCTTCACTCTTTCACACACCATTTCCAGGGTTGAGGGGCTCAAAGTGTGATCCACATACACAAATGGCTAGTAATCTAGTCATTTGTCCCCATTAGTTACTCTTTAAAACAGGGCCCAAAACTCATCCTCATTTGGGAAAGACAACATTCTGCAGCCCCCTCTTAGAGATTCAAAGCAGACACCAACGTATTAAAGGCCCTGAGCAGTTCTGCAGGAGAGAAACCTGTTTAACCCGGCTACCTTCCTTTCCCCCAAACCTGTTTGATCTTTCCCCCCAACATCTATTACTATATTTCATCTATTTTGAGATACCTTTTTGTTTGAGTCCTCTGAAATCAGCAATGCATTGTACAATAGTTGCATCTTTAAATTATTATCGGCAGTATTTTTTCCTCCTTTCGTATTACGTAAAATAATGATGTGTCTGCAATCAGTGGTGTCTTAAATGTGATAACATATGTGGTAATATGCCCACGTTGGGAAACACTGTCCTAGGGTTTGCGGAACTGGAGCCAGCAGCCTGGGCCCCATGCTTCCTTCTGAGCCTCTCATCTCCAGCGTGGTTGGGGCCAAATGTTTAGGGCCTCTTGGGAGCCCAGAACAGTGCTGAGAACAGAAGGAGGAGGGGGGAGGAGGAACCAAAGCCTTGAACCACAAGGACCCGCCCTCCTATGCATGAGGCCCTGGGTCCCTCAGCCTTCCCCTACCCTGCCCACCTCTGTCCTCCCTGGTGACTGTTTCTTCTACCCTGCGTTAGTTTCCAGCGCTGCTGTAACAAAGTGCCACGAACTGGGTAGCTTTAAATCAGAGTGAATTATCTCACAGTTCTGGAAGCTAGAAGTCCAAAATCAAGGTGCCAGCAGGGCCATGCTCCTTCTGAGACACTGGGTTAAATCTTTCCTTGCCTTTTGCTAGCTTCTGGTGGTGGCTGTCAGTCCTTGGCATTCCTTGGCTTGTAGTTTCCAGTCTCTGCCTCTGTTGTCACATGGCATTTTCCTCTTATAAGGATACCAGTCAGATTAGGACCCACACTCATGACCTCCTCTTAACTTGATTACATCTGCAAAGACCCTATTTCCTAATAAGGCCACATTTACAGGCACCCAGAGTTAGGACTTCCGCATATCTTTTGGGGGGGCCACTGTGCAACCCTAGTAATACACCCTATACTTCTTCTCCCTATGACTGTTGCTAACGTTCATGGGTGGGCTCGGGTCATGTGCCCAGGGGCCCACACTCCCCTTGGAATGGTCACTACAGCCCCACACAGACATTGACATTGATACCAAGGCCTTGGGCCCCTGACCCCAGTGCAGCCCCTGCCCCTTTGTAATGGAAGTGCCTCCAACCAGGAGGTCCCCTGGAGCAGCCGGGATGTGGGTTTCCTTCATAGTAAACCGTGGTGCTGTTCCCTTTTCGCAATGTTAATTACTACTTCAACTGTATAATTAGTCAGCGACAGAATGAGTGGTAATCCCAAACCACCAAAGGATAACTTGGACTCACTGAGGTTGACAGATGCCCCTGCCTGTCAAGTGGTGATGTGACTTCCAAGTCAGAGGGAGAAACAAACCTTTCCTTTCCCGCTGACCTTGACCTTCATGACTGGACTCAGAGTTTTGAAACTCTACTGATTTTTCCGAAATGTTATCAGCCCATTTTTATGAATTTTTTTCCCCTTTTGACCATTGTTATGGGCAGTGGTTTTTCTTTAATTGCTCTCCAGTAATCTACACACTAGGTTTAAAAAAACCCCCAAAAACCCTAAAGTGGCTTTTAGCTGATGCATATCCTTTCTGGAGTGGGAAAGGTATGAATAATATATAAAGAAGAAAGATATTGAAGCCTTTTTACTCTGATGACTTGGCTAAACAGAAACCTCTCTTCAGAGCTGCCCAGTCGGGGATAGGTGCCTAGCTGCGTCCAGCCTCCCTCAGAAGGCCTGGCCAACACTTTGTCTCACTTGTGAAACCTCCCCTTTTTTCTCCTCTTGTCATTTATCACTCAGGATATTGTATCCATAAATACCAATTAGATCGTAAGCTTCTCGAGGATAAATTGAGTTGAACATTTCCTTGTTTCTGTTTCATGGTTCCTGGCAGGCTCTTTGCTCAAAGGTTAAGTTAAAAATGTTTGATTTGCAGGTTGGTCACAGTTAAATTCTGGGGGCTTAAAATATACTACTTTCCAGCCAAAGGAAGGAAAATATTTCCTTTTTCCGCAGCATTTGGGCTGGTCATTTACCTTTCTCTGCCTGTTTCCTTATCTGGGAAGGTGGTTGGATTGTCTCAGAAATTCTCTCCATTCATGAAATCTGAATGTCTAGCGTTCTGGGTGGGTTTCTGACGAAGGTATAAACTCTCATCAACTAGCTGGATTGCAGACAGGAGGGAAGGCTTTGTGTCTCATGTAGAGAATTAATTTACGGAGCAGAGCAAAGGCAGGCATTTCATGAAAGCAGAGTTTTTGTTTGCCCTGTATTCCAGCGCAGGTCTGGACTCAAGAGAGACATCTGTCCCCGTGTTTGTTTTCCATTATTTGCCGGTAATAATGGTTGTCGTTAGAAAGTGGAGAGTTGCCGGGGGCCCTTCAGATGTTTTGTTTAATGAGCCTTCTCTAGAAGAGCAGTTCTTCTGGCTTCAGTGGAAATGGGAAATGTGGGACGAAGTCTCAGCAGCGGCCGGCAGGAAGGTTGAGGCCAAAGATTTGAAGAGGAAGTTAGAGGGAAGCCAACTGCTGCAAAAAGAAGCTGAACTTGAATTTAAAGGAAAAAATAGGCTTCCCTGGTGGCGCAGTGGTTGAGAGTCCGCCTGCCGATGCGGGGGACACGGGTTCGTGCCCCGGTCCGGGAAGATCCCACATGCCGTGGAGCGCTGGGCCCATGAGCCATGGCCTCTGAGCCTGCGCGTCCGGAACCTGTGCTCCGCAACGGGAGAGGCCACAGGAGTGAGAGGCCCGCGTACCGCAAAAAAAAAAAAAAAAAAAAAAAATCTAACTCAAAGTTACATAAGCAAGAAAGGGAATTCTAGGTTCACATAACTGGGAGATGGAGTTGTAAGTTGGCTTCTGTTGACAGGGACTCATCTGTCTCTTATCCTTTTAGTCTTTGTGTCAGCTTCTTTTGTAGGCCACCTCTCCCTTATGGTGGCAGAGACAGCCCTGGCAGCCCTAGCTGACACCTCACCTAAGAACTAGAGGTCCCAGAGGTGGTCTTGGAGAGGGTAATGATTGGCTGACGTGGATCACGTGCCCATCCTGAACCAATCATGATGGGCAAAGTGGGGGACTCTTTGGAGGGTAGTTATCTAAAGAGATGCTAGACAGCAAACAAAGCTTACCGGAAATCTTGCTGCCCTTTCCAGAAGTTGTTCCTTGGTGTCCTTTGCCTGGCAGAGGATAGGACTGAACAGACCATGCATTTAACCCAGGTAGTTCTTATCAAACTAGCAGCAAACACGTACAGATTTGCAGGACTCAGTACTGGGGGAGGGAAGTAAGCATGTTAAATTGCCCTGGCCTTCAAATTGCTTATCATCCAACTGAGGAAGATAAGACATATATACATAAAAAATTAGGAGCATCCCAGTATTTGCAAGTACATGAGTGACCAAGAAAAGGGAAGGGCCCTGGGCTTGCCACAGGCGTGACTGTGAGCAAGTCATTCACCTGGTTTGGTTGGAGCTTCCTTATCCATAAACCGAGAAGGTAAGTTAATATTTGTCTCACATTTCCTGAGGTGCAAATGTGATTTACAGAAGAGAGGCCAACTGCCATTTCTTTTAGCGATCACAGACACACCCTGGAATCAAGGTCACTGCTCAGGGACAGATCAGGAGCTGCACTGGGCTTAACAGTGACCTCTTGTAAAATGCCTTCAGGGAATGGCCCCCGTCAAACCCATCAACTCCCACTAGCAGATGTGTGGAGTATGCAGTATTTAGCATTGTCGTGACATCTTAAGGTCACCTTTCTGGTCTCCTTCTCTGACCCTAACTCCTTGGAACCCTACTGACCTGTGTTTGTGTTTTTTTTTTAAAAAAAGGAGCAGTGGAGAGCTAGGGTGGGGCAGGGGTCTTGCAGAGCCACAGAAGTGTGGGCCAGCCCTATGCACCCTAAGGCCAGGTTCCTTCCCGACCTAGAGGCAGCTGAGACAATTTTCACTTACCTTGCTTGAAAACTTCAGGCCTGGGTCCTGCAAAGGTGCTGCTTGAAACCTGATCCCTTTCTGCATGAAGGGCTGAAAGCTCTTACCCGTTGTGTGTTGACACTCACACCAATAAGCAGGAGATGCCCCACCATCACCTGGAACTTGAGCACAAGAACCTGCTTTTACTTAGGCCTTTCATTCAACTGAAAATGAGACCTTTGACTGGGCTGGCAACTGAAAAATTTCCCAAGCTATTGTTTTTAAGTTATGATGAAAGCCAGTGTAAAACATGAAATAAATAAATGGTTTTATTTTTTGAAAACCATTAAAACAGTAAATAAATTAATTAAATTAAAATGTTAACAAAATAAAAAGTACCCATATTTTCATCCTAGCACGGTGTTTGCTTTTGTGCCTAGTATTTCCCTATTGCACAGGTGGTTTATAGTTGCTTACGGGAAGGAGTTTTCGTTATCTTCATTAAAGATCTAAGCAAAAGAACAGAGTCAGAAGCTGCGAGGAATCATGGATGTTGACGAGACCCCCAAAGAGAGATGTAGCTGTTCCTGATGTGCTGAAGTATCACTTTGATGCTGACCTTGGGGATCCTTGTCCCCGAGGTCTGTCCGGGAGGCAGTTTTATCCAACGGTTATGAATTTGGGCTTTGGATTCAAATTCTGGCTCTGCCACTTACTGGCCGTGTGCTTTGGCAAGTTACCTAATCCCTCCCAGCCTTTACTTGCTCATCTGTAGAATGGGGATCATAGTAGTACCTATTTCATAGGGTGGAGAGGATTAAAAGTAAAATGAGGCATATGAAGTACTTAGCGACTGGAGTACAGAAAGGCTCAATGAATGATGGTTAAATAAAGTGCTTTTGGTGTTCTAGTAATTCTTCCTCCTGAGAGGAAGCACCTCATACCAAATTCATTTTTTTAACTGAGTAGTGGCGTAAGCACCACAGGGGTTAGGATTCTGATGGGAGCCCAAAGAAAACCCTAAACTGATTTGAGCAACCTGTAACATCAGGGTCAGAATTTCCCACAAAGCTGTGACAGCTGCTTCCCAGTATTCTCCCTTGGTCTCTTTCCTTTGGACCATAGAAGCAGTTTTTTGTTTGTTTGTTTGTTTGTTTGTTTTAACTTATTTATTTATTTTTGGCTGCGTTGGGTCTTCGCAGGCTTTCTGTAGCTGCAGCGAGCGGGGGCTGCTGTTCGTTGCGGTGCGCGGGCTTCTCATTGCAGTGGCTTCTCTTGTTGCAGAGCACAGGCTGTAGGCGCGCAGGCTTCAGTTGTTGTGGCTCGCGGGCTCTAGAGCGCAGGCTCAGTAGTTGTGGCGCATGGGCTTAGTTGCTCTGCGGCATGTGGGATCTTCCTGGACCAGTGCTTGAACCCGTGTCCCCTGCCTTGGCAGGCAGATTCTTAACCACTGCGCCACCAGGGAAGTCACGATAGGAGCAATTTAAAAACAACATCATCATGGGGAATTCCCTGGCGGTCCAGTGGTTAGGACTCCACATTTCCACTGCAGGGGGCATGGGTTTGATCCCTGGTCGGGGAACTAAGGTTCTGCATGCCACATGGTGCGGCCAAAAAAAACCCCCCCAAAACATTGGCATCATGTGGTATATCTATACAGTGGAATATAACTCAGTCATTAAAAGGAATGAGGTACTGATACATGCTACAACATAGGTGAGCCTTGAAAACATCATGGCAGATGAAAGAAGCCAACCACAGGGGACCACATATTGTAGTCCATTGATATGAAATGTCCAAAATAGGGAAATCTCTAGCGACAGACAATGGATTAGTGGTTGTTGGTGAACGAGGGGGTTTGGAAAGAAATGGGGAGTGACTGCAAATGGGTACGGAGTTTTTTTGGGGGATGATGGAAAATTTCTATAATTAGATAGTGTTGATGGTTGCGCAACTCTGTAAATATACTAAAACCCACCAAAGTGTACACTTTAAAATGTGATAGGTGAATTATTTCTCAATAAAGCTATTATTAAAAAAAAAAAACCAACCAACCAGCGGTATAACTGCTTCCTGTTTTATGAACAACAAGCAAGGCTGCCTTGAATGAATGAATGGGCCACCAACCCTTGAGATCAAGCAGCTACCAAGCATTTATTGAGCTATCCTGGGTGCCAAGGGCAGATGTAAAGAATCCTAAGTTGTGGTTCTTCCCTCACGGAGCTTGAGAGGGTAAGAACAGAAATTCAGTGTGAGAAGACTTTGGTTCATTCATTGATTCCTTTACCACCCTCATTAGTTCAAGTATTTGTTGTGTTCTTACTGTATGCCAGACAACCATTCTAAGTTCCAGAAATAGAGCAGTGTGTCAGAACTTAAAGCTTGGTAGACTCAAATACAAAGATGGCGTCAGCTTTATAAAAGAAAAGCTGTTTTTTTAAAAAAGGCAACCACTACTTAAGAAAAAAATTAAAGAGCTCAAGGGACCCAGAATAGCCAAAACAATCTTGAAAAAGAAGAACAAAGTTGGAGGACTTTCACTTCCCAGTTTCAAATTTCAAAGCAGTAGTAGTCAAGACAATGTGGTACTGCCATAAGGATAGACATATAGATCCGTGGATCAAAACTGAGAGTTCACTATGTCAATTACGTCTCAATAAAACTGGGGAAAAAAGAATGGGGAGTCCAGACATACCCATACTTTATAGTCACTTGATTTTAAACAAGGGTGCCAATGAGGGAAAGAGTAGACTTTTCAACAAATGGTGCTGGAATTTGACAGTGGATATCCACATGCAGACGAATGAAGTTGGACCTCTACCTCATATCATATACAAAAATTAACTCAAAATGGATCAAATACCTAAATGTATGACCTAAAACCATAAAACTCTTAGAAGGAAACATAGGTGCGAATCTTTGTGACCTCGGATTTGGCAATGGGCTTTTAGATATAACACCAAAAGCACTAACAACAGAAGAAAAAAGTAGATAAGTTGCACTTCATCAAAATTAAAACCTTTTATGCTTCAAAAGTCACCATCAAGAAAATGAAACGATAGTGAGACAGTGAGAATGTAACATCAGAAGTAAAATTAATAGATTTTAATTGATTCTGGAGGAGAATGTGTGAGGGTAACTGGGGTAAAGAATATTAGATAGTGGCTTAATGGTTTGGAATCTTGCCCATCATGGCCTCCTCCATTGGTGCTGTATCGTGGTCTTGGCATACGGTCCCGTCATCTTTCTCTGTCCCACTGAGGTCCACCCCAATCACCGCACACATTGGTCTTGAGGAATATAACCACATCAAGCCAGTTTACTCCTATCTGACCAAGAGGGACTTCTGTTAAAAACATCCCCCGGGTGGAAACAACACAGGTGTCCAGCAACAGATGAATGGATACACATACAACGGAGTATCATCCAGCCTCAAAAAGGAGTGAACGACTGAAACAGGCTGTAACATGGATGAATCTTTGAGACTATGCAAGGTGAAGTAAGCCAGATACAAAAGGACAAATACTGTATGATTCTGCTTACATGAAATATCTAGAATAGGCAAATTCATAGAGATAGAAAGTAGAATCGTGGTTGCCTGGGACTAGGGATAGGGGAAATGGGGAGCTAATGCTCAGTGGTTATAGAGGTTCTGTTTAGGATGATGAGAAATTTTGGGAATGGTGGTGATGGTTGTACAACGTTGTGAATGTATTTAGTGTCAGTGAACTGTACACTTAGAAATGGTTGCGGTGGAAAATTTTATGTGATGTATATTTTACCACAATTAAAAAACAAAATCCCCTGGGGAATCAGTGGAGCTCTGGACTAGCTGGAATTGGTGTCTGAGCTGATGGGGAAGGAACCCAAGGCATGGAATGGACGTCAGATGTAGGGTTTTCTCTGACTTGAAATGCTGTTTTTGTCTTTATGGATAACATAGCCATTTGTGAAAAAGGGTAAGAAATTAGAGAAAGATGGGTAGGGCTTGGTACTTAAGTCCATACTTCCATTCTCCTATAGTCAGGAGTGAGCAGGACTGTGTGAAGCCGTCTGTCTAGGGACGCCCGGCTGGGAGAGGGTTTCTCTTCCACTCTTCCGGGCGGGGCAGTGGTCCTATGGGGTCTGAATGACTCTTCTGGCCGAAAGCACAGCGCGGTGGGGCTGGACCCTGTTGAGAAGCGGGCAGAGCATGAGACTTTCCCGGAGCGCTTGAATCTGATGTGATACTGTTTCTCCCTAAACAGAAAAGGGAGATTTCATTGCCCTGGATCTTGGCGGGTCTTCCTTTCGAATTCTGCTGGTGCAAGTGAATCATGAGCAAAAACAGACCGTTCATATGGAGTCCGAGGTTTACGACACCCCGGAGAACATCATGCACGGCAGTGGAAGCCAGGTGGGTCCCTGCTCCCTTCCGATCAGCCCCTGTGGCCCAAGCATCAGGCCCCAGGGTACCTCCAGGAGCCAGACCCCAAAGCACTGGGAGTCCATCATAGGCACGAGTGGAGGACTCCTGGGTGGAAGAGCGTGACTGCCTGAAGAGACCCCACCATGTGCGTAAACTGGTGGATGGGAGGGGGGCTGCTGGGACTTTCAGGTAAGGGGTGTGAAGAGGAGATAAATGCATCCATTCCCTAAGGATCCAGGGGTTGGTTCCCCAGCAGAGGGGTAGCAGAGCCCTTGGGTGAAAACCCTTCTTCCAAGTCATTGTCCTCACCCAGTTCACCAAAGGCCCAGGCCTCATAGGTTATGGCTGTCACCTAGTGGGGCAGCAGGAATCTGAGCTCACAGCCCCAGGGCTATTATAAAGGGCTCCTGGCTACCCAATTTAATAGTCTTCTACGAGTCCTTGGCCCAGAAAGCACCGAGGGCAGGGCCTTGCCTGGAAAGTCACCGTCCCTTCCTCTCACACTTGTAACCCCTGCCAATGGAGACGCTGCCTTCCTTTGCTGGTCGAGGCTGTGGGCATGCTCAGAAGGGCCTGTCCACCCTCCCTGCTTCCCCATGTGGTCGTGGTGGGTGATGGGCCGAAGGCTCACTGAGGACCCTGTGATCAGGGTGTGGGCAGCCCCCAGTCAGGTTTTCAGTCATTTCCGGGTTCTGTTCTACTCCTCACCTTCTCCTGCAGGTGTTCTGGCCACTCCCATTTGAAGCTCGCCTCCCAAGTCATGGCTGTTGTCAGGATACGTTTTATTCAGAGCTTGCCAAATATTTGCTTTAGGGAGGGTGTGTTCACGGCAAGGTTCATGACTAAGTTCTCCAGAAAACTTATTGGTTCTGGGCTGGACTTTGAGATGAGACCCAGAGCCTTCTCTTGGCTCCACTTTGTTCCTAAATTAACATGGGTGGGACCTGATGCAAGCTCTCTGCCTTTTCCTTCTACTAGAGAAAAGGGCTAATCCTGGCCTTTAACCTACTGCTGGCGGGTTGGGTTCAGAGCTTTTCAGACCATGTCACAGTGAGCACTGAAGGGGACACTGTCCCTAGGACAGATGGGCCACTTTTCAGTCAGCCGCTGAAAGAGTGCCTCACTCATCTGATGGACCTGCCGGGAGGTCCCCCTGCCTGTCCCTCCATTACTGGGCTTCAGAGACTGGCTCATTCATCCAGTGTGTGCATGAAGGCTGCCAGCAAGTAGGTCTCCTCGTCCTGCCCAGTGGTTGCTGCGTTGCTCCTTTTTGCAGGTGGCCAGCAGCCTCTGGTTGGCATCCTGCTCTCTCCATTTGCCAAAAGTACTGACCTGTCACTCTGTTCCCCATGGTCTTTGGGTCGAGCCACCTCTGCCTCTTGCTTCACCATTGGGACTCACACCCTGTGCTGCAGACATTCCTGTGTGCTTTGGCCTAACCTTTTAGGAGCAGGGTTTATAAATTAAGGGGATGCCTCCCACCTCAGGTGCACACTTACTGTGTCACTTCCACAGTGACTTTCTTCTTCTTCTTTTTTTTTTTTCTGGCTGCGTTGGGGCACATGGGATCTTAGTTCCCCAACCAGAGATCGAACCCATGCCCCCTGCAGTGGAAGCGTGGAGTCCTAACCACTTGGCCGCCAGGGAAGTCCTGTGACTTTCTTCTTATTGCTGCCCCTGGGACCTTGACTCTCCCAGCCTCTGTCCCCATCTTCCCAGCCCCAGGATCACTTTGTTTCCTGCTGTTTCTTCCTCTGCCCCTTTCAAGCAGTCTGCAGAGAAAAGATGGTGATGATAATGATGATGATAACGATAATGTTATATTGTCATAGCAAAAACTTACATAGAGCTTGTTATGTATGTCACTGATCTAAGCACTTCATTTGGATTAACTCATTTAATCATCACAACAACCCTATGGGGTAGGTATTATTATTCCCATTTCACAGACGAGAAAGTTGAGGCTTAGATGTTAAGTAACCAGCCCCTTGGGTCACACAGCACATAAGCGATAGAGCTAGGATTTGAACCCAGGCAGTCTGGCTCCAGATGTTACAGTTTTAGCAACATGGGACACTCATAGACTGGGTTTTGTCTTTGTTTTTAATTAATTAATTTATATTTTTATTAAAAATGTTTGATGGTGTGGAAATGTGAGGGCTATGGGTAAGGAGGAAGGTCCAAGTGATTGAGGGAGAAGCTTAGCAGTTGAAAAATAGGGGTGAAACCGTAACCTCTTGTCTAGAAGTTTGGTGTGAGATTAGCAATAAATATTGGTGGTCCATTTTTCTGAGATCTCTTATCGACCTGTCGAATATTCTAGCAAACCAAGGGCCCCATTTTGCCCATGAAGCAACTCATACTTACAGACTGTGAATTGTGCTGAATTCTTGGGGTTGTGATCTCGTCTTCTTTAATGTACAGGAATTTTTGCTAGATTTTTAAATCTTTTATTCAAAGTAATTTTAAACTTACAGAAAAGCTTTAAGATAAGCACAAAGAGCTTTTTATACCCTTTATCCAGATTTCCCAATAAACTATTTGCTTTATCCTTCTTTCTCTCTTTCTCTACACAAGCACACACACACAGACACACACACAGACACGCAGACACACACACACACAGACATACAAGGTATCTTGAAAGTTTCAGTGCAATTTTAAGCTTTAATAATTTCAGAAGCATAAATGCAACCTTCTTAAAACATCACTTATTTAGTTTTGGGAATTTTGAATACTAAATAAATAATTTAAATTTATTTAAATTAAATAAATATACATGTTGTCAGGAAAGAAAAAAAAAGTTTTTTAGACACTAAAATTTTGCGTGCCGAGAGGCTGGGTAACTTCCCTTTCTGGCTGGTCACAGACGTGGGTTAGCCTGGGGGAATGCCCCTGGGTTGGGGACATTTCTTTCTTAGCAGAGCACTAAGGGGTGGGTGTGTTTGGCTTGAATGGGGGCGGGGGGCTGCTTCCAGCGCCCCAGCCCTGTGAATCCACTTCTGCGGCTGAGCTCTCCCTGCCTCTTCCTGTCCGCAGCCTGCCTTCCTTCCTTCCGCCCAGCGGGCTCTCTTCAGGGCCTGAGAGCCTGGAGCTTCTGAATGCAGATGACGTGGGGCGAGCTGATGGGCTTAGTAATGGGTTTATATCGCTCAGAAATGAAGGTCGCAGGAAGTTTAGCCGGGCTTCTCCGGGGAAGGTGGTCATGTGTCTCCTTAGTCAGTCGCCGCTGTAGCCATGACCTGAGTAATAGTGACTCAGGGACAGAGACTCCCAAGTCAAAACTGACAATTTTTCATTTACCTTGGCAGGAAAGTCAGACTGTTAGAGCTGGGTCAAGGACACCTGGGGAAGGATGGGGATAGGTCTCTCAAGGAGATCCTGCACAGTGGCTGTGAGGGCGGCAGTGATCCCCCAGGCTGCAGAGGCCCCCGTCCCCCAGCCTGGCCCCGCTCTGGCCCGACCCTTGGCTGGACTCCTCCTATACAATTTATCTGACGTTTTATTTTAGTTTCCTCTACCCCCTCAATCTGTCAGGGAGCCCCGGCAGATTGGCCAGGAGTGAGTGAACCATGGCCTCGGTGAAGAGGCCTGCTCTTCTCCCTTTGAACTACAGCCCTGGTCCGGGAGAAGGAGTGGGTGCTGCTGTGGTCTAGTTTTGTTTTGTTTTTGAATTCAGGTAGGAATCAGAAAGCTGTGGATTCTGGCAGGTGGTCCTTGTGCCCTTCCCCCACTCCTGCCTGGGCTGGTCCCTTATTCCTCCATAGCCCTTTATCCGAAACATACCCACACAGACTGGGGACCAGCCCCCGCCCCTGTGTTTCTCCCCAAATCCCTTTAGATGCGGAGGGAAGAGGAGAGGGGAGGGGACCTGCCCCCTCCTCTGGCATCTGGGAGAGGCGTACCGCCGTGGGCTTCACTCTTTACTGTGGGCTCTCTCCCTGACACTTTTGTTAAAATCAAGCCTGAATAAAACTATAAGTTTAATATGGGGGGAAAAAAAGGATACCCTGCAAATAAAGCCTTCAGGCAGATGACCTTGTCTGGGAACGTGGGCTGGGTTTGCTTCCTGTGACCGTGCGGTTTGGCTCTGCCAACACTGCCTTCTCTGGGCTTCAAGAAGCTCCATTAGGGCTTCCCTGGTGGCGCAGTGGTTGAGAGTCCACCTGCCGATTCAGGGGACACGGGTTCGTGCCCCGGTCCGGGAAGATCCCACATGCCGTGGAGTGGCTAGGCCCGTGAGCCATGGCCGCTAAGCCTGCGCGTCCGGAGCCTGTGCTCCGCAACGGGAGAGACCACAGCAGTGAGAGGCCCGCGTACTGCAAAAAAAAGAAGCTCCATTAGCTGTGTCAATCTCATATACAAGGGAGGTCTAGTGGTCTGTGTTAGACGACAGCCATGTGAAAAAAAACCAGAGAGGTTACCTGGACTGTGGCATGGTTGCTGAAAGAGCATATATATGCTTTGGTTACATTAATAGAGGTATAGAGAGAAGGGAAAGGGAGGTTCTTAGTTCAACTAAGCTTTCCTCTTGGTCAGAACACATATAAAATATTATATTCAGTTCTGGATACATTTTAGAGAAGAAGGGAGGTATTGGAGAGATCTAATAGGTTGCCTTAGAGGTGGTGAGCGTCCCGTCATTGACAGTATTCACGCAGAGGCTAGGGAAACAGTGTTCTGGGTTCTTTCTAGTGGAGTCTAAGATATGTATACATATCCCGGCCACATGTTGTGGAGCTGGCAAATTTAAATTGCAATCCACTAAATAAATTGTGGTATAGTCACACCATAGAATACTGTGCAGCAGTGAGAATCAGCAATCTACAGAAACACACAACGTGGATGACACACACATAGTGTAGAGGAAAAGAAGGCAGACACCAACGAGTGCACCCTGTTGTCCCATTTATACGTAGTAGACAACCAGGCAAAACTAATCGAGGGCGGTGGAAGTCAGAGTGGCTGCCGATTGCCCTTGGGTTGGGTGGCAGCAACAGTGGCTGCACGAGGTGGGTGTCTGGGTGCTGATAACATTGTGTTTCTCCATCTGGGTGCTGGTGACACAGGTGGGTGCAGCTTGTGAGAATCCAGTGAACCCTGTACTTAGGATGTCTGCACCTTTTTGCATGCATATTATACTTGAGTAAAAATAAAAATTTGTTAACCTGAAGATTCTGAAATCATGCAAGTGGGCTAGAGGCTAGGAGTATATATGTATTCTGCGGAGCTTCTGGAATTGACAGAGTGAGGGAGATAGAGATACAGAGAAGGGGCCAAACGACCCCTCCACCTGGGTGGCTGCTGGTGATCCATGGCCTGTGTGTTATGGAGGATGAGCTGATTTTCTCTTATTTTCACATTTCCTCAGTACCCAGATAATACATCTTAGTGACCACCGAGAGGCCAGTTCTGTGTGAAGCCTTTAAAAGGCTTCCTAAGCCGTGGTGGCCCATGAAGCAGGCTCTTTTCAGGGGACTCTTCTTTGCCAGTCACATACAGCATGGCTTTTCTTTTTTTTTGGCCGTGCCGTGAGGCATGCAGGACCTTAGTTCCCCCACCAGGGATTGAACCTGTGCCCCCTGCAGTGGAAGTCCCCAGCATGGCTTTTCATGCAGGGCCACTGGGTGCCTTGGGTATGGGCAGCTGGGGTAGCCGTGCTCCTCTCTGTGTGGGGCAGAGAATTGTTCACATTTTTCCTGAAATGCTAAGTCCCCTTCCTCCCTCCTGACTGCTCTCTTGTGCTTCCTCCAGCTTTTTGGTCATGTCGCTGAGTGCCTGGGAGACTTCATGGAGAAAAAAAAAATCAAGGACAAGAAATTACCTGTGGGATTCACGTTTTCTTTCCCTTGTCGGCAATCCAAAATAGACGAGGTAAGACATTCTAGGATTATAATGCTCCACAGAAGCCCCATAGGGGAAATGCTAATGAACCCTTTCCCTTGACTACTTTTCCCTTTTGCTTACAGGATGGCTTGTGTATCTTGTATTTTTTAGAAATATTTGTAGAAATTAATGTAAGGTCATGATAATCATGTTTATTTTTTAATTGCTTTAATTATATATGTATTTTTGGAGACATCTTTTTTTTTTTTTTTTTTTTTTTTTGCGGTACACGGGCCTCTCACTGTTGTGGCCTCTCCCATTGCGGAGCACAGGCTCTGGACGCACAGGCTCAGCGGCCATGGCTCACGGGCCCAGCCGCTCTGTGGCATGTGGGATCATCCCGGACCGGGGCACAAACCCGCGTCCCCTGCATCGGCAGGCGGACTCTCAACCACTGCGCCACCAGGGAAGCCCGAGGGGACCATTTCTTAAACTCAAGCAAGTGAAGGAAAACAAAGTAGGTTTAGTGACCTTTCACAAGGCCTGTTGTTGGTACGAGTTTCCCTTGCTTTTGAGAACTGAGGCTTGATAGCCACACTCCCTGGGCAGAGACAGGGTGAGACACCCCTCCTCCCACAAGGAGAGGTGGGAGATGGCCTGGGAAGCGACAATGCTGGCTGTTTGCTTGTTCATCAGTGGCTGTGGTCCGAGTGCCATCCCTGTGTGGGCTGGGCTAGGCCCTGGGAAAGAGCTGCACGCAGACGTGGCCTGTTCCCCAGAGGTGCAGTCTTTCAGGGAAGGAGGCATTGCAGAAGTGGAGAGGGAATGTCCTCAGGGGCACAAGAGCCCCGCAGGGCAGGGCAGATGTGCCTGGCAGAGAATGAGTCAAAAGTGTGCCCCCCACCTGCCAGCCTTGATTCCCATCCGGAGAGGGCTTCCTAAACTGGGCATGCTGCCTGCCAGGAAGCCAGTGGGTCACAGGCTCTAATTATCCATCTGGAGACCTTTGCCCACTCCTCAAGGCTGCCTGGGACCTTCAAAGTTGTCCAAATCTAGACCAGCTGCCTTTTTCCACAGATGAGCAAAGTGGGCCTCAGAGGAGTTGGGGAAACGGCCCACAAGGAAATGGGCAGAAGTGGTGGGAATAGGATAAATCTCCTGATTTCCAACCCACGTTCTTTCCACAATACCATGTTCTCTGAGGCTTTTGGGGGCCTGAGGGTTGAAGGGAAGAAAACAGAGTATCCAGGGGCTTTTGGAATGCCTAGCTCGGCTGCAGGCTGCTGCTCGCCCTTCCCGGTGCATCCTGCAGGCTGTGTGGCTTTCAGAGCGCGGGGCAGCCCAGTGTGGACAAGCTTCCCATCGCTGTGTCCCCCCGGAGGCTACAGGGCCTGAACTGCAGCCCCTCCCAACCCTGCCGCATTTATAGTGACTTCCTCCATTCGGAGAAAAAGTTAAGTAGAACAATTATTTTTCTATTCTAGTATCCTTGATTAAAAAAAAAAATACAGGGCTTCCCTGGTGGCGCAGTAGTTGAGAGTCCACCTGCCGATTCAGGGGACACGGGTTCATGCCCCGGTCCGGGAAGATCCCACATGCCGCGGAGCAGCTGGGCCTGTGAACCATGGCCGCTGAGCCTGTGCATCTGGAGCCTGTGCTCCGCAATGGGAGAGGCCACAACAGTGAGAGGCCCTCGTACCGCAAAAAAAAAAAAAAAAAAAAAAAAAAAATACAGATGCAATATGTAAAACTATTGAAATAATATAAAGGTGTAAAGTAAAAATTCCTACCCTTCTACATTCCCAAGTGAATAACCATTGGATGTCTGTCCTTAATGTTTCTCCATTAATATACACACAGAGATGGATCATATTGTATAAATTGTAGTGTCACCGCTTACAAATGGTGGTTAAGTTCCAAACTTGGGGAAGAGGCACGAATCATACATAGTCAGTGTTATCCTTTAATCTCAGGATGTGGCTCTTAGAAGTTCAGTAGCCAAAAATTATCTTAGCATTTTGTTTCTCTTCCCAATTTGCCTCTGACAAAAGTTCCTTGGGGCTGTGGAAACCAAGGTCTGGTTTGAAAGCGCAGAAAGGTGATCAGGTAATAACGGCATTTCTCTTGTTCTCTTTTTAAATGAAGTCTGGCTGTGCAGTTGACATCAGTTAGATTTGTGTGCCATGTGACACCACGGCACTGGCCAGCCACTGGCTGTATTTGAGGATGAGCTGCAGGTTTTTTCCCCATGGCAGCCCCCAGAGAAATCCATTGTGTGGATGGATAAACAGGAGATGGGACAGAGTCTGGCTCTGTTACCCAGTGTGATCTGGAGTGAACCTCTTGTCCCCTCTGGGCCTCCGCTTCTGTCACTGTCCTTGAGCAGACCCCCAAGGGCCCTGGGGGTTCCGGGGGCCTCCCAGCCCTCTTCCAACCCCATCTGCTCTCCTTTGCAGGCCATCCTGATCACCTGGACAAAGAGATTTAAAGCGAGTGGAGTGGAGGGAACGGATGTGGTGAAGCTGCTTGAGAAAGCCATCAAAAAGCACGGGGTAACTTCTCACTGGCCACTTGCCTTGACTACCCGGAGGTGGGGGAGTGTGGGGAGAAGGCTGTGTGACCAAGGCTCTTTCAGGGGACAGTAGTGCATGGCCTGAGCCATCACATGGTGGGGGGGAGGGCAGTCCTTGAAGCCCCAGACAGGTGAGTGGTGAGAGTTCACGGTCTGGAAGGTCAGGGCTGGTTCAAAGCAGAGCTGTCCGAGGTGCTACCCCAAAGAGCCAAGCCCTTGGGCAGGGGATGGCCTCCTTCCAACAGGAGGGTAGCTGCGCAGGGAGCTGGCATGGTCGAGTGCAGCCTGCCGGCGTTGCATCAAGTGCAGAAAGAACATGGATGCAGTGAGGTGGTTTGCACAGGGCTGTGGCTCTGTGAGTAAAATCCATTCTGTAAAGAATCTTAAGCCAGATAATGAAGGGCACCTTGCCGTCTCCACAGCGTGACCACTGCGCTCTAATCCAGTGAATTTGAGTGCCAGCAGTAATGAAAGCAGCACCGCCCATGGGGGCAGTGGCCGCTGTGAAAATAGGAGCCCTCCCGCTAGGCTGTGTTGAAGCTTGTGATCTCTGCTCCACGTGTGTGTGGACGGTGACACCCCCTCTTCTCCCCCAAGGACTATGACGCCAACGTTGTGGCTGTGGTGAACGACACTGTGGGGACCATGATGACCTGTGGCTACGACGACCAGCAGTGTGAAGTCGGCCTCATCATTGGTAACGCCCACCGTGTCCTCGTCCCTTCCTGAAGCCGGTGTTTCCAGACGGCACCGCCTCCTCTCTCATGACTTCGTGAGGTCACAGCTTCTGATCTCGTCTCTCTCTCCAAGGCACGGGCACCAACGCGTGCTACATGGAGGAACTGAGGCACATCGACCTGGTGGAAGGCGACGAAGGGAGGATGTGCATCAACACCGAGTGGGGGGCCTTCGGGGACGACGGGGCCCTGGAGGACATCCGCACCGAGTTTGACCGGGAGATTGACCGGGGCTCACTCAACCCCGGGAAGCAGCTGTGAGTCCCACCCTTTCTAACTAGTCATATAGAGGACTTAGGGGACACTTAACGGAAGATTTGGGGTGGGAAGTGAGAGGGGCAGGAAGCCAGGTGATCAGAAAAGGAAAAGCCCATCAAGTGTGTGTTGTCTCTCACTTCTTTGGAGAGATACACAGCTGTGAGGTCTGCAGCTTAAAAAGCGTATTTTATTTTATTTTTATTTTTAAATTTTTTTTGGCCACACGGTGCGGGTTGTGGGGTCTTAGTTCCCCGACCAGGGATCAAAGAGCATATTTTAAATGATTTTCTCTTTGTTTAATTACACTGTTATTGTGTCCTTGTAAAACATTTTGAAAATTAAAAGCACAGAGTCATTAGCACAAAGCTAAGGTTTAAAAGCGTTTCCATATGCTGTCCTCACTAGGGTTGCTGTTCAGGGTGGGAGAGGCCATCCGTTCATTCAGCACACATTTCTTGAACTCTTAGGATGTGCCAGCTCTGTGCTAGGCTCCAGGGATACAAATAGCACCTTCCCTTCTAGGACTTAAGGTCTAGTTGGGGAGGGAAGTCACACACGCAAACACCTGTCATGCAGAGGAGTCGGTGAGAGCCGTGTGAGTCGTGCAGACCTTGGTGAGACCTTCTTCCATGTCACGTGTAGGCAGATGGGTCAGAGCTGATAAAGAACATCACATCAGACTTCTTGGGCAAGTGGGTTTTGGCCTTGGGGAACTCTGGCTACAGAAGTATGAGAGATATTATTCAGGCTGGTGTGGGCATTGCTTCCTTTGAGCTACTTGTTTCCTGAAGTGCACACTCATATTTCTCTGTGATGCTAGCGTGCTGCCAGCTCTCTTTGATCGACCTCTCAGCAGCCTTGTCCTGGAGTTGGATGCTGTCAGCCCTCTGGGAGATGTTCATTGACCCTGTTGGCTTAACAGCCCTTATCCTATGTCAGAGAGATGCTGTCAGGGAGTTGATTGGTCATTTGGAAACCTATTTTACCTATCACCCAGGCTGGCGACTGGGCTTTCCGCCTGAGTTAATGGAATTGTATAAATGACCAGCCCCCCTCCACTGGGAGTTGGGGTAGTGAATAAATGAGGTCTCTCACTGAGAGAATCCTGAGTTCTTAGGCGCAGCGTTGAATATCTGCTTTGCATGCTGAAGCACCAACCACCTTGGTAATAAAGAGCCCCAGCTCTGAGAGCCAAAGGTTCTTCCCCTCAATCTATTGACCTAACCCCCAATTCTAAAACCTGACCCCAGCTGACATGAAACTATTTACTGTGCCTGCTTATACATGTCAGTGGAGATCTATGCTTGATTATACTACTGCCTCAGGCCCCTCTGGGTTTACTCTGTACTCTGTGGCATATGTAACATATTACATCTCTAAAATCCTCAAATGTCCACGTTCCCAAGCACATATGACCCCAGGGGTTTCAGATAAGAAATTACGTACCTGTAGTTACTATCAATCACTTAATCAGAAGTCACCCTTCTTAGCAGAGCACGTAGGGCAGTTACCTGTGATAACTGAGCAGATATGGCCCAGGCCCTTGTCTGTTTCCTTAGCCTCAGTGTAGGGATCCTACATGGCTTGGGTGGAAACCTGGATTCTCTGCCCTCCTTTTTTTTTTTTTTTTTTTTTGCGGTACGTGGGCCTCTCACTGCTGTGGCCTCTCCCGTTGTGGAGCACAGGCTCCGTACGCGCAGGCTCAGCGGCCATGGCTCACGGGCCCAGCCACTCCGCAGCATGTGGGATCTTCCCGGACCGGGGCACGAACCCGTGTCCCCTGCACCGGCAGGCGGACTCTCAACCACTGCGCCACAGAGAAGCCCCTCTGCCCTCCATTTTGACGTAGTTCTAAATTTCTCTAAAGGGCTGAACCACATCCTCAGGCTGAACTGTGAACTGGGCTCACAGTTGGCTTGCAATAAACATTCTTGGAATGGTGTATGAATAGGGGATGGATGCAAGGACGGGTGGATGGATGGATGGGGGAGTGGAAGATGGATGGTGGATGAGAGATGTGGCTGAGTGACTGGGAAATGGGTGGCTGGCTAAACAGGTAAATGGATAAAACAGTAAGAAGGGTGGGGTAAAGTCCATCTCCAATATGCTTCCCTGCTTACTGATTACCATAGGTCAGGTCTTGGTAGGAACAGTTCCAAAGAGATGACAGATGCTTGAGTTGTATCATCTATTCCTAGAACTAGGCTATTGGCCAGAGAGTGTTTTGCCAAAGTAAATTTACCTGGTCTCTTAGATTTCTGCCTGATTTGGGGGGTCTTCCCTATGTCTTCTGTGCAATGCCAAGTTCTTCAAAGCCCTTTTGTTTTCCAGGGGAAAGGTGTTTGCTTCATTTGACTGATGGGGAAATTAAGGCACTAGGCTACGGGGATAGGGCAAAGCTGGCCCAAGGCTCTTTGTTGAGGTTTAATCTGGGTTAAGTTTGGGGTCTTCTGTCCTGTTGGAAAGTACATGTTTTTCATAGTGAGCTTCCAGAATGTCTAAGAGGCATCTCATCATTTATGAACAAAAATCATCAAGGATGGTCTAGAGGAATGTTTTTCTTTCTTTTTTTTTTTTCAGGAATAGATTTTTTTATTTTAATTTTTTAACAATTTTAAAAACTTATAGTACATGCTTCTTTATGTATTTAGGCTTTCTACTTCTTATGATAGTTTTCTTTATTTATTTTGTAACCCAAGTATATCTTAGGTCCTGGTCTATGTAATTAAGTCTATGTAAGTCTCTAAGTTCAGATTCTGTTTCTATCATACGTTTAGTTTTGGCATCTGATGTATTAATTAGCCCCTTTAAGCCTCAGTTCATTTATCTTTAAAATGAATAGAAAGAATACAATTATATCATATGGATGTTTGGGGATCAAATCATATAAGGAATGTAAAGCATTTAGCAATACCTGGTATCTGGTAAGCGTTGACAAACTATTACCAAGTTATTGTTACATCAATAGTTTATCCTGAGCCATCTTGATCAATGGCACCACTGCTCAAATAGGAAGGTAACCCCCAAACAAATAATCTATATCAACCTCTGTTTCTCTGCCTTTGACATTAATTTAAAAAATATTTACCAAGGGCATACTATCCTCAAGGTTCTGCTCTAGGCACTGTGGATGTGGAAGTGACAAAATAGACTGAAAGGAACGAAAACCAAAACACACATACAATGCGTTTTCATGGAGCTTTCATTTCTATTAACCTTTTAGAGAAATGTTTTTCTTTTCTTGCTTTTCTTTTGGCCGTGCCACATGGCGTGCAGGATCTTAGTTCCCCGACCAGGGATTGAACCTATGCCCCCCTGCAGTGGAAGCATGGAGTCCTAACCACTGGACTGCTAGGGAAGTCCCCTAGAGGAATGTTTTTCATTAGAATTACATTAAAAAAAAAAATTTTTTTTAAAAACGGGAATTTCCTGGTGGTCCCGTGGTTAGGATTCTGTGCTTTCACTGCTGGGGCCCCAGGTTCAATCCCTGGTCGTGGAACTAAGATCCCACAAGCCATGTGGTGTGGCCAAAAAAATAAAAATAAAATAAAATAATAAAGAAGAATTACATAGAGCCCTTTAAAAAGCATACTGTTGCCCAGGCATCCTCCCACCCTATTGACCTTCCCTCCCAATTCTGATTCATTTGGCCTGGGCTGAGGCCTGTCTTTAGGAGCCTAAAAGTGATTCCAGTTTTTAACCGGGGTTGAAAACATAGGTGTGTTAGTTCTTTGTAAAGGCTCTGCGCCCAGGTGGGCTCTAGCCCACTATGCACCCCCTCATCTGTTTTGACTGAAGTTTGCATTTACTGAGTACTGACCATACGTGGCTGACAGGAGGGGTAGTGGCACAATGGCTCCTACCTTCATTGGTGATTGCTGCTTTAGGACCACGGGGTAACGGCCCTGAGTATTCAGGAACCCCACCCTAGCCCCCAAGCTAGAAGGTCTCTCTCTAAAAGGGATCAGACATGGCCTTCCTCCCTGTCGCCCTCCATCCTGGGCCTTTGTTGTTTTGGTCCCATACCTATCTCCTATGGTAGATGTCAGCCCTACCTTCTTTCATTTTAAATTCCCTGTCTCCTCTTCCTGTCTTCTTGGGCCTCTGGCTCTTTTTCTCTGTTTTGTCTGGAATTCTGAATCCCATTTCCCTGTGATTCCTTCTCACATCTTTCGAAACAAAGGAGACACCACCCCACAAAACAGCAGTAGCAGTGATCATAACAGCAGGAAGGTTTCGTCTGGAAAATTCTTTGGCCTGAATGGTGGTGGAGTAACGCCACTTCTTTTCAAGTCATCCCCCAAACACCTGCTTACTTACTGTGGCTCTGCCTGCTGCATGGAATCTCTCAGCAGCTCTAATCCTCATTAGGTGGCCACAGACCTCACCCTCCTTCTCTGTCCCGGCGCTGCCTGTCGGGGCAGACCCTGGCTGCCAAGGGAACTCCTGATCGGCATGCAAATAAATCCTTGCTCTCCTGTCTGAATATGGTCCCCCCGCACCTTCCCAGTCTCCCCCAGGCCTGTGCCCACCAGCAGGCAGTGAGGTTGCAACACCGTGGTGCTGCCCACCGGCCTGTGGTTGTAGGCACCTGACTGCTGAGAAGCAGATCACGACTTGCTTGGTTTCACTGGAGGCTCATGAGAAGTGCTGTTTCCTCATTCTGCTGCTCTGACAGGGACTCTGGGGACTGAGAAAGGACAGGCTCCTGGCCTCGGGCTTCCTTTATCTGGAAAGGGGGATGGTAGTATCTATGTGTCTAAGAGACCATCGTGTAGAAAGGGGAGCAGATCATTCTGAGTGTCTCCAGATGGCAGAGCAAAAAGCAGTGGGTAGAGGGGTGTCAGGCAAGGAGGCTGATTTTTGTTCATCTGAAGGGGGAAGAACCTTCCTATTGTCATACTTGCCCAACAGGGGGGCAGACTACCTAGAGGAAGTGAGCTGGAGGTGGACAAGCACAGACTGGGTTAGGGGTGGGGCTAGTGGCTGCTAGCGCAATAGTAATACAGGTAACAATTAATGATACTGTCTATGAGATAGGCAGAACAGCACAGTGATTAGAGCATAGAATCTGGGGCTGGATTTAACTGGATTAAAAATGTGGATTTGCCACTTATCAGCCCTGTGACGATGGGCCTCTCTATGCCTCAGTTTTCTTTTTTTTTTGCGGTACGCGGGCCTCTCGCTGTTGTGGCCTCCCCGTTGTGGAGCACAGGCTCCGGACGCGCAGGCTTAGTGGCCGTGGCTCACGGGCCTAGCCGCTCCGCGGCATGTGGGATCTTCCCGGACCGGGGCACAAACCCGTGTCCCCTGCATCGGCAGGCGGACTCTCAACCACTGCACCACCAGGGAAGCCCCCTCAGTTTTCTTTTTTTTTTAATTTTCTGTAAACATGTTATGAATACTTTTTTTTTGAATTGTATTTATCTTTTTATACAGCAGGTTCTTATTAGTTATCTGTTTTATACATATTAATGTATATATGTGTCAATCCCAATCTCCCAATTCATCCTACTATGCCTCAGCTTTCTTATCTGTGGAATGGGGATAATGATAATGTCTACCTCATAGGGTTGTAATGATGATGAAATAAGTTAATCCTACATATAAGTTGCTTAGTTAAGTATGAAACACAGAGCCAGGGTCACAGCACTCATTATCAGGCACCGTAGCACTTTACCTATTTCAATCCCTCTCCTCCATACAACAACCTTAAGGGTAGGCCCTGCCACGAGGCCCATTAAACAGGTAAAGAAACTGAGGCCCAGAGAGGTAAGTAACACAGTAAGTGTCAGGGCTGGGCTTAAGCCCAGGCAGTCTGGCTCCTTTCTGCTCTGAGTCTCCAGATTAGGCTGCACACAGGCTGTTCCCACAGGTGTTTGGGGCAGCAACTGGGCAGGGCAGCTAGGACTCAGAAGGGTGCTCTCCTGCCAGGGATCCTCAACACAGCTGTGGCTGGGGAGGTCCTGTCTGGTCCTGTCCAGAGCAGAACAATGAGAACCAGTGTTTCTCTGCACCTTGTTTTGGGGCTAGGGAGGGCCGCGTGCTCAGGTCCCAGCAGCATCCCTGGCTCCTGGGCCTGGCTCTGAATGGCACAGATCGTTTTGCTGTGTCACGGCCAGCTCCGGGCGTGCCAGCTGGGCTCCCTCTGAGGAGAGGCTGGCTGCCCGGATGTGGACCTGCCTCTTATCTGTCCTGCTCAGGGCTTCCTCCTTGCCCTTGGTCAGCCAGGATTCGGGACCTGGATCTGGCTCAGATATGTCATCGAGCCCCAGTCCCTGGCGGCCTCTCCCCTGCAGTGTTGGGCTCAAAATGCTGTTGCAGCCACAGAGCCCACACCTCCCACCACACCTCCCAAGGGAGGCGGGAGAGCGGATCCACTGGGACTGGCCTGTGGCTGAATGTGGCCGGAGCAGTAGGATGAGCTGACTGGTTTTAAGCTACTTGGAGCCCTCTCCTGGAGTGTAGGGGCCCATCACTGGGGAAGGAGTGAGTTCCCCAAAGCACGTTCCTGGTCCTTTTGGCTGGAGAAGATCATGGCTGCCAGGGAGGTGACCAGCGACAGAGGTCCCATGGGGAAAGGCTGAATTTCAGCCCTGTCATCTTCCCTTGGGGAAGACATTTTCCCTTTCTGAGCTGGGAAATGGAGAGAATACTTCCTGGCCACCTTCCCACAGGGATTGGAGAGCTTCCTGATAGGGTGATGAAGATGAAAGCCCTTTAAAAAGTACAGCATTGGGAATTCCCTGGTGGTCCAGTGGTTAGAACTCTGCGCTTACACTGCTGGGGCCCGTGTTCGATCCCTGGCCGGGGAACTGAGATCCTGAAAGCCGTGTGGAATGGCCAAAAAAAAAAATATATATATATATATATATGTGTATATATATATATATATATATATATATATATATATATATATATAAATAAAAATAAAATAAAATAAAAAATAAGGCATAAAGTTTTGTAAGAGATGATCATATTCTGCTCATTTCTGTCTGGGGGCCTTCTCGTCAACCCCAATCTAAATCCTTATGTTTCCCCGCCTCCAGGCAGCCTTCCCTGCCGGCCCCTGCCCCTTGGTGGTCTCCTCCTGTTTCCTACCCTGGGGGTGGGGGTGGGGTCTGGATGACCCCTGTTCCCCCGCTGTGTGCTCGCTGTTTGATCACACAAGTGCGTGGTCTTGCCTGCCAGTGAGAATGTGAGCTTGTGAGGGGTTGGGCCGTGCCTTCCTCTCCTTTTGTGTCTCTCTCACCCTTTAAGAGCTGCCCCACTGGTGGGTACGTAAGAATGACTGACAAGTGTCTGGGCGCTTTTCTCCTGCAGGTTTGAGAAGATGGTCAGTGGCATGTACATGGGCGAGCTGGTCCGATTGATCCTGGTCAAGATGGCCAAGGAGGGCCTTTTATTTGAAGGGCGGATCACCCCGGAGCTGCTCACCAGAGGGAAGTTTAACACCAGTGACGTGTCAGCCATTGAAAAGTAGGTGCCTCCCCTCAAGGCTTTCTGGGGGTGCGGGGCAGAGAAGAACGACAGGCCCCTTGTTACCACTTAAGTCCTGGTTTGCTGGGCTTCTCAAGAGTGTGAGGGCTTTCTGGGCCAGTCTCCCCTCTCTCTTAGCTCACGCATCCTGGGCTGCTCTCCCTGCGGGCACCTGGTGGCATTAAAGAGCCATTTAGTTAGCAGCAAATCCTTTGTGGATGGTTTAGTTATGAAAGTAGCCTCTTCTTCACTCTGCACCACACACACACACACACACACACACACACACAACACACACACACACAACACACACACACACACACACACACACACACACACCTCTGCCTGATTAGAATCCTGTTGGTGAACAGGAGCTGACTGAGCCCAGGTTCGGTTAATTCCCCCTTGGGATATCGGGACCTTCTCCAGACAATGTTCCAGGGAAACATAGTGACCTCAAGATCATTAGGTGTTCCCTGAAAAAAGGGTTCTGTAACCAATAGGATTGGAAAATACTTAGAGAAGTACAGTATTCATTAGCATATTAAAGAAAACCCAGTTCACCTTGGTTAACTGGTCATTTCCCAAATTTCCCTTGTGCCTGAAACACCCTCTGCCTCCTCCCTCCCCACTCTGTCTCGGCCCCCACATTCTCTCACTTGTTCACCGCCACAGGTGTTCCCTGGCACAAATTTGAGAAACATTGGTTAACAGATGAGATAGGACAGATAGACATAGAAGGATAGTCCAGCCAGCCCCCTGGCTGCTACCTTTTGTCCTCAACATAAGAAACCCAGACTTCTCTGTCTCAACTGTTATTTGCAGGCCTTGGGTGAACTTGATGCCAGGCAGTTTGGTGTAGTCAGGCGGCTCCACATTTGAAGGGCTCCTGTCCTGTGGCCAGTTCCGTGCGCCACTAGATTCTATTCCTGGTTCAGGAGACTCCACGTAGCCGTGTAAGGCCACCTGTTTTTTTTTCTTTTTTTTGCGGTACGCGGGCCTCTCACTGTTGTGGCCTCTCCCGTTGCGGAGCACAGGCTCTGGACGCACAGGCTCAGCGGCCATGGCTCACGGGCCCAGCCGCTCCGCGGCATGTGGGATCTTCCCGGACTGGGGCACGAACCTGTGTTCCCTGCATCGGCAGGCGGATTCTCAACCACTGCACCACCAGGGAAACCCATGGCCACCTGTTTAAGGATAGGGCTAGCTTGGTGCCAGAAATGCCCTTTCATTTCCACACGAGGCGGTCATCCCACTGCCCCTGCTGTGGTCCTAGAAATTCAGAGCCAGTGGCATCATAGCTCTGGCTATAATGTAAGTGGAGAGGGGTTTATCTGAACTTACTCTTATTTCCCATCCGAGTCCTGGCATTTGTCCTAGGATCTCTCCTTTAGGAGCAATTGGTACAGAGCTACAGTCAATAGGGAGGCACACTACTGAGTTTCCAGTCATCTCTGTTCTCAAGTCACCTGGTCAACTGTTGGGAGGGGAGGGAGAAAGAGGCTCATGGTTTGTCTTCAGAATCATTGACAAAGTCAGGAAATGCCTGCCTTCCTCTGGGCCTGTTTCTGGTGTTGGCTCTTAGGTTACCAAGAAACAAAACCCCCTTGAACTAGCTCAAGAAGGCATCTATATTGTAGTAAAGTCTATCTCAAAAATAACATCTTACCAGTGCAGATGTTGGAAGCATTCTCTTTAAAATCAGGAGCAAGACAGTATCGCCTGTTTCTATTCCGCATTGTCCTGGAGCCTTAGCCAAATTTTTTTTAGGAAAGAAAAAGAAATTAAAGGCATAAGAATCAAAAACAGAGGAAGTAAAACTGTCATTATTTGCAGATCGTATTTGTTTGTATGGAACACCAAAAATATCTAGACAAGTGATTAGAATAACAGGAGAGGTTAGGAAGATATCTGGAGATAAGATACAAAAATTATATTTCTATATATTGACAGTAATTAAAATATGTATATATTTTAAAATCTTTTATTTTAGAATATTTTTAGACTTACAGAAAAATTACAAAGATAGTACATATCCCTCACCCAGTTTTCCCCACTGTTAACATTTTACCTTAATATGGTGTATTTAAAATATGTGTGTGTGTGTGTGTGTGTGTGTGTGTGTGTATAAAGAATATATATATCTTCTTTTCTTTTTTAAAGACCACATCTACAATAGTAATAAAACTATACACTGGAGTGAATCCAGCAAAAGATATACAAAGAATGTATGTATGCAGCGAATTAAAATTTGACTGGAAGACATCAAGGAAGAATGTGTAAGAATGCAGGGGCAACTCACAGACCCAAAGAGCAGGAGATTTCCCCCAGGCCTCCTGGGCACTGAGCCCTGGGGTGGAAGCATCTATTTCTCCACCTGTTCAGGGCCCAGGTGGTCTGGCTTGTTCACTTCTCTCCGTTTGTCTGACATGGCATAACCCAGCCTAGTACAGTTTTTCCTCTCGCTGCCTCCTGACTTCTTACGGAGGAGACCCTTTCTCAGGCTCTTCTAAGGCATTTGACTGCCTTCATCCCATGTCGTACACACATGGTGAATGGTGAGTTCACCTCTCCAGGACCTTCAAACCTCAGTGCTTTGCACTGCCTGCTGTGGTCCTTAACTCACAAGTATTGGCCTCTGACCTCACAGGAATAAGGAAGGCCTCCACAACGCCAGAGAAATCCTGACCCGCCTGGGAGTGGAGCCATCTGATGACGACTGTATTTCGGTCCAGCACGTGTGCACCATTGTCTCGTTCCGCTCTGCCAACCTAGTGGCTGCGACGCTGGGCGCCATCCTGAATCGTCTTCGAGATAACAAGAGCACACCCAGGCTGCGGACCACGGTTGGTGTCGACGGGTCTCTTTACAAGACGCACCCACAGTGAGTCTGCCCTTTGCTATAATTGGCACTGAATACCCGCCTGGGCTAAGGACTTTCTCCAGAGGGCAGACTTTTGCACCCAGTGAAGGTTTCTGGCAGACAAGATAATACGTAGTTCTGGGCAGAAAGGTCAGAGTTGCCCACCTGGGGAAGTATCCAGCCCTCAGCCCTGGTGTTGCTTCTGCACTGCACTGTCATCTCTCCTCATTTCGTAAGTCTTGGTAGAGATTTCTATAGCTGCCAGGAGCACTGGGTGGAATATGTCTGTATCTTGAATTCTCTTGCTTGTCTGCATTTCATCAGGGACCTTCATCCTCACTGTAGCTCGGGTCATAGGTGTAGTGCCCACATTCCTATTTTAGAAGCTCTGATGAGTTTCTAAAGCCCCTCAAACCCTCAGATAGTACTTTTTAAAAATGGGTAACTTGTTGATGCTTTGCATCTGAGAGACAGAGAGGGATTAAGTTGTTAAGTGGTCCCCATTGATGCTGCCTTCTTGTCTATTGGACGCCTTAGTGTCAAAAGCCTTCTGTGGCCACTAAGGACATGGCCTGAATCTATTAAAAAGGCTAAAGGTGAATTCTAAGTCTTCATGTTCCGAATTTTAACAAGAACTGCCTGCGACGTGATTTTTTTGTACAGGATCTCAGGTATTTCTCCCATTGTATATACAATGTGCCTGTGAAGTGGCCTTGCAGATACTGTGCCTTCGTACCCAGTTCTAGTAACAGTTAAATAAGGATTGACTTAAACTGAAATAGTTCAGTGTTGCTGAGGGGATAGGGTTTGAGCTAGTTAGCTGCTATTATCTGCCAGGTTCATAATTTTATTTCTTTATATTCTTAGAGTTTTTGTCAAATTCTTGATAATGCAATTAGCCATCTTTTTTTTTTTTTTTTTAATTTCTTGGCTAATTTTTGGACAAGACAGCTTAGGGATTTACATCACATTAAAATAATTTTCTACTTGCGGTAAAATACGCATAATATAAAATTTATCATCTTAGACATCTTTTGAGTGTACAGTTCAGTAAATTTAAGTACCTTCACACTGTTGTGCAGGCATCACCACCAGTCATCTCTAGTATTTGCCTTATGTATTGAGGTGCTCCTGTGTTGGGTGCATAAATATTTACAATTGTTATGTCTTCTTCGTGGATCGATCCCTTGATCCTTAACACCAGTCATCTCTAGAACTCTGTCATCTGCAACATCACATTTTAAAAAATAACTTTGATTAAATACTGATTATTTCAGGAATAAAATATTTTTGGTATAGAAACTTCAGGTAGTTCAGAAAATTACAAAGAGAATAGAAGTCATTGTTAACCCCATCCCCTGGAGTTGACCGCTGTTAACATTTTGAGGTTCCGATTTCCCAGTTTCCCATGGCAGGCAGCCTTCCATACTTATAACAGACCTCAGACCTGGAGAAAGTTCTGTGTCTCACTGAGTCCTGTCCTAAAGTCCTCTTCTAACCACTAAAAAATATCCCTAGTCTTGGGGGCTGAGGGAAAGGGCCAAGTGAAAATGGAAAACAAGAGAGATTCTTGCTTGATTGAGCCCTTGCTCAGCGCCAGTTATTCATCGAAGATGTGATGAACTCACTGAGTTCCCACCACATCACTGTCAGCCAGATGCTGTCATCCACATTGACTCCAAGGTTAAGTAACAGAACAAGGCCCCCTGGTACGGAAGTGGGGACACTCACCCTATCTCCTGGTCTGACTTTTAAACGCTGGGCTCTTTTGGGTTGTTTCTTGACCACTGTGCTGTATTATCTTCTTGTCATGGTAGACAACATTTTTGTGGACCCTGAATTTTCTGTATTTGATATTCTTTTTTTTGTTTGTTTTGGCCTCGTGGCGTGTGGGATCTTAGTTCCCTCACCACGGATCAAACCTGTGGTCCCCTGCAGTGGAAGTGCAGAGTCCTAACCACTGGACCACCAGGGAAGTCCCTCGATACTCATGTAACAATGAGAGCCCTCTCTTTTTATGTGTCACTGTGGGTGATTTCAGTTTCCCCTTTTTACCTGTCTGCATTTGGTAACTTTTCTACAGTGGATGTGTTGTGTGACTGGAGTAATGCGGAAAGCAAGTGTAGAAAATGGAATTAAGGTGTACAAGAAGAAAGAAAGGGGTCCTGGAGGTCCCTACAGTCCGGCTCAGTCGGCTATTGTGGCCTCCACACCCCAGGTATTCCCGGCGTTTCCACAAGACCCTGAGGCGCTTGGTGCCCGACTGCGATGTGCGTTTCCTCCTCTCGGAGAGTGGCAGCGGCAAGGGGGCTGCCATGGTGACTGCGGTGGCCTACCGCCTGGCTGAGCAGCACCGGCAGATAGAGGAGACCCTGGCCCACTTCAGTCTCACCAAGGATACGCTGCTGGAGGTGAAAAGGAGGATGCGGGCCGAGATGGAATTGGGGCTGGGCAAGCAGACGCATGACAAGGCCGTCGTCAAGATGCTGCCCTCCTTTGTCCGGAGCACTCCCGATGGGACAGGTGAGGACCTCTGTTGGGGGCTGACACGCCCCTCCCGCGTCTCATACCAGTGGCTGAGTCACGGTGGGGCTGCAGGGTGGTTGGCTTCTCCAGTGGATGCTCTACACTGGGGTGGCATGATTTTGGCAAGAGCTACAAACTCACTCAAACCTCTGTCTTCCATTTTTACCACCGACTTGCCGTGTGTGTGACTCAAGGCAGTCTATTTCCCCTGGTCCAGCCTCCCAGGCAGGCGCTGTCTCTAAAACCACAGCCCTGTTCAGAATTAGAAAGTGTTCTTAAGAGAACAGAGCTGGGCAGATCCCGAAGCACTGAGATTGCTATAGGGCCTCTGATAAACACAGGAAAGTAGAAGAAGGATAAACACTCACTGCCCCTTCCTAGGTCCTGGTGGAGAGGCACACAGAGGCCTGGGCATTGTTATACCCGGGTAGGTTGGAGCTCAGCGTCCAACCCCGTACTGCTGACCTTGCTGGTCCTGTTGGAGCTGAGCACTGGGGGGATGCTGATGACTGTTTGTGATATGAGTATGTCCTCTGTGTAAGCTACTTACTCTTGCATTATAAACCACCGTGAAACTTAGTGGCTTTAAACAGCAACCACTTATTGTGGCTTAGGGGACCCTGGGTCAGCAACTTATTGTTGCTCCTCTGGGCCAGGCTTGGCTGAACTTTCATTCATGCATCTGCAGCCCCTGGGAGGCTCTCCCTTACATGTCCAGCATTTGTCTGTCAGCTGGGGTGTAGGAGTGCCTGGCCACGTGTCTCATCCTCCAGTGGGCCGCCGGGCTTGTTCACATGGTAACAGCAGGGTCCACGAGGGAGAGGGAGACCTCAAAGCCTCTTGGAGGCCTAGGCTGGGGCTGGCTCAGCTCCGCTTCTGCCACACTCTGTTGGCCAAAGCAAGTTATAAGGCCAGGCCAGATCCAAGGGGAGGCGGAAATAGATTCCATCTTTTTTTTTTTTTTTTTTTTTTTTTTTGCGGTACACGGGCCTCTCACTGTTGTGGCCTCTCCTGTTGCGGAGCACAAGCTCCGGACGCGCAGGCTCAGCGGCCGCGGCTCACGGGCCCAGACGCTCCGCAGCATGTGGGATCTTCCCGGACCGGGGCACGAACCCGTGTCCCCTGCATCGGCAGGTGGACTCTCAACCACTGTGCCACCAGGGAAGCCCAGATTCCATCTTTTGACGGGAAGAACTGCAAAGTCACTTTGCAAAGAAGCCTGCGTACAGGGAGGAATGATTGTGGCCATTTTTGTAACACTCTACACATTGACATATATTATTAATTTTTATATGAGGTTCCCTAAGATCAGGTCATCGTTGCCAAGCTTTTTAGTAGCCTGGTAAAATCTATTTGTTTACTGTGACAGGTGCTTCATCTATGGGGCCTTTTGTCCTTCTAGTGTGGCTCAGAGGCTGCGGTGGTCATGAGTTGGTGCCCACCCTCTCTGAGCCTGGGCTGTGTGCTGAGGGAAGACTTAACAGCTTCTCCCCTATATTTAATATGCGGCCTCCTCCCTTGAAAGTCTGACGTCTTGGGGCTACTGGCTGCCAGGAGGCAATACTAACTCTTCTTGACCTTCTTTATGTTCTTGACCACAACAGAGCACGGTGACTTCCTGGCCCTGGATCTTGGAGGAACGAATTTCCGCGTCTTGCTGGTGAAAATTCGTAGTGGGAAAAAGAGAACAGTGGAAATGCACAACAAGATCTACGCCATTCCCACGGAAATCATGCAGGGCACTGGGGAAGAGGTGAGACAGGTTTGCTTTTATACCACCGTGGCATATGTGCGTCACAGACCTGGCCAGTGGCATCGGGCCCCAGAACCTGCATGTGATACATGCTGCTGTGCAGTTGTGTCTGTGTGGCCCGAAAGCATCAGGTACATTCAGCCATGCTGGGCTTAGGATGCTCAGGGGCTGGGAAGATACTAGGGAGGGGGGCTTGCTCTGCACGTGTCGGGGGCGGGTGTGTATGTGTGTGTACTTGTATGTATGCACTGAAGGTGTGAAACTAGAGGATACATGAGTAAGCCCTTCCTTTCTCCTAAAGCTGTTTGACCACATCGTTTCTTGCATCTCTGACTTCCTGGACTACATGGGCATCAAGGGCCCCAGAATGCCTCTGGGCTTCACGTTTTCGTTTCCCTGCAAGCAGACGAGCTTGGATGCGGTGAGTCTCCTTTTTCCAGGCATCAGACACCGGGCGGTGCTGACTGTCCCTTGGCCAGTGTGGGTCAGCTCTTGAAGCCTCCTCCAGCCTCTGTGTCCTCCCTCGATTCTGGGACAGTTTAGCTGTCACAGTGGGTTGACCCAGGTCTTACGCCACACCCTCCAGCACATCTTAAGACTCTACTCTTCTTTTATCTTATCATTTAAAGAATTCACCTCTTCTGGGAAGCCTTCTGGTCCTCCAGGCAAAAAGAATCTCACCCTCGTGAGTGTTCCCTGTTTCCTCTCATGTTGCCTGGTTATAGCACTTCTTACACAGTTTTTAGTGATCTTTGGTGTCTCTCTTTTCTGCGACGTTGTATGCTCCTTGAGCCGAGGACCTGTGTTCCCCACAGGCCCTAGCACAGTGTGCTATCAGAGAAGATGCTTAATAACTGTTTATTCAATAAATGGAATGAACCAGGGCTCAAGGTCAGGGCTTGAGCACCTGCTGAGGACCACGAGCTGTCCACACAGTTCCTGCCCTCAGGAAGCCGCCAGTCTAGTGGAGCATCTCAGCCTACTCCAACAACACCGGCACCATGCTTAGGGGTGTTGGCAGGCCCGGGGGGACGTTCTGTGTGGAAGGGAGCGGTTGTGCAGAATCATGCAGGCGAGACCCATTCTCTGTGTTTTCACAGGTAGAGGTATGGCCAGGGAGCAGGCCCCGATGTTGGCATCACATCACACGGGACCTTAGGCCAGGGTTTGAGGCACATGATTGGCAGCACTTGGCAAGCTGGGCAGGGCCACCTGCCTCTAGAAGCCAGTTAATCCAGACACGGTGCTGACTCGGGTCTTTTTCCCTCTTAATAACTCCTTCAGATCTCAACGGGTGGATCCATGTAAACTTGGTTTTGCAGTTTTGAAAAGGTCTGGTGGTTTTTACAAGCCGTTCACTTATGCCGTCATCATAGTGAGGACACACCCAGCAAGTGTATACACTACACTCCAATCAAACCTAAAGTTTACTTTAGGTAGTAACAGTGTTCCTAAAAATTTGCATTTCTCCACTTATGTTTTTGGCAGACTGTTCTTCAGAGGAGCTAGTTGGTTATACCACGGGCAGCACCATTAACTTTCTATGCCTCAGTTTCTCCATCTGTGAAGTGGGGATTACAGACCAGACCACTGTGAGGACAGTGAGAGGGGGCAGGCCTGCGGAGGACTCTTTGTATTTTATTGGTTTATGCTTAAGATGTTCCAGCATCGTCTCACTATAAATTCTTAGCAGGTGTTTACTCCGGAAGGAGGGGGTGGAATTTTGTATTCTGCCTAGAAGGATTAATGACACAGGACTCTCCCACTACCCTTCCTATTGCAGGGAATCTTGATCACCTGGACGAAAGGTTTTAAGGCAACTGATTGCGTGGGGCAGGATGTAGCGACCTTACTGAGGGATGCGGTAAAAAGGAGAGAGGTAACTATTAAAAGGATGTTTTTAAAAATCTTTCGTGGGCTTCCCTGGTGGCGCAGTGGTTGAGAGTCTGCCTGCCGATGCAGGGGACACGGGTTCGTGCCCCGGTCCGGGAGGATCCCACATGCCGCAGAGCAGCTGGGCCCGTGAGCCATGGCCGCTGAGCATGCGCGTCCAGAGCCTGTGCTCCGCAACGGAAGAGGCCACAACAGTGAGAGGCCCGCGTATCGCAAAAATAAAAATACAAAGAATTCATACGATACAGAACCCTGTGACAAGGATATTAAGGTTTCCCCAACTGATGGCAATAAAAGAGAGCAATAGGTTTCCCCAACTGATGGCAATAAAAGAGAGTTTTGTGTTATTAAAGGATAGTTTAAGGAATGTAAAATCATGGCTCTCCTCCAGCTTGAAAAAGGGAAAAGCAGCCCCTGGCAGGGGGGCACAGCCGGGCACTGCCGCAGAGCACAGCCGTCATCACAGCCCCCTTGCGACCGCGATGGAATCAAATGAGCAGGAAGCGCTGCGTCATCATGGCAGAACTTGGCACGTGCTCAGAGATGGCCCTGCTTCCTGACAGCATCCAGTCCTGAGCAAAACCCCACTTCTTAGAACCCTCCCTAAAACCACCAGCACAGGCTCAGATCCTATAACTGTGCTTTCTAGTACTTTCTGGCACGCACCATGGGATGTGTTTGCCTGTGTTGCAACCAACCAGTCAGGAAGTGCAGGTTTTTCCACTGTGGGTATGTTTCTGGTGGTCTTTGGCTGGAGGACATTGACTGACAAAATATAAAATGAAAAATTCCGAAGTTTTTATTTAACTCATTAATTAATGAGGGAATCAGAAGTTAAAAAAAAAAAAAAGGTCCGTTCAAGTGTCTCCAGTTCAGAAGAGCAGATTAATTAATATACACAAGCAGTCAGGGAGGCTGAAATATATGGGTTGGAAGAGGGATCGATTGTTCCTGGAAGAGGGTGCTAGACGACAGCTAATATTTCTTTGAAAAGAAACCTGATGCCCTCTTTTTGCCCATTTCACAACTCTTAATCTCATTGTTCTTCCAAGGTACTTTCCATGCATATACCAACGTACACACATTTAAAAAATGGGAGTCATACCGTGTATACTATATTACAGCTGGCTTTTTTCACTTGCTATGAAATAGGAGTCTTTCGTGTCACTACCTAGAGGCCAGCCTCATTCACTTTCTTGGCTGTGCAGAATTCCAGCGTTTGCCCGAACCAGGCCTTACATGCCCCTTTTGATCTAGATTTGGGTTGTTTCTCCTTCTGGCTCGAATAAGTCACGCAGATACCCTTGGATGTGCCTTTGTGCACCTGTATGCTTGTCTCCGAAGAACAGATTCTGAGACATAGATTTGGTACTTCCATTTTGCCCTCTGAAAGGCTATAATACTTTAACCTGCCAAGAGAAAGAGTTACTTGGCCATTGTCCCTTGTCTCTTCTCCATTCCACAGTGCCCACTGGGCTGCCTCTCTAGGACTCATGGCCATCTGTGAAATGGGTAGAATACTTCCTTTCTTCAGAGCTCAAGCGTCAGATACATCAGTAATAGTAGATGTTTAGTGAAGAAGCATTTCATTACCTTTCACAGGCTGGTAAGGAAACTATTTCAGATGACGCACCAGCAGCTTTCTGACTGCAGTGCAGCAGAGTGACCCTGCAGAACTCAAGCCGGGCAGCGCTGTCCCTCCCCTAAAGCTAAACCTGTGTCTCTTTCTTTCCAAAGGAATTTGACTTGGACGTGGTGGCTGTGGTCAATGACACGGTGGGCACCATGATGACCTGTGCTTATGAGGAGCCCACCTGCGAGGTTGGACTCATCGTAGGTGGGTGTCCTGGAAGGTCTTTTTCTGGGGCAGGGTAGGCTGGGTTTTCCTGTTCTGTGGGGCCCTGAGCCAACAGTTCAGCCCTCGGTGTGAGACAGTATATCTGTCAGCACTGTCCCCTTAACCCACCTCCAGAGTTTCATCATGGCCTGAGGCTGCAGGGCTGTCCAGGGGTTTCCCCTCCCAACACCCAGCCCAAGAGGCTTCCAGTTGACTGTAAGCAGATTGTCAGCAGGAACGGAGCTCTCCAGGAGTGCTGCCCCCAGGTGGCTCACACGGCCCCGGCCCCCCGGCGGACAGGGTGGGAGTGCTTGGAGCTGGCCTCGTCAGCAGGGCTTGTAGGGAGGGACCCGGGCAGGTGTTGCGGGGCCGGGGCCTGTGGCTGGGAAGAAAGCAAGCCTCCTCTTCTCCTGACTGTGGAGAAGGGCCCGAGGGCAGTCTGGGCGCCATTTGGCCTTTAGCACCAATGATCCCAGCTGCTGAAGTGGGAGGCATATTACTGAGCCAAAACCTGGGTCTGCTCACCTGTGCACAGTAAAGCCAATCTACTGACACTGGGTTGTGGTGAAGGAAGAGTGCAGCATTTTTTATGTTTTGTTATGTTTTTGGTTTTTTGCTGGGGGGAGCGGGGATAGACAAAGAGGCACAGGACTGAAAGGGCAGCGTTTATTGTGAGGTGCCATACAAGGAGTCCAGGACAGCCAACGCTCAGGAAGCCCGAACTCCTCCATACAGTTCAGCACGGCCTTTTTATTTATTTTTATTTTGGCTGTGCTGGGTCTTCGTTTCTGTGCGAGGGCTTCCTCTAGTTGCATTGACCGGGGGCCACTCTTCATCACGGTGCGCAGGCCTCTCACTATCGCGGTCTCTCTTGTCGCGAGGCACAGGCTCCGGACGCGCAGGCTCAGTAGTTGTGGCGCACGGGCTTAGTCGCTGCGCGGCATGTGGGATCCTCCCAGACCAGGCCTCGAAACCCGTGTCCCCTGCATTAGCAGGCAGATTCTCAACCGCTGCGCCACCAGGGAAGCCCCCAGCACAGCCTTTTTAAAGGCCAGGTGAGGGAGGGGCATCTCAGGGTCTGTGATCAGCTCCTGCACAATTCTCTGATTGGTTGATGGTGAGGTAACAGGACGGTGTCACGGGTTAACATTAACAGTCCTTAGGCTCCAGCAGGCCTGGGGCTATGTTCTCAAGGTCATCAAGTAGCTAATATCTTCCATTTGGTGGGGGTTTTAGCATCAGTAAAACAACTTAGGGAATGTGCATCAGACACTATTATCTAGGTACTTCAGAGAGGAGCTAAAGTAGAGGATATGGGAGAGGGGTCTGTCCCGGGAAGGCCCCATAGGGTCCTGCTCGGTTAGAGGCAGAGGGATTATCTGGCTTTGCAGGTTGTTCCCTTATAATCCAAGCACAATAGGGGTCTGGGCCTTGAGAGCACAAGATTCCAGAAGCATCTTGATTTTAGGCTACAAGAAAAACATTTGCCTAACTGATGCTGTTCCTAATGTCAGGGATGCTGGGAAAAGGCCCGGTTTCTTAGCTAACACCTGCAGAGCATCCCTGGGCGGAGAGAGTCAGCAAGCAGCCTGCTGCGTGGACCTGGGAGATTGGGCGAAGGCCCCAGCAGGCTGCCTTCCTGGTGCCAGGAAGCCCTTTTCATTTGTTAAACCACTTTTGGCTCCTGTAGAAATTTTAAAAAGCTAGGGAGCAGCCCCAGGTAAATGTCGTTTGGGGCCTGGCTTTGGGGCTCTTTGTTTCTTCCTTTCTTTTGCAAAGCTTTCTTTCTCCACCCGGCCCCTCCCTTCCTTCTGCTTATGAATGGGCTTAGGTGTGAAATGCAAAGCTAGAGTGGCACAGCACTTTCTCTGCTTGGGCCTGACCTCACCTTCCTGGCCAGAGGTCAGGCCCGCAAATGCCGGGGGTCCGGAGGTGGAGGGTGGGGGTAGGGGGTTCTCCCGCTGCCTTCAGAGTCACTCTTTCCCTCTGTCATCAGTTGATCTCTGCTCAGAACGCCCATGAGCAAGAAGTATAATTTACACGTTTTGGCTTTCTTTGCACCCCTTCCATTTCTGGGGCTCCTCTTCCCTCAGTTTTACACTTTGGGTGAAAGGGAGTCGAGAAAACAAAAATAATCCAGTTATGTTACCCGAAAACTGGGTTGGCTTCTTGGTGGGTGTCGAGCCAAAGGACACAACCAAACCAAAGATCAGAAGGAAGGATTTATTACTTGCAGCAAGTAAAGAGAACACTGGGGATCTTTCCCAAAGCAGTGTCTCCTCAAACAGAAAAATTGGGGAAGTTTTAAGCTAAGGGTACGTGCATATTCATGAAGGAGCTTGGGCAGAGGAGAATTCAGTATAGAATTGGGGCAGAGGTTGACAGAGTCCAGGCTTCAGTTGATTTAAGTCACGAGGGTCAGGAAAGGTCAACATCACCATCCCTTAGGTTACACTTGATCTGGTGGTTGAGTGCCCAGCGGGGGTTTAAATTCTGCAAAACAGCTCAAGAAAGTGCTTCAGGCTAATCTTTACCACTGAAACAGAGCTAGGAGTCTTTACAACTGATTTATGATCTTTGCTATTGTTACTTCTCATGCCTGGTAACAGTTGGTCCTTTCGTTCCCTTCAAATCATTATTACTGAGACCTGTTCAAGAGCAAGCATTGTGGCCAGGCTTAGACCACAAAATGGTTTAGGCCAAAATGGCTCCTCTTATATCAAGAGAGTCATGCCTGTTTGTCTTTCTCTGGAGACCCCCTACCCTATCTGCTTACAATTACACAGTCAGAAGCATCTGTGAATTCTACTTAAGTTTCTTTAAAGGGCATAAAACAGCCAGAGCCCACTTGTCTAGCTGGTAGAGGTGTCCTTGTGTCCCTTAAGGATGTTGAAAATCCATCGACCTCTGTCTCCCACCCAGGGTGTGTCCACGGTGCTCGAGGGCCTTGCGGCTGCAAGTGTAATCCCTGGCCACCTGCGAGTGTGTTAGAAATGCAAGGTCTTAGGCCTCACCCCAGACCTCCTGAATCAGAAAATCCATCTTAACAGCTCCTCAGGGGATTCAGGTGTATGTTAAAGTATCTGTGTGAGAGACTCCTTGGTTAGTTGACTGGTTTTTAAATTTCCCGTCCATTCACTGAGACGAGGCCAGTGACCACAAGTTTGGATGTCTGGCTGTTAAATCTGCTGTGAAAGTTTTAGAACGCTTCCTCTCAGCATCTGTACCTAACTATTCCTAGTCGAGAACAGCAAACAGTTTGTGGTCCAGCCCTAGTCCTTGGGGGGCCACAGTCTGACTAGCCCTGCCCTGGGGAGGTCAGGGATGGAGATCAGAGGCTCCTGGTCCCCTGGAAGCCGTTTGTCTGTTTGTGTGTATACAGTGTAGGGGTGCACTCAGGGAAACATCCCTTTTCTCAGGAGAATCATCAGAATCTCAAAGAGATCTGTGATACCAAAATGGTGAGGAGCCATTGCTTTAGAAGGGCACCGTTGAGGTGCTCAGGACACTGTCCTTCCCTGAACTAACTGTGGGCCTCATTCTGGAACACACAGGAGAGTTCATTCAGGCAGAGTCCACGGCCAAGTTTGATAAGAAAAGATAAGTGGACATGCATGGTGGGGTAGTAGACAACCCCTCCATGTAATATTTTATATGTATGTGTGTATATACATATAAATGCAGTATATGTGTGTGTGTGTATATGTGCAGAGAGAAGGAAAGAGAAATAGAGAAATGTCCTTCCAGTCTGAATGCTGCCTGAACTTCTACCATTGAAAATACATCCCTTTGTTGTAAGACCATCTTGTATTAAAATAAACAGAGCCCTGTGTGGACAGGTAAACACACGAGGCTCTCGGTGTTGATGTCTTAGTATAAAGTAAGTTAATCAAATGCTCTGGGCAGTTTTAACTCTGATTTTGCCTTTATATTTTGAGATTTTTCCTGGAAGACATTGGGAAAGTGAAGCTATTACTTTGTTCATCTCAAACGTGTGCCCCTCTCTGTGGAGCCCCAGGCCCCACGTCTATCTGCAGTCCCCCTACCCACTAAGCATGGTGGTGTGGCCATTCATTCTCTCCTCGTGTATTCCAGGGACGGGCAGCAATGCCTGCTACATGGAAGAAATGAAAAACGTCGAGACGCTAGCAGGAAACGAGGGCCAAATGTGTATCAACATGGAGTGGGGCGCCTTTGGGGACAACGGGTGTCTGGATGACATCAGAACGATCTATGACAAACTGGTGGATGAATATTCTCTAAACGCTGGGAAGCAAAGGTAATCCCACCTGGTGGAGGAGACGGGATGGGAGGGCATTCTGCCTGTTACAACGGAAGAAGTTTCTAGGAGTGGGGTTTGCACAAAGCCTGGAGACTGTGGTCCCTCAGGTTCACTCTTGACCTTGGCTTTTGGCCCAAGGAGAGCAGAGAACTTAGGGGTGGAGGGTGGTGGCAGCACATGGTACAAGATGGCCCAGGGTTGATGTTCTGTGCAGGTGCCTCTGGGGACAGGGTAGCAGTGGCCACACCACTCCTCTCAGTGACCGTGTTTATCCTGCAACATTCTGGCCTTCTCATTGCTCTCTGTTTCTTCCCCATCAGGCTAATAGAAATCTGTTGGTCAGCAGGTTTTTGCCTTGTTTAGTAGGACACATTTGACCTGCAGTTGTTAAAGGGCAAGGGAAATTAGGACGTCGCCAGTGGGAGTGGGGGGCTCCCCGTCACTGGTGAGGCAGAGGCCCGCCACCACCAATTCCTCCTTTTCCCACGGCAGACCTCCTGCACCACCTAGTGGCTAATTGGATCTTTGCAGCTCGGGTGTCAGGGACCCTCCCCAAGATGGCAGTGTCCACCCTTCCCAGCATAGAGACAAATGACCCCTTGTCTCAAGCTCCCAGGGATCAGGCCATCCTCTGCCGTAGCCAAGACGAGGTGGTCTAAGCCGTGCCCCCAGGAGCAGAATGAAGAGCTGGGGGTAATACCTCCCAAACATAAGTGATTCTCCAGCTGACCTCAAGATTTTTGTCTTTTCCAGATACCACCTACGCTTAATGTTTTTCTTTAAATCAGCTTGTATTCTTACATTTAATGAGGGAGGAAAACCAATATTACCATAAAATGGATATAGTGTAGAACAGCGTTATTTCAATCCTAGCTACTGTGCCTACCAACAGCTCTACAGGAAGACCCCCTTTGTTATAAGGGAGCTCAGTAGAGGTTGGAAGTGGTTAGAGCCATATCAGCATCAAACTTATCAACACCAAGGAGATGTCTCCTTGATGGAATGAAAAGGACTAGATGGGAACTGATGATAGGAGTTCTAGTTCATGTTTTTCCTGTGGACCACCCGAAGTCTTCTGGAGTATCCACATTCCAGTGGAGTCGTGCCAGCTTGGGGACACTGGGATGGGGTGTGTGCATGGAAGCATTTAAAGCCCATGCCATTTCTTGAGGCTCCTGAGCATGGAGAGGACAGGAATTAAAAGCCCCCACGAACAGGTGACCCTCAGGGGTGTGGTGGCCACCTGGGTCCTCCAGCCTGTGTGGCTTTATCACTCTGTGGGTACTTGACCAGCACTCTGGGTTTTGGCAAAACCTTCCAAAAATCTAGTGGGAACTTTCCCTGTGTTGTCTTGTTCCTTTAAGCCGTTTGCTGGTTCTACAGGTATTGATTGAGCCCCTGACTGAGAGCAACGCTGAGCTGTGCTGGGCCCTGGGACTCAAAGCTGAGCAAGACACACATTCTCTGTCCCCTCGAGGCTTTCGCTGCAGGGGTGCCAGGGGGCGGAGGACCCGTGTGTGCTGTGAAGAAGGGAGGGTGCATGGGAGCTGAGATAGGCAGGGGGAGGACAGACCTCTTGGAGCCGTGCTGGGCAAGTTGAGAGCTGAGAGCTGGAGTGGGGTTTCGCCAGGCAAAGGCAGGGAGTCAGGTGAGGAAGAGGATGGTCCAGCAGTGAGACAGGGTGCTGGTACTTTTGCGTCTGATCCTGGGGGGGTTGGGGATTCCTCAGTCCTTCCCAGTCTCACGCTCTGCCTCTGCCAGGGAGCACAGGGCTGGGTGCACGGGTTGGTGATGCCGATGAGGCAGAGTAAGTATCTGCCGATGAGGCAGAGTAAGTGAGACCGCAGGCTTCATATAGACACCCAGTCCCCTCCTCTCGTTCCAGGTATGAGAAGATGATCAGCGGTATGTACCTGGGTGAAATCGTCCGCAACATCTTGATAGATTTCACCAAGAGGGGATTCCTCTTCCGAGGGCAGATCTCTGAGCCGCTGAAGACTCGGGGCATCTTTCAGACCAAGTATCTCTCTCAGATCGAGAGGTGAGTGGGCAGGGCCTTCCCTATTAGAGGTGGACCTGGCCAGGGGGCCGTGATGGGGGCAGTAGGCAACACAGGGAACATTTTGGCCATTTGGGAGGGTTTTGTTCTTCCTCTGGAGTAGTAGGCCCTGAGCAGTTGCATTTTGAAGTTCCATAAGTTTACTATAAATCATTTCCTTTTATTCATCCTGTATGTTAGGGCATTATATTAATTTGTTTGAAATCATCCTGTGTGTAAGTAGGTTACATTCCAGGATAGGAAAGGTGCATCACAGATATTTGTATTGAAGGACCATTGAGTCCAGAAGAGCTAAGCACCCCTGGTCTGGCCTCACCCTCTTTTCCTCTGAAAGGCAGCCTAGGATGCATAGCTCACCGCCCACCGTGCCCCCCAGCGAGCTGCTTCTGTCTTCCTCCTGTTTTTCTCATGTAGAGTGAACATTTCATCTGTGCCTTTGCCATCTCCCACAGTGAGCTGTGAGAAGAGGTGGAAAAGTGCTCAGCAAAAGCCACCTTCATTTTAGAATGGTCACGATAGCAGCACTGACATTGGCCGGCTCGGGTCTGCCCCTCGCTTTCGCCCAGGCCTGCGTCTGTAACCTTCAGGTAGAGCTCACTGCCCACCAGAACCCACGCGGTGAAGTGCTAGCTGCAGACAGGGGCCCTGCGGCACTGACCCTGGAGGACTTGGGCAGGTGGAGTGATGGCATTTCACAGCTGCGGCGGGGGGGTCACCATGATAGGGAACCAAGCTCCCCACTGCTTTCTCTCCTCATTCTAAGTTCACCCAGGGGCCAAGTGTGGAAAATAGGAGCCAGAGAAGAATGAGAAGAAAATATCAGTGAATATTTCTTTTTTTTTTTTTTTTTTTTTTTGTGGTACGTGGGCCTCTCGCTGTTGTGGCCTCTCCCGTTGTGGAGCACAGGCTCCGCATGCGCAGGCTCAGCGGCCATGGCTCACGGGCCCAGCCGCTCCGCGGCATGTGGGATCCTCCCAGACCGGGGCACGAACCCGTGTCCCCTGCATCGGCAGGCGGACTCTCGACCACTTCGCTACCAGGGAAGCCCCAGTGAATATTTCTTGTTAACATTTTTTTATTGTGGTAGATATATATAACATTAAATTTACCGTCGTTACCATTTTGGAAGTGGGCAGTTCAGTGGCATTAAGTACATTCACACTGTTGTTCAGCCATCGTCACCATCCATCTCTAGAACTTTTTCATCATCCCAAACTGAAATTTTGTCCCCATTAAACACTAACTCCCCATTTCCTGCCTCCCCCCAGCCCCTGGCAACCACCCTTCTACCTTCTGTGTCTATGAATTTGACTCCTCTAGTGACTTCATGTAAGTGGAATCATACAGCATTTGTCCTTTCACACCTGACTTATTGCACTTAGCATAATGTCTTCAAGGTGTATCCATGTTGTAGCATGTGTCAGAATTTCCTTGCTTTTTAAGGCTGAATAATTCTTTGTATGTATACACTACATTTTGTTTATCCATTCATCCATCCGTGGACACTTGGGTTGCTTCCACCTGTTGTCTGTTGTGAATAATGCTGTTATGAACATGAGTGTACAAATACACAATCGAGTCCCTGCTTTCAGTTCTTTGGGATGTATACCCAAAAGTGGAATTGCTGAATCACATAATTATTTTACTTATTTATTTATTTGGAGGAACTGCCATCCTGTTTTCCACAGTGGCTGTACCATTTTAACATCCCACCAACAGTATATACAAGGGCTCCAACTTCTCCACATCTTCGCCAACACTTATTCTTTTCTGTTTTTGTTTTTCTTTTAATAATAGCTATCCTGATGGGTGTGAAGTGCTGGGGAAGGTCCTTTCAAGTGTAATAGCAAAGGAAGAGATCATAAAGAAAAAAATGCCAAATTTAGCTGCATAATTCTATAAGATAAAAACAAAATCAGTCATCAAGCTTAAAAGACAAACAGAAAACTAAGGAAAACATTTGCATTATATATGCAAGATGCAGAGCATGGCATGGTGGGCAAGAGCTTTGGCAGGTCTGGTCTTGACACCTGCTCTGCCCCATTGGCTGTGAGCTTTGGGTGAGTTACTCGATCTCTCCGAGCTTCAATTTCCGCATCTTTAAAATGGGAATAATCATACATGGATCAGTTGGCTGTTAGGAGGAGGAATAAGGTGATGTATGTAAAGCACGTGTCACATAGTAAGTCCTCTGAAAAGCCTGACTGTTCTTACCACTGCTGTTGTGTTCATCATCAGTCATTGTCAACTCTTTCAGTTTAATGAGAAGGAGACAAATATCTCAGGAGAACAAGAGTTTTGGTATAAGGTAGTTCATATGGCCAGTAAACAAAAACAAAAACAGTAATCCTCACTAAGAGAGGAGCACAGATTAAACCAGTGTGATGCCATTCTTACCAAATTGTCCAGTGTTTTTAATTTTAAAAAAAGTTTATTGGGCTTCCCTGGTGGCGCAGTGGTTGAGAGTCCGCCTGCCGATGCAGGGGACACGGGTTCGTGCCCCGGTCTGGGAAGATCCCACATGCCGCGGAGCAGCTGGGCCCGTGAGCCATGGCCGCTGAGCCTGCGCATCTGGAGCCTGTGCTCCGCAACGGGAGAGGCCACAGCAGTGAGAGGCCCGCGTACCTACAAAAAAAAAAAAAATTTACTTCTTTTATTTATTTTTATTTTTGGCTGTGTTGGGTCTTCGTTGCTGTGCACGGGCTTTCTCTAGTTGAGGCGAGCGGGGGCTACTCATCGTTGTGGTGCGCGGGCTTCTCGTTGCAGTGGCTTCTCGTTGCGGAGGACGGGTTCTAGGTGTGTGGGCTTCAGTAGTTGTGGCACGTGGGCTCAGTAGTGGCTCGCGGGCTCTAGAGCGCACGCTCAGTTGTTGTGGCGCATGGGCTTAGTTGCGCCGCAGCATGTGGGATCTTCCCTGACCAGGGCTCAAACCCGTGTCGCCTGCATTGGCAGGCAGATTCTTAACCACTGTGCTACCAGGGAAGCCCCTTTCCACTGGGGACAAGTAAGGCCAAATACTCTGTTAGAGACAGTAAATTGATATAACTTTCAGAAAGGCACTTGGCAATATGTATCAAAAACCCTTTGACCGAGAAATGTATCCTAAGGGGAAAATCGGACTTGCACCAACAGGAACAGCATCAGAGTGTTACTTTATATTAGCAGAAAATTGCAAACAACTTAAATTTCTCTAGACTGGCTAAATAAATTATGGTCATCCCCAGAATAGACTACTATGGCAGCCTTTTACCCATCTTGGTCGCAGATAAGGAGGTGGGAACTTGCTCAGATGTATGAAGCATGAAAAACAGCAAGAAAGAAAACCATATATAAAGGACAAGCCTGCAACATTGTTAAGCAACTACACTGCAATATAAAACAAAAATTTTAAAATAAAGAACAAGCCTATTCACATATCAGGACAAAGACATTGTTTAATGATATCCAAGAAAAATAGATTGGAAGGAAATATATTTAAACGTTAATAGTATTTTCCCCAGTGTTGGGATTGTAGATGGTTTTAATTATCCAATTTTTATTTTTCTAGATTTGCTAGTTTTTCTACAACTTAACATGTAATACTTTGGGGATCATTAAAAAACATAGACAAGTAAATGTTATTTTCAAGGGGAGAGAAAACCCCACGACCCTTTTCGTGGATAAGTGCAGTGATTTGGGGCCGGCTCCTTTGGAGTCGGTGGCTTCTGTGCTGCTCTCGTGGGTCCTGCTTCATCCAGCCTCCTGGCTTTTGTCCCCCTCAGCGACCGATTAGCGCTGCTGCAGGTCCGGGCGATCCTCCAGCAGCTTGGCCTGAACAGCACATGCGACGACAGCATCCTTGTGAAGACCGTGTGCGGGGTAGTGTCCAAGAGGGCCGCACAGCTGTGTGGCGCAGGCATGGCTGCCGTGGTGGACAAGATCCGCGAGAACAGGGGGCTGGACCACCTCAACGTGACTGTGGGCGTGGACGGGACGCTCTACAAGCTTCATCCGCAGTGAGTGGGGCTTCCGGTGGGGATGGGCAGAGCTTCCCGGGCAGGCAAGGCCCCTTTATGGCTGTGGGACATCAGGATGTGTTTCCCACCAGGAAAATTCCTCACCAGGACACAGCCAACCTGCAGGCTGTGTGGTCAGGGTGGGGCTTGTCTGGGACGAGGAAATGAGCTGCTCTGAAGTTTACCTGGGATGCCTGGGGAGGTGGAGAAGCGGCTTCACTTGGCCAGCTCACACCTGTGGCCTGGCATTTCCTGCTTTCCCCTCCTCCTGGGCCTCTCTCATCCAGGTGGGGAGCAGGAAAGGAGGTAAGGGTGGGTGTCCACTTACCCATCAGCCTGGCCGGGAGGCTGTGTTTGGTAAGCAGGAAGAGGGAGTGAAGGAAAGGGGAAGGGGCCCACTGTCGTGTCCACCTGCTAAATCAGTTTGTCAAGAGCCTTGGAAGGCAGGAGCGGTTTTGGCCCTGGGCTTTGTAGCAGGGAGACGGGTGGGATGTGACCTCCCTGACGTTTTGGTTGGGTGTCCAGCACCCCATATGCTGGAGGAGGAGAAGTGAGCCCATCTGCTCTTTGATCTACCACACATCCCAAAGCTTGGCTCTTATGAATAGAGTGACCATATTATTGTCGAAATGGAGGTACTTTTGCCAATCAAGAGAGTGCTACTAATAATCACACTGGGACTGTCCCCAGTAAACTGGGCCGCTCACTCCACTTAAAAGCAACCTCACCCAACTCAGTGTAGGCGTTGCCCGCCTACGTCATGGCCGTGGCTTGGGATGAAAGCATCTGTTGGGCTCCACCCCAACCTCTGTCTCTCCACCTTCATAGCTGTCCTCGTTGTCCCTGTGGTTTAGAGCTAGGCTTTGGAGGCGCACGTGGACATGCTTGGTTTTAATCTTGGTACCACCGTGTAGGAGCTGTGCTCAGTGGCTTCATCTCTGCCCAGTCTCCTCTTCATGGGAAAATGACCACCGGCAGGCCGGACGTCACATATGTAAAGTGTGGGACACCTAGGAGGAATTCAGCAAAGGGCAGTCAGTATTTCCTCTAGGAGCATCCGCGGCCTGGCGCTATCTCATTTTCAGCACAAAATGCAAGAACCCAGAGTCACCTCTCATTTACAGATGATAGTTCATGGGGGTGGGGGGCTCCCTCTCTTAGCTTCAGGTGCTGGGTTGGGGGTGGAGTCCTCTCAGAGGACTGCAGCTGGGGGTGGGTGACGTGCGTTTCCATGCAGCCTGCTGAGCTGACCCAGTGCCGGACCAGCTTGGCCCACCTCAGTGGTCCACACCCAGGTCCCAGCACCCCTTCTTGGTTTTCGGTCCCCTCGGAGCCTCAGGCTTTGAGGATGGGAGCCGTCTGGGTGTGTTACTCACGCCTTAGCCCTCAGAAGGTGTACAGAGCAGCTGGTTTTGGATTCTCCGTTGTGCCTCCCTGCTGCAAATTGTAACAGGACTGGCTGTAAACCCACTTTCTCCCAGACGTTCTCAATAAGCCGCAGCTGCTTCCAAGCAGCCCCTCCCATCTCGCTTCCCTCCTCATTGTTAGGGTGCTTCAGCGTCTTCAGGTGGGTCCGGCGTCTCTCCTCATCTTCCTCTACCTACCCTTCTCTATTTTTGTCCTTTTTAGTTTCTCCAGAATCATGCACCAAACCGTGAAGGAACTGTCACCAAAGTGTAACGTGTCCTTCCTCTTATCCGAAGACGGTAGCGGCAAGGGAGCCGCCCTCATCACGGCAGTGGGCGTTCGGCTCCGGCAAGAAACGAGCAGCTAAGAGTCCTGGACCCCCCAGCCTGCTGCCCTTCCAGCACTTCTCTCTTCAAGCAGCGCCCCCCTGTTCTGCCCAGCGAGCTGTGCTGGGAGACGCCGGCACCAAAGCCCGCCAGCACCACCGCGGGGAGGAAAACAGAAGCCAAGTAATGGCGCGTAACGTAGGGTACAAAATAGAGTGTGTGCTGTTGGTAATCTCCCTGACCTCCAGATCCCTCCTCACCTGCCCTGCCACTTTGCATGATTTGACTTCAACCTGGTCGTACGTTCCCCACATGTGAAGTTTAGTGGCGTCCGTTTCTAACTTATGCATTAGTCCAACAGTTATTTATTGGCTCAAAATGAAAAGTCACACCATCTGACAGGCCTTATGGGCCTCCGCAGCCCGTCCTTGGGGATGTGTCCCCTGTGTGCAATGTATTTTCACCAGCAGACACTGCCGGGACTCCTCCCACGGGTGCATCAGCCGCCGCTTCCTCCCGGCCCCGCACCCATTGCTGTCTGGTGTCCCATCAGGGCGTGTCAATGCCACTGAACTGTGTGTCCGTGGAACTGGTCCTAGCCACATTGTGACAGTCTTGCATCCTGTCTTGGGGAGGGGAGGTGGGCAGTCCTGCGGGAAAGTGTCTTGTCTCCGTTTGGGTAAAACGAACCAATCAAGAAACAGTACGCTCGTTGGAATTTCCCATCGCTTTTGTGAGCCATGTTGTATGACCTAGTAAACTTTGTACCAATTCAAAGACCCGAGTGACGCTTAATGGCTGGGGAGTGGGGAGGACATCGGGGGATGTGGCAGAAACCAAACCCTGGGGGGTCTCGTGGCCTTCTGGGTCAGGGCAGAGTTTGAAATGAAGGCTGTGTTCTTCAGCGTGCAGCCTTCTTTTGGCTTGAGGACTTCTGTACTCTCCCTGCAGAGGGTCAAGAAGTAGCCACTCCCCTTCTTCTAGCACCTGCCCTTTCACTTCCCTGCTCCAGCCCCGGGGGCCTACCGCAGGGAGGGACTCCTGCAGCCCCCGCCTCGACACCTCTCAGAAGGTAAAGGGATGGAAGGCCCCCGTCTTCCAATAGCCTGGCTTCCTCACTTGTAGTTGGAACAAAGGAAAAGTCAGCTTGGCTTGCGGGGGCTGTTGGAAGCCCCATGAGAGGGCAGGGCAACACTGGCCCTCCCTCCTGCTGTGCTAGCGCGGGTCCTGCCCTCATCACCCTCTCTGCCAACTCCAGGACGATGGATGAAGAGATCCCCTTCCCTGAGCAGATGAGGCCTTGCAGCAGCCCAGGGTAGCAGGGTTGCTGTCCTCTCCCCAACCCCCATCATAAACGAACCCCTTCTGTGGGCCTTTTTCTGACCCTGTCATCCCTGCCCCACTGCAGTCTTGAGGTGCTCTTCCACTCTGTGGCTGCCGTTTGGGGTTCTCCCCCAGCCTGTGTGTGGACCCCACATCAGTCCACATTCTGGTACCCTGTGATTGAGGTGCGATGTGAGTCTCCCAGGCCATGACCACACCTCTGGTGGCTTTTCCCAGGACTGACTGCATGCTCCCTTGGTTTGGTGAGACCAGAGTCCCGTTATTTGTCACTGGCGGTGCCTATGACACAGTGATCTCGTGGAGAACACGGATAACGTTGAACTCTAGGTGTGCATTTACAGTGTTACGTGATGCTTCTGGAGGGGCCGTGAGGTGGGCAGGGTGAGTCAGCAAGCAGGGTGAGGTGTGGGCTGGGCTGGGCCTGGAGCTTTCTGGGAGATGGGACAGTGGGTGTTCTCTGCCTGCCACCTCCTTGAGCAGAAGTAAGGGTGAGGGCTGTGTTGCTGACTTGCGGAATTCAGGTCAAACGGCTGCCCTGGTAGTAATAGAAGTCACAGCTGCTGTTTATGAAGCACTTAACCTGTGTTGGGCCTGCCAGTTTATAGGCATCACTCCCATCGTCTTCACAGCATCCCTGTGAGGTAGTTTTGCCATTGAAAGGGAAAGGAGCTGAAGGTCATTGTGACTTGTCTGAGGCCACCCAGCTGAGGCTCCTTTTTGAAAATTAATTAATTAATTTTTTTGGCTGTGTTGGGTCTTCGTTTCTGTGCGAGGGCTTTCTCTAGTTGCCACAAGCGGGGGCCACTCTTCATCGCGGTGCGCGGGCCTCTCACTGTCGCGGCCTCTCTTGTTGCGGAGCACAGGCTCCAGACACGCAGGCTCAGTAGTTGTGGCTCACGGGCCTAGTTGCTCCGCGGCGTGTGGGATCTTCCCAGACCAGGGCTCGAACCCGTGTCCCCTGAATTGGCAGGCAGATTCTCAACCACTGCGCCACCAGGGAAGCCCCCTGAGGCTCCTTTTAACCACCATCTACACTAGGGTGGATCTGGGTTCCTAGATGCTAAGGCAGAGAAGCCCTGGATTGGCTCACAGGTTAGGGGCTTTGCAAAACAAGAAGCTTCTTTCCATGTGTCTTTAGCCTAATAATAGGTCAGTGTCATGGTTGGGTGCTGCCGACGGGTGTGTTTTGTTTGGTTTATGCAACATTTATAAAAATGGGAGCTCAATTGAACAAACCTGGAAGTTTCACAGGTTTGGATTTCTGGCTTCTCTTGAAAGGTTTGGAGGATCTGGCCACACTGGGCTCCCAGCCACGTGGCAGCATCTGTCCAGAGCCGATCGGCTGTTGTCCCCTTTGCATTCCTGTGCTCTCCAGTTTGCCACAGTCCCCACCCCTCCTTTTGCCCCAACACTGGAAGTCACTTACCTTTTATCATTATAGCTACAGTTTTTCTTTTATACTGGATTCGGTTTACTCATGTTGTATGCCCCAGGGAGGCATTCGAGCTTGCAACTCCCGGATTAGATAAATGTTAGCTCACACTGTCTTCTTTGACTTATTGGACGCCCTGAAGCACTGTCAGAGGGGTGGCTGGGAGAGTCGGCACCCACTGCAGAGTTCCTGGCCCCATCTTGTTTTTCCATTGATGTACTGAAGGGTGAGGCATGGGCCAAACTCTCTGATGTAGAGAGTCTCTCTGGCTACTTCTCCAGGGTGCTAAGCCTCCCCCTGCAGCCAGGCACAAGGGTTCAGGGGTCAGCAGACCCTTCAGCTTGCAGACTTCCAGCCTGCCCACTGGCAGCCCCAGAGGGGGCCACATCCCCAGCCATGAACAAAGTCTCTTTAGTGTGACACCTGTTGACCCTCGTGGAAAGGGATGCGGTGTGAGTCAGCTCAGTCTTGTCCTCCTCAGTTGGCGTGACCCGTGGGTAGCGACGGTAAGCAGGCCGGAATCCAGAGCGAAACCTGGGGGATGGAGGGTCATCTTGAGCAACGGAGTGAGGGCGGCAGTTACGGGAACTGTCCTGTGGCTGCTCCCGCCTCCAGGAGCCGATCTCTCCTCCAGAGGAAAGTCGCTGCCTCGCTCCCAAGAGCTCAGGGTCTCTGGGGAGACACGTTCTTTAGTGGATTTGGTTTTGGGAAACAACCAGAAGTAATCTGGAGCTAAGTCCAAGGACTGAAGTGAGCCGAATGAGACCGTTTGTTATTACAAACAAACAAAAATAAACCAAGTTCGGTCATAAAGACAACAGATTTTCTTGTTCGACTTGTTAACTGGCTTCTAAGGGAGTATGCAGAGAGGAGTCTTAAAAACTTGGGGCTTTGGCGATGTTGGGTAGAATACGGATGCTTTGAAAGAAAATATACACATGGAACTACCAAGTTTTGGTACATTTGCTTAAAAAATAGACAACTTTCCCCAAGGCAGCAAAGAGGGTCCACCTGTAAATTGGAGATCAGAGGAAGCAGAGAGTGACTGGAAGAAGTGAGAAAGAGCCGGCGGAAACAGATGAGACCCTGTGTGATGCGGAGGGAGGGAAAGAACTATATGGTCTGTTCCCGGAGACACAGGGTTCCGAGTTTCAGAAGAGCAGGCCCGATTTTGGTTCCTCCCGCTGTAGCTCTGAAGGTTCCGTGGTGCAGCCCAATAAATGCCTTTATTATGGGAGCTTCATGGCCTCTGCCCACACTCAGCATGTCCCAACCCGAGCTCCCCACCCTTTTCCCCCCACACCCCCCCCAGTTGTCCTCGTCTCAGTTCCTGACAACTGACCACTCTGTCCTTCCACTAGTTCAGGCCAGACACCTGGGGTCATCCTTGACTCCCTCTCCATCAAATTCTGTTGGCTCTACCTTAGCAATCTCCGGACTCTGACCACTTGCCACATGTCTAAACCCACCATCTCTCGCCTGAATTATTGCACCTGCCTAACCATCTCCCTGCCTCCCCCACCTTGCCCCTCTGTGGTCCAGTTCCAACACAGCTGCAAGACTGATTCTTTTAAAAGGGAATCAGAGCATGTGTTTCCCCCGCTCAGAACACTGCAGGGCTCCTCATGTCAGAGAACCAGCCCAGGTCCTTACCTTGACCACAGGGCCCTTGCTTTGGCTGTTCCCTCTGCCTGGAATTCTTGTCCAGACACCTACAGGGCCCACTCAGTCCTCAAGTCTGCTCAAAAGACCCCTTAGTAAAGCCTACCCTTGACCATCCCGTAAAAATCACAACCCTGATGGCCATTACTTCCCCCGGCGCCTCTTGTCCTCTCTTACCCAGCTCTACTTTTTCTTTTTTCTATAGGATGTATCACCTAATACACAATGTATATTTACTCATTACATTTGCTTATTGTCTATCTCCACCTCCCCACTAGAGGGTCAGCTCCCCGAGGATAGTGATCACTGTTTTTGTTCCCCAGGGTGTCCCAAGGGGCCTGGAACAGTGCCGGGCACACAGAGCCACTGATGAACGTTTTGCGGAAGAATGAAAATTCCGCCAGGAGCACCAGTCTTCAGAGCTATTGTCATCAAATACTGAATGATTCAGAAGTTGTAAAGCCCTGGGGTGTTCAGACTCCCAGGGACTGTGTCTTTGGGTAGCGGGAGAGTGACCAGTGCACAGACACAGAAGGCTGGGAGCCCCCTCCCTGATGTGACAGTCCCTGTCTCCAAGTTCGCACTCCTACAACTGCATGCCAGAGAAATGTGTGATGCGGGGATGAGATTACAGGCCTTGGAGACACATGGAATTCCTGCTCTGTGAGTTTAGGAGAGTCTTCCTTTTGGAGGCTCAGTTTCCTCATCTGTAAAATGGGGATAACACCTCCCTCCCATTATATATTTGCCTCTCAGGAGACAAATGGAGGGTTCTGGCAGCCATTAAACAGTCAAAAAAAAAAAAAAAGTACAGTCTCTTACTTCCTTCTGGCCTGCCCCGGGTGGGATGTCTGAGCAACAGAGATCCTACTGGCATTATGAGTGGTGTGGACACGTGGGCAGGGAGGTGATAAAAGATGCCCAGGGCCAACCTCACCCACATCATTGCCTCGTTAAGGCCAGGACTCAGTGTCCACCTCTCATCTCCTCTTACCTGGCTCCACCGTCAAGGCTTTCTGAGAGGCTGAACGACTTGCTCCGCAAGCAGGACTCCTGGGCTGGGGCTCCTGCCTGGCCCAGCACCTCCTCACCTGTGCAAGTGCCCCTGAGCAAATGCCAGCCCCTCTCTGGGACTACACTTCTCTAGAAGTACAAGGCTTGGGGGGAAGTGAGAACTTGGCTCCTTCCTTTCTGGCAGTGTCTGCCAAGGTCACTTCCTAGCTGCCCTGAAAGCCCCTTCTGTGATCTTCCAGGGAGCAACCTGCTCCCCCTCTAGTCTTGGCCCCGGGCCTCAGGTTGGGTTCTTCGTTCTGCTGCGGTTGGCGCTGTTCTCCTCGCCCAGGGACAGTCCTCAGTTCTTCCTCAGTGTAGGAAGCTGTTAAAACCATCAGTCCCTCCCTCCTTTACCTGGCTCCTTCCTTCCGCCCTCTCTGCTGTCCTTCTCCCTCTCTCCCCTCCCTCCATCTCTCTGTCCTTCCCTCCATTCTTCTTGTCCCAGATGCAGCCCCCAGAAGAAAGAGCAGGGGCAGGCCAACGTGAGAGCTGTGGCCTGGGCAATGGGGCAAAGCTTTGGGGAGGAGATGGGGCGCGAGCTAGGCCTGGACCCGAGGGAGGACTGTGCTGGGGGCTCCCTGGGAGGATGGTAATCCCATGGTGGCGGGGATGGACGGGCACAGGCTCGAGCTGTGCAGGGGAGTCCAGATGGGGCCAGGATGAGAGGGGCTGGGGTGAGGGCTCACCTGTGGTTGAGGCAGCAATAAGTGATGGGATTGTACATGGTGGAGCTCATGGCCGTCCAGAAGAGCGCCAGATAGACCTGCTGGATGAACTTGTGGCAGTAGATGTCCTCCTGGAAGCCACCCAGGATGAAGTAGAGGTGGTAGGGCAGCCAGCAGATGGCAAATGTCACCACCACCAGCACCATGGTCTTCACAAACTGGTCCAGGAGAGACTCAGGTCACTCCTCAGCCTGGAAGCCCCAAGCCCCGCTTTTCCCGAGGGGAAGCACGAGGCACGTCTCATGCCAGCCTGAGAAGCCCTCAGTAAGCAGGCCCTGTCTACCTCCACAGGCTCAGGCCGGTAGAGCTTCTGCTACCCAGACACGCCTGGGCCTTCCACCTCGGGGCTTTTGCTCAGGCTGCTCTCTCTGTTCACGCTGCTGTCTTTCCTTTGAAGTCCTCACTCCTCAAAGCCCAGCTCGGTGGCCACCTCCTCTAAAAGGCGTCTTGGATCCCCCTTAGAGCAGAGCAGCTCCCCTCCCTGGAGAGTGGATGAGCTCTCGTTCCTAACCACATCCTTAGAGGAGACCATGCCTGCTACGGGTTCCGAGGTCTCCCTCTCCCTGCAATCTGTGTCTGCCACAGCCCAAAGACCAAAGCAAGTCCGCCCGCCCGGGAAGAAGGAATGAATGTTCTGGCCAGGGACTTGGGACAAAGGGCAAGTTACAGGTGGAGTCTATCCTCCGCGGCGCCCTCTAGGGGACGTGCCCGGAATGGCTGATCCCGAGGCGGGGCCAAACTTCCGGCCCCGCTCCCGGACTTCACCTTCTCGGCCTGCAGGTGGCGCAAGTTGGCGCCATGCACCTCGTACCCTGGGACAGTGCGTCTCCAGAGCGTGAGACCGATGACACTGTAGGCGACGAACATCACCACGAGAGGCAGGAAGTAAATGAGGGCGATCACCACGAGGTGGTACCTGGAAGGAGAGTCAAGGGACTGGGCACGGGGCGACCTGGGGGCGACTCCAGCATCCGCCAGCACTCAATCCCCAGGACCTTGCTGACGCCCCTGAGCTGTCCCTGGCGGGCTACCCTTGGCCACCTCCCAAGGGCTTGGTTTGAAAAAAAAAAAAAAAGTAAAAAAAAAAAGGGCAGACTGGCTAGCACATGTGCCCAATGAGAGTTCCCCTGCTGCAAAAGGGACACCTGTGTTAGCTCTGAGTCCTTCCAAGCGACAGACAAGTTACCAAACAAGGAAATAAATAGGAACGAAAAAGTTAACCAAGTAATACATTTGTTTAAAATTTAAAATGCCGTTAAGCACAAAGGAGGAAGTAAAATTATGTATCTCACCCCCACCACTGTTAATGGTTTGGAATATTTCTTCCAGAATCATGTAATATATGTGTATATGTATATGCACATATGTATTAGATAGATTATGTGTATCTTCTATATCTGCATCTGTCTGTCTAGATAGATTTCCTAGAGTTGATACGGTTCTATCCTGCACCAACATCCCTAGCAGGGAAGGGGCAGTGGAGACAGGCCACACTGTACGTGCTAGTGGAGCATCTCTTCCTGACTATGAGCATTTGGTTGGGAACATGGCTCACATCTGCAGATACTCTTTCACACCACCTGTGAGCAAGTGGCCCAGAGCACCATTGATGGCGCTCATCCAGTCCCCGTGGAGGACACCCGGGGCTGTGTTGAGGCCTTCTCATTTCCTTTTGGAAAGATGCGTGCTGCCCATTCTGGTTTCTGAGCGATGCTGTAGCCTCTGTCTGACAAGGCCCAAGCAGGAGCATCCGGTGAATGGACCCAAGACCCCTGGCCCTGTCATGTGACCTTTTTCTAGGAGAACAGAGGTGAACCCAAGCCCCTCCTTTCCTCCCCGTGTGCCAGCCTTGCCGGGTCCCTTTCAAGAGGTACTGACACCTGGAGGGAGGGGAAGACATTAGCAAATGTCTTCCCTAAAGCCTGAGTTTAGAATTCGGCTTGCTTACTTTTTTGGCAAGCATGCTAATTACAAAAGGTTTGGGGGCTCCTAGACTCCCCGATCATCATCTGTCCTACTGTGGAGCAGGTGAGGGCGGAGCAGCAGCCAGGTGCCAGGCCCTTGTACCTTACCTTCATTGTGACGTCGCAGAGTGTCTGAGATAGATAGACCTTGAGGATCAGCAGGGCCACCTGTCTCAGCACCCAGAGCGGGAAAATGAGGCTCAGAGAGGCACAGGAAGTCTGTGTCCCGTGAAACAGCTCTATACGGACTTAACACACAAATGATTTTCCTTCCACTGAGGGTCAGCCCTGTGGAGTCGGAAGAACTGGGTTCTTGCCTAGCCTCTAATTTAAAGCATGACCTTGGGCAAGTCAGATCTCTCCCTCAGTCTGTTTCCCCATTTGTAAAACAAGGAGTTAATCTCTACCATCCTTCCCAAGTATGAGCGACGCCTTTCTGTTGCCTCATTCTTTCGTGGGTCGGTTCAGGATAGGAATTCACTCTGGGCTAGGTTCCCACACAAAAGGGAGTGCCAAGGAGCTTTGGGAACCATCTTCCAGGGCCTGCCAGAATCTCATAGCCCGGACTGCCTTTTTTGTATTTTGATTTGGGGAGCGCATGTGCATTTTCCTAGATTCCTACACACACAGGATGTGAGCCTGTACGGATGGAGCCCCCAGTCTAAATCTCAGAAGCTCCCCAACCCAAGAACAAATAATATATTCTTACGAGAAACCAGGCTTTCCCCCAAATCCTCTCAGAATTCGAAGTAGCACCAAAGTATAGCCTTCCTAGCCCACCTCTGCCCTTCTGTTTTCCCCTGTTGCCTGGAGCAGAGTCGGAAATCACCATCCCCAGAAAGGTGGTGGTTGGTACCCTAAATTCTTACTGGTCCGCACCTCAGAGAGAAAAGCTCACTGTTAAGGTGGAGAAACACCGCCCCGCAGTGGCCAGTCAGGAAATGTTCTGCTCTCTGCCCCTTCCCAAAGCCAAGAAGGGGGCGGGTCCCTACGTAGACTCCGCCCCTGGAGCCGTGAGTCCTGAGAGCGTGGGCTACGGAACGAGGGCAGACACGCAGGGCAGCAGTTTCCCGGGAAACTCAGCAGTTGCCAGGAACAGGCTTCTCAGAGGAATGGCGCCTTCCGCGAAGGCCGCAGCGCGGCGCTCTTCTGTCTGGTGCTCGGGACGGGAGGAGACCAGGTAGGGGCGGGCGTTGGGGGAGGAGTGTTAAAGGAGGCGGGAGAGGGAGTTGAGCTGTCGCTGTGCTCTGGCGGCTCTGGGCTCAGAGCGTGCACATCCTCAGGCTTGGGGCAGCTGGGCTTTTCTTGGACTAAATCTGCCAGGTTTGTTTTCGTTTGTTCCCCGTTTAAACTGCCACCTACTGGGCGCCGGTTCTGTGCCAGGCACCGTGCTAAGTTGCGTCAGGTACATTTTCTCTTCTGTGTTCGCAACAACCCCTGAGCAAGGTTCTCTTACTAATCCCCTTTAAGAGAGAAGGAGCCAAAGGGTCAGAGAGGTTAAGTGACTACAAAGGGTCCTCGGCCAGCAGGGGACAGCGCAGGACTCCAACTCGACTACTGTCTCCAGAACCTCAACCAATTCTTTATCCTCTACTACCAACCCCCGCCCCCCCCCCCCCCCGCGGTGCTTGGGGATGACAAAGCCACACCCGCTGTGAGAACTGGGCAAACTGACTCCCAGAAAGGGAAAGGACTTACCCAGTGTCACACAGCAGCTGCACCACGCCTGAGTTCTGTTTTCTCCCCCATCCCCCAGCCCATGGTGCCTGCCTCAGGTCAAGTCCGCTCCAGGCTCCTCCTGAAAACATCCCAGGCTCTGGCACCTGCCCTTTCATTTCTGTCTCGGTACCCTGACATGTCCCTTATTTAAGTAAGAGTGGTGAGGAGATTGGGCTCTGAAGCAGGACTGCCTGGATTTAAATCTTCGATTTACCACTTACTAGCTGTGTGGTCTTAGGCACATTACTTAGTTTTTTTTTAGTGCCTCAGTTTCCTCATCTGAAAAATGGGAATAATAATACATACATACCCATATTGTTAGGAGGATCCAGTGGGTTCATATATGTAAAGTACTTAGACCAAACCTGACATATAGTAAGTGCTCCTTTTAGTTGATACTGTACTCACATAATCCCCAGTTCACTCACAGACACATGTGCACACCCACGCATACACACTGCACATGTGTACGTGCACATATGTGCATGCACGCGTGCACACACACACCATGCTCCCCCACCCCCAGGCATTACAAAGGGTGCATCTTGCCGCCGCTGTCTTCGGGCCAGGCCACCACGCACTTGGTGGTACCCCGGTCCATGGTGATGGGGCAGTAGAAGCAGTGGGGGAAGGCGAGGGCCGGGGCCACCGGCCAGATGCCAGCAATTACTGCTCTGGTGCTGGGGACCGAGAGCCGTGGCTGGAAGGGGTGGACGATGGCCACGTACCTGTGAGCAGAGGGCGGTGTGAGTGGTGGGTGCCCTCCCGTCAGACCAGCCCAGATTCGCTAGTCCCATTCCCTGCACCCTGGCTGACCACCTGCGGAGAGCCAGCTGGGCTGGTGCTCTCCCACAGCCATGTGGGACACTAGCACGCTACACGCCAGCCCACCCCACCCCGTTCCACCACATGGCCTCCCTCTGAGCGCGGATGTGCTCTCGATGGCCACAAGAGGGCGGTGTGGCCACACCGGCAGTCCATCTGGGGCCTTCTCCTGAAGCTCAGCCCTGCCGAGTTCCCCAGCCACACAGCCTGTCTTCTGTTCAGAAACCTTAACAGAGGCCAACGGTCTCCTGCACGAAGCCCAAAGCAGCTGCCCACCAGCTTTCTGCCGTGGAGGAACTGCTCTACATACACCGAGACGGCTTTGGTCCTAGATGACCCCCGGGCCTTCCTCCCTGGGATCCATCTGAACCCTGAGACCAGGCCAGAACGATAGGACGCAGCTCAAATCCTTCTCTCACAATAGAGCTGATCCTGACCCCCATCTAACACTATGACCTGCCCTACCCCAGCACACATACCCTAGTGCCTCGGATGCCCTTCCTGATATTTTTCCATAGCACTCATGACCTCAAAATACAACATATCATTTATTTAGTCTTGTGTTTATTATTTAAATTCTCACTAGGGCAGGCATCTTTGTCTGTTTCTTCCCCCAGTGCCCAGAACAGTATCTGTACATAGTAGGCATTGAACATAAGAATGAATGAAGAAATGAATGGACGAGTCACCATTATTACCATCCTGACCTGAGCCACCATCCTTCCTCACCTGGGTTATTATTCAATGTCCTCCTGCCTGGTCTCCTGGCTCCCACCCTGCCCTCTACAGTCCGTACTACCCACCCTCCACCCAGCCTTTAAAATGGAAGTTCCATGAGACCATGATTCCGGGACTCTTTCCCCACTGGTGTTTATTCCCCAGTGCCTGAAACAGTGCCTCAAATACCTGAGTGAATGAAAAGAAAGTCTTAGGGGACTTTCAGATCTGCTGACTGATTACTCCTCCACCCCTCCTGCCCCCACCCCATCCCCGTCAGAACGTCACAGTCTGCAGCCCCAGAGAGCAGCATCAGGGAAGTAACTGGCCCCATCTTAATTATGTAGTAACTGCGTGCAGTGTTGAAATATCCCCTCATATAATATATCTAGGAATAGGATGACAATATAAGCAATTCCCTTTCAGTAAAACAAAGATCAACTCCAGAGAAGAACACCTCAGAAGGTCCCTAAAACGCCGTTGGTCTTCCCCTGTAGCCTTGAACAGCCGTCTAGTGCAAAGTTCTTCCTTGTGTCTAACCTGAACCTTACTTGCTTCGGTTCCACAGTCCCCTGTCTTCCAGATGCATAGTTTAGGATCATGATCAGGTTAGGAGGCAACTAATTCACTGGGTTCTACCCTTAACTTGCTGTGTGACTGTGGGCAAGTTACCAGCCCTGTGTGAACCCAGAAAAGCGAGCCGACTCCCCGCAGCTGCCCCCTCTTGCCTGTCGGCGGCGATGGTGGTCATGGAGTAGATGCTGACAAACATGGCTGTGATGGGGAAGAGGTTCTGGAAGTAGCAGAAGGCACGGCCAAAGTACCAGATGTTGTGGCTGGCGTAGACGAAGTTGAAGGCGGCATTGAAGGCGGCCATGCAGAGGTCGGCCAGGGCCGTGTCGACAGTGAAGTAGTTGGTGACCGTGCGCATCCTCCAATGGGCCAGGATTATCCAGATAACTGCAGCCTTGCCCATCACAGCCACCAGCACCGGGGCCAGGTAGGCTGCTGCCCACAATGCCAGATGCCAGCCAGGCATGGAGAAGGCTGTGGTGCCCATGGTGTTGCTCTCAAGGCCAGATGAGATGTTGGTGTCAGTCACCATGGCACAGGCTCCCATGGCTGCCTCTGGGTCTGGGACAACAGTCTAGCTCCTTGGCTCCTTCCAGGCCCTGGTGCCCTGCCGGATATGCTGTAGAAGGCAAATCCTTTCTGGTGCATGAGTGTGGGGGAGCGAGGGAAGCACTCCTGTGCAAAGCCAGGCACATCTGGGGAGCTGGGGGGCACTCCCAAGTCTCAAGCAAAGATGAGTTAGGCTGAGCAGAGAGCCGGGTCCAGAGCCGTTGGCATTTTACATTTCCATGTCCTGGCCAGAGTTCTCCAATGTCGTGTGGACATCTAGAATCCAAGACATGCTTTCAGAGCAAGAAACATCCTTATAAATCATCAGTCAACCCCTTCACTGCAGAAATGGAAAAACAGATTCCAAGAGGGGACCAGCCCAGGTCGCACAGTACGTTGGTGATAAAGCCAGGACTCAAACCCAGGTCCCTCCTAATGCAATTCAGGGAACATTCTGGATCAGATGCACACACAGCAGCCGTCTTTGGATTCCATAGGTCAACTGCACAGCAGGCTCTCTCTCCAGGCGTTGGGGTGCAGGCAGGGCTGCCAGCCCGAGGTTGCTGCCCTGCTGCTCTCCGGGCAGGGCGTGCTGGGTGGTGAGGGCCTTGGCGGAGGTGTTTTCTGCTCACGAGGTAGGGCTGCCTTCTGCCCTTCGTCCCACCCCTGCGTGGAGGGCCCGGCCTTGTATCTTGAGGGAAGATTTAGGACTGGCTGCTGAGGCAGGGAGAGACCCAGGGGAAATGGGAGGTGGCAGCGGCGGGGCCAGGCACGCGGGGCACAGTCCTTGGTAGGGTGTTTACATTCAGCGGCGCAGAGCTACATCTAGAATGTGATCAGGGGCACGGGCTTGGGAGCCCCAGGGACTCCAGGCAAGTCTTTTCACCTTTCCCAGCTTCGACTTTCCCATCTGAAAACAATAGGAACAGTACGGTGCCCATCTCACAAGATATTGGTGAGTTTTAATGAGATAACGTACGTAAAGTCTATTTAGCACAGGAGCTGGCAGGTAAAAAAAACATGTCAAGGAGTTGTAGCCCTGCGGGAGGCCCCCAGACAGCTCAGGGCTCTGCTGGCCGAGGCAGGACGCAAAGCATTTCTAACACGTTCTCAGGTGATTCTGGTGCTGCTGGTCCAGGGACCTCACTTCGAGAACCACTGTCTCAAAGGGCAAGGACAAGGGCAGGGCTCGCTGCCTCTTCTGTGAGCTCCAGAAAACCCCGAGGGGCTGCCCACAGACTCTACTCTTGGTCATTGACTGTGTGCATGTGTGTCGGGTGCTGCCTGAAGCTGCAATGCTGTGTCTGAGTGATTGTGTGTGTGACAGACGTGTGTAAGCACACACACACTCGTGCACCTGTGCACGGGCCCCGTGCCGGGCAGGCTCAGAAGGGCAGGGCGTGTCCCTCGTTAAAGCTGAGGAGGGCTTCTCAGTCACCAGCATTGGTGGCCCTGCTGGGCTGCTGGGCTAAGTGTGTGCTTGGTCTCCTGGGAAGCCAGCCCCGTTCCTTGAGGAGGGGCTGCTTGCAGGGGCCCCTGCTCCTCCCGTGGGTATGTGTACCGTGGGGCCCCGGGCCTCGCCTCGCCCAGAGTCAGCTTCAGACACAACTGGCTCCAGCCCTGGCCAGGCCGTGGGGCAGAGGCCTGTTCCTTGTCTGGATCGGGCCACCAGCCTCTGTTTGGATGTCTGCCCTTTGCTGAAGGGCCTCTGCCTTTGATGCCTTTTGGTAGCAGCGGTAGCCACTCAACTTTAGGGCTTGTTTGTCTCATGCTCCACTGACCAGGGTTTTGGAGGTAGAATGTATAGAAATAAGGACGTAACCGCAGGGCAGTCTTCTCTGTTTGCGGTTCTGCCTCCTACTCCAGGCAGCCAGAATTTGTTGAGTTTCAGGTGCAAGCCCAGTGCAGGGCTGGGACACCCAAGACTGTGTCACCTGCCCGAGAAGCCCCAAATAGCACCCTTTCGTCTTCCCCCCAGCGTCCCGCCACCTCCACTGTGTATGTGAGGATTATGTTTTGGAGCTGTGGAATCCAAGAGTTTTATTTCCCCCTTAAATCATGTGCTCGCGCGGCTTTCCAACTATGTGCTTGTGGCCTCGTGGAAGGAGAGGGTGGGGGCCGCCCTGCCCCGGACAAAGAGTTTACCAATCAGCCTTGCCGCTCAGAGCTGGCCTGCTGAGTTCATCGCTAAACAATGTCCTTGAAGGCTGCTCTTTGTCAAAACAGAAAAACATTCTAAATTCCTTTAGCTCCTGTGGACGCGTCAAGACTCCAGTTTGCTCTTCGAGCATGTATGGGGGAAGTTCCCTCCGCCAGGAAGTGGAGGGGAAGGCCGCCCGTGGGTTCTGGCTGGCTGGGCTGAGGTGATGGCGCAGGTTGGGTACCCTTGGGAGATGACTCTGGTTCAGACTTTAGAGTGCAGGATGTTTATTAAGGAGCGCATGGGATCAACCCCTGGCGAAGGGAGGGCAAAGAAGCAGGTGTGGGCGGAAGGGGAAGTTGAGCGGTGATGGTGAGACAGCGGCCTTGGACAGCCCCCGGTTGACTCACTCTGAGCTAGAATGGCCTGTTAGAGTTACCCTCATGGTTTGTGCTACTGTGGTCTTGAAGCGAGCATCCTGGAGACCAGAGTCGGAAGTGATCTGTGTTTCAAGGAGTTTGGAGGAGAAGAAGGTGGGAGCTGCTGCAGGGATGAGGGAAGGGAGGGAAAAGGGGCTCCGGGAAGCGTTGTGGCCTGGGTGCCCCTCAGCAGTGTCCCAGAGATGCCTTTGGAAGTCGCCTGACCGTGTCTCTGGCTGGGCTTGGGCCCTTGATCCTGGCTTCGGCGGGTCACATGCAGCTGTGGGTCATCTAGTCACCACGAAGTTCACAGGGCTGTGGGCAAAATGAGGGTGCGGACAACGCACTGAGCTTTTTATTCCGGGGAATGAATCCCATTTGAAGGCTCAGCCTTCATTCTGAGACCATGCCCTTCTTGCTCTTTGGGTTAAAGTGGCCTTCCTGTCATGAAATAATGGTGACGGCAGATGGTAGCTGTGTTCCTGGTTTTTCTTTTTCTCTAATATTTCTTACTCAGTGGAATAACATTCTGGTGAGCTGTGTGGTTCCTTCAATTAGGTTTATGATATTTTATTGGTCTATGAAATTCAGAGACTCAGGAGCCCTGATCTAGTTCCTCATTTGGAGAAGAGAGGGGGAGCCCCCGAGAGGGGAAGGCTTGCCCTGGGTCCTCTGGCCCTGGAGGGGGGCCGCTTCCTGAGGGATTCCCTCGTCCTGCACTGGCCTGTCTGCCTCTGCTCGCTTGAGGCCCATCAAACCCACCTCCCGGTTACTTCCCTGTCACACAGGCAGGGAGCTCCTCAGGACCTGGATTGTGCTTATTTATGTCTGGTGTCTAGGAGAGTAGTCAGTATATCAGGTGCACCATAAATGTTGATTGAATCAAAATGTTGATGAATAAAATCTAAAATATGACTCAGGGGTGAGGGATGATAAATTATATATATAACATATATCATCTATCTGTATCTAATATATATATCTGAAAGCCTTATACTAATGGCACTGGCACTAATGGTGGGATTTTCGGGAACTTTGAGTGGGCAGGGCAGTATAAAGCCTGGTACATGGCACACAGTAGGTGCTCAGTAAACGCCAGATGAATAAATGAATAACAAATAATGAATAAAGTTGAAAACATCACCCTGTCAGGGATGATGGGAGTAGCATTCTTATTTTCACAGAATCTAAAGCTTAAACTAAAAGAACATGTCCATGTAGGTCGGGCAGAGCTTTTGGAGGATGTTGGGGTCTCTGCAGCATTCCAGGATTTATTCCTCACAGATAGCCCACCCCCCCCCCGCCTTGTCCACAGACTAGAGGGTCCCAGGCTGGCCCCTTTAGCAGATGGGCTCTGGGCCCTCCACCCGCTGGCCCAGAGTCTGGGACTTCAGCTGGGAGAGGGAGAGTTGCCGTCTGCCAAGAGCATGGGCTGCAGCTGACACCTTTTTTAAACACTGTGAGTGTGCTGGGGCAGTGCCTCCCCCTGAAAGCCTGAAGTTTATCTAGCTGGAGAAGAGAGGCCGCGAGTGTTTACATCTGCTCTAGTCCTGGTGTACACAGAGCTCAGAAGCTCTTAACACAAAACGGGTTCGTTTCTCCACATCAGGCTTCTGCAAAATCTGCCCATCTATGGCAGGCAGAGGAGGAACTGGGTGCAGCTTGCCCTAGGAGGGGACACCCTAACACCCGCTTGCTGGTTGCATGACTGGGGTCATCCCAGAGGCAGCCTGGGCGTTGCAGGCAGAGGGGACTTGGTGTCTGCCCCAGGTGCTGGCAAATGCGGCAGCAAGTGCTGTGGCGAGGAAAGGGGGGATGAGGTAAGGAAAGGGGGGGTGGCAAAGGGTCAGCGCTTCTGAAAGGGCTGAGTCTTAGGCCCTGCAGCGGGTCTCTCGACTGGGCAGGTGGTCTGATGGTCAGCCCAGAGTTAGGAGAAAATGTCATGTCTCTACCTTCATGAAGCTCCCAGCCAAGTTGGGGAGCCAGGTCCTGGAATAGCAGAGAGAACTCACTACCCCCTGTATTATCTGTCCCCCTCCACTCTGTCCTCTGCCACCATATGATCTTTTAAAAACACAAATCCACCATGCATTTCCTGCTTGAAACCCTTCAGTGACTTCCCATTGCTCTCTGGGTTAAGAGAAAAATAGCCCTATTCCTTTACCAGGTGTGACTGCTAACTCTCCCTCAGGACCACTTTCCTCTTGTTTCTTTTAGCAGTAGAACCTCCCCAGATGTTACCTGTCACCCGGCTGCCCAGCTAAGGACTACCTTTCCAAGCCTCCCTTCCAACCCAGGTGTGGTCACATGATTAAGATCTGGCCCATAGGATGTGGGCAGGAGCGATTTATATGTGTATATGGACAACTTCAAGGTCTCGTTTTTTTTTTTTTATTTATTTTTAATTAAAGTATAGTTGAGGGCTTCCCTGGTGGCGCAGTGGCTGAGAGTCCGCCTGCCGTTGCAGGGGACATGGGTTCGCTCCCCGGTCTGGGAAGATCCCACATGCCGTGGAGCGGCTGGGCCCGTGAGCCATGGCCGCTGAGCCTGCGCGTCCGGAGCCTGTGCTCCACAACGGGCCCTCGAGGCCACAACAGTGAGAGGCCCGCGTACCGCTAAAAAAAAAAAAAAAAAAAGTATAGTTGAGTTACAATGTTGTGTTAATTACTGCTGTACAGCAAAGTGACTCAGTTATACATATATATATACATTCTTCTTCATATTCTTTTACATTATGGTTTATCACAGGATATTGAATATAGTTCCCTGTGCTATACAGTAGGAACCTTGTTGTTTATCCATTCTATATATACCAATTTGCATCTGCTAATTCAAAACTCCCAATCCATCCCTCTCCCACTCCTCTCCCCCTTGGCAACCACCAGTCTATTCTGTATGTCCCTGATTCTGTTTCGGTTTCATAGATAGGTTCATTTGTGTCATATTTTAGATTTCACATATAAGTGACATCATATGGTATTTGTCTTTCTCTTTCTGACTTCACTTAGTAAGATAATCTCTAGTTGCATCCATGTTGCTGCAAATGGCATTATTTCGTTCTTCTTTATGGCTGAGTAGTATTCCATTGTATATATGTACCGCATCTTCTTTATCCATTCATCTGGGGTTCTTTTTGTTTTTTTGCTATTTTTTAAAAATTTATTTGTTTATTTATTTATTTATTTTTGGCTGCGTTGGGTCTTCATTGCTGCACGCGGGCTTTCTCTAGTTGCAGCGAGCGGGGGCTACTCTTTGTTGTGGTGCGCGGGCTTCTCATTGTGGTGGCTTCTCTTGCTGGGGAGCACAGTCTCTAGGTGCGCGGGATTCAGTAGTCGTGGCTTGTGGGCTCTAGAACACAGGGTCAGTAGTTGTGGCCTAGGGGCTTAATTGCTCCACGGCACGTGGGACCTTCCCAGATCAGGGCTCAAACTCGTGTCCCCTGCTTTGGCAGGCGGATTCTTAACCACTGCGCCACCAGGGAAGCCACATTCATCTGTAGATGGACATTTAGCTTGTTTCCATGTCTTGGCTATTGTGAATAGTGCTACTATGAACATAGGGGTGCATGTATCTTTTTGAATTATACTTTTGTCTGGATATATGCCCAGGAGTGGGACTGCTGCATCATATGGTAATTCTACTTTTAGTTTTCTGAGAAACCCGCATACTGTTTTCCATAGTGGCCACACCAACTTACATTCCCACAGTGTAGGAGGGTTCCCTTTTCTTCATACCCTCTCCAGCATTTGTTATTTGTAGACTTTTTAAGGATGGTCATTCTGAAGGTCTCATCTTTAAAGAGGCAGCTGGTTGCCTTTCACTTCCACTCCCCTCTTCCCACTGCCTGGAAAATGGCAACAACAGGAGCTGCCATCTTGAATCCAGAGAGGGCAGCCCTGTCTTATGGCTGGCAGAGCCCAGGGCTGTTACATGAAAAAGGAAAGGAAAAGAAAACAAACTTCTTTCTTACCTAAGGCACTGCATGTTGGGCTCTATTATAGCACTTAACCCTTCATAATACAGTATCCTTCAAGAACTTCCTTGGTGCTCACTCAGGTTAACTGTCTTTGTTCTATGCTCCAGTAGTATTTCTGTGCTTTCCTTCTTGTTAACACCCTGACCCATCACATCTGTTCAGAGTGGGTTTTCTCTGCTAAGCTAAGAAGTTCATGAGGCCAGGAATCATGTCTGTCTTGATTATGGCCATATCTTCCCTTCCCTCCATTGTGATGGGCACATTGTATATGCTCAAGGGTATTTGCTGATTAAGTAAGTGAATGAATACAGTGAAACAACTTGGGTGTAATATTAGGAATACTTTTTGCTATAAGCAACAGTGACTTAAACAAATGGGGGCTTATTTTTCTCACATAACCAGAAGTCTGGAGGTCAGTGATTCCATGCTAAACAGCTCAATGGTTTCAAAGCTCTTTGGGAATTTTGATTTTTCTTGGCCTTTACCTCATGGCTTCAAGATGGCTGCAACAGCTCCAAATATCATGTCCTTACGTGACAGCATTCCCATCCCAGGAAGGGAGCAGGAAGGAAAAGAACTCCCCTTCCAGGGCTTTCTCTTTTGTCAGGGAGGGAAATCTTTCCCAGGACCCTCCCAGTAGATGTCCCTTATATTTTATTGGCCAGAACAAGGTCACATGACCACCCTTAGCTACATGGGAAGTTGGGAGAGGAAGTGTCTTCCTTCTTCAGGACGCAACTGGATTTTGGCACTGTGGGACTCACTGGGGCTGGTGGGAAGAAGCCAGTTCTAAGAGCCCTTGCCTTTTCCTTACCCACGTGGTACCATATTCAGGAAGTCCCAGGGACCATGGGGTATCATGATGTGGTCACAAATCATGCGTTGTTCTTAATGCTTGCTGGAGAATGTCACTTTCTATCTCTTGAAATTCTCTTCTGGACACTGGCCTGCCCAGGAGACTGAGCTCTGCCAATGAGCTCACCTGTTCCAGTACAGTCCATCAACTATCATCTCTGTGGTCACAGCAGTAGCTGTGCACCACACACGTGCCCATGTGCGTGGTGACTGAACAAGTTATATAACCTCTTCATGCCTCATCTTCCTCATTTGTCAAGTGGGACTAGTTGTCCTATCTCATGGGACTGTTTTTGTGCCAGTACCTGGCACATAGGGCTAAATAAGAGCTTGCTGTTGTTATTTCATCATATCCCCATTTCACACATGGGAATATATGCTCAGAAGAGTTAAAGAACTTGCCCAAGGTCATGCAGTTGGGGGAGCCAACAGTCAAAGCCTGATCTGTCTGACTCCAGAGCCCACACACTTTCTTCTCCTACCACAGGGCTTCTCTGAGATGACAAATTTGTACTGAATGTTCCAAGGGTGGGGTGTCTTGCCACAGACACTATGTATGAATCCTTTTAGGGCCCGGATGGAATGCTGCCTCCTCCTGGAAGCCTCCCTGGATACTTGCTCTCTACTCCTCACTGGCACATGGAAGCTTTTCTGGAGGACACGGGAGCTGCCCCTTGTCTCTTCCTTGGAGGGCAGAGAATGTCAGTCTTGGCCAGTGTTGTGGTCATCAACACAGATACAGTCTTAGCCCTCCGGGGCACCTAGTCCTGATAAGGACACTGATGCCCAGGTGAGGCACTCACTCCACGTCAGACAGCCAGTACTAACAGAGCTGTGTCTGGAGCTCCAGCCTCCAAATTCCCCATGCAGTGCTGTTTCCTCAGGGCTCCCTCCATGACGTGAGCACTTTGCAGAAACAGCAGCTCATCCAAAGGACACCCTCATTCAGGTTGGACTGAGCGTGGGGATCACTGGAGATCCTGGCCTGAGACTAAGGGAGATCATCTCTGATCTTTCGCCTCCACCCCCGTTCCTACCTGGGCCGAGGTCCTGGGTCCGTCCCCTGCACGTGTGTCAACTGCTGCCTGAGTGTCTGTAATACACAGATGACGACACTGAGGACAACATCATTGCTTTAATCCTTGTGAGCACAAGGGCTTCAAGCAGCCTCTCAGTCTCAAATGATGATTGATGAGGATGATAACGATAACCATGGCCAGGGTTAAGATTTATTGAGCCAAACCTCCTTGTAATAAGTGTGCATAATCTCTAATCAGCAGGTCTTCCCGCACACACTCCTTTCTCCTGCTGTGTTCTGCATCTCAGAAAACTGACCACATCCACCCAGTTCCCCAAGCCTGAAACCGGGGCATCACCATCAGCAACTTCTGCCCTCGCTCTCTCCCCACTATCACCTACTCCCATCCATTCTACATCCTAAATCTTAACCCATCCACTTCTCTCCATTCCCACTGTTTGTCCTCCCCCCTCCAATTCCCTGTTCAATCTACTGAGAGCCATAGGCTCTTGCCTCAAGTCTTGTGGTTCCCAAACTTTGCTGCACGTTAGAATCACCTGGGGAGCTTTGAAAACGCCTGATGCCACGTCACACCTCAGACCAATTAAGCAGGAGGTATGGGGGTGGGAGGCAGGCATCAGTGCTTTTTATTTTATTTATTTTTTATTTTTTTGCGGTACGCGGGCCTCTCACCGCTGTGGCCTCTCCCGTTGTGGAGCACAGGCTCTGGACGCCCAGGCTCAGCAGCCATGGCTCACGGGTCCAGCCGCTCCGCGGCATGTGGGATCTTCCTGGACCAGGGCACGAACCCGTATCCCCTGCATCGGCAGGCGGACTCTCAACCACTGCGCCACCAGGGAAGCCCCATCAGTGCTTTTTAGAAATCCCCAGGTGGTTCCAGTTTGCAGACAAGTTTGGGAACTACTCTTCCCTTGTTCCGAGACCCTCTTCCACACACTTTCACTTGGGCAGCTTCCACTTAATCTGGCAGGTCTCTCTTTCTTTTTTTAAAATTTATTTGGTTGCACTGAGTCTTAGTTGTGGCAGGCGGGCTCCTTAGTTGCAGCTCGCTGGCTCCTTAGTTGCAGCCCGTGGGTCCTTAGTTGTGGCAGGCGGGCTCCTTAGTTGTGGCTCCAGGGCTCCTTAGTTGCGGCTCACCAGCTCCTTAGTTGTGGCATGTGAACTCTCAGTAGCGGCATGCGTGTGGGATCTGGTTCCCTGACCAGGGATCGAAACAGGCCCCCTGCATTGGGAGCACAGAGTCTTATCCACTGTGCCACCAGGGAAGTCCCTGGCAGGCCTCTCTTTAACATTGCTGCCTCCTGGAAGCCTTTCTGGAACAGACAGATCTAAGCAACTGCTCCTCCCCTCGACACTTAACCACTCTGTGTTGTTATTGCTTTTTCAAATGTCTGCCTTCCCTCCCTATCACCACCCCCTTCCTCACTGAGTGGAAACATTAATGGAACCAATCCTCACAACAACACGAGAGGTAAGTTTTATTAATCTTATGATTTTGAATATTGCCCCAGGTTTTTATTTTTGCAGTTTATCTGTTTACAGTGTTTGAAGCATAAAGAAAAGCATTTTCTCTTTAAATGTGGATGTAGATATAAAGATGTTTGTTCTTAATACTCTTAAAGCCAGTGTTTTCCTGTTTTCTGTTTGAAATGCCCAAGCCATAGCTAATAATTCCTGAGGGACCTTGAGACTATGGAAAATACCCCATATTTAAAGCTGATCATAGATTATGGTTATTTCCTCTCAATCATCTACCGATGTTGCTTTTCTGTGGTCTAGATTCAAGAGCTAAAAATGAAGAATCTAATGTTTGCTTGATACTCTTTTTTTTTTTTGCGGTACGCGGGCCTCTCACTGTTGCGGCCTCTCTCATTGTGGAGCAAAGGCTCCAGACACGCAGGCTCAGCGGCCATGGCTCACGGGCCCAGCCGCTCTGCGGCATGTGGGATCTTCCCGGACCGGGGCACAAACCCGTGTCCCCTGCATCGGCAGGCGGACTCCCAACCACTGCGCCACCAGGGAAGCCCTGCTTGATACTCTTTTAAGGAACCTATTCTCTCTGCTGGAAGATTGTAGCTTTTTCTCTTTTCTCTATGGAATTCAGGAATTTGCCAATTTATACCCTGTGTATAAAAGAGTATCAGTTTTAAATATGGTACTCAGTGAGTCCTTTCAGTTTGAAAGCACAAGTTTTTCTTCACCGGGAACTTTTCTTCTATAATTTCTCTATTTTCATATTATGTAAGAATGTTTTCAGGTGTAAGTAGCAGAACATTTGAATAAAGAATGACTTGAATAAATAGTTGCTTATTTTCCTCACTTCACAAGGCACTGGGTAGGCAGCTGCTGGCTTGGGTTCTGTCGTTTGACAACATCAGCGTTTGGGCTGGTATCTCCTCAATTCTCTTGGCCTCTCTCTTGTGGTCACAGGACGGTTGCCGCAGCTCCAGGCACTGTGTTTGCAGTCAAGTTAGGAAGAAAGGAGAAAAAAGTGCGGCACTAATTGCATATGCATTTTATATCAGAAAAGACGAAAGTGTTTCTGGATGCTTATGTCTCATGGGCTGGAACAGTGTCATATAGCAAGGGAAGCTGGTAGTAAGTGTCCAGCCTCCATAGTGGAGTCAGAGGAGGGAGGAGGAGGTTGGCCACGGGGTTCAGCTAGTCAGCCAGTAGCTTCTGCTACATTTCTTCATCCTGGATCTGGCCTCCACATCTCTTATCTTTTTCTTCTGATTTCCACGTCTTTGTGTTTTTTGCTCTGAATTGTGAGGTACTTCTCTCGCTTTGTCTTCCAGACTCAATTCCCATCCCTGACTGTCTCTATTAAATTGTTATATTGGAAAGTCATACTTTTTAGGGAATTCCCTGGCGGTCCAGTGGTTAGGACTGTGCCCTCTCACTGCCGAGGGCCCGGGTTCAATCCCTGGTCGGGAACTAGGATCCCGCAAGCTGCGCAGCGCGGCCAAAAGAAACAACAAAAAAAGAAAGTCATATTTTTTAGTTAGCAGGAATTTTTTTGTGTGTCCTCCAACTGCATCTTCCCATAACCAATTTTTCTTTATTTGAAGTCCTCTCTTTCTTGCTACTTCTACTTAACGCGCTCACCTAGGGCTTCCTCCCGTATGTTACTGAGTCCTTTTAAATAGGTGTGATTTTTCTTTCCTTCCTCATATTTTTTCCCCCTTGGTCCCCATAGAGGCCAGGCTGTTGACATGTTTAGAACAGGGACCAAGCCAGTAAGCGGTGGAAGACACAGCAGTTTATGCTCTCCTGGGCCTTTGGCGAAGGAAAGGTCTGGCAAACAGTCACTCCTTCGCCTCTCTCCACTCTAGGCATCCCTGGAGGCTCGCTGGCCACCTGCAACCCATCAGTCCACCAGTGCTGCCCCCCACTCCGTGGTGGTCAGCTGGGCGGCGCAGGCCCCCAGGACCACACACGGCCTGCAGGCAGAAGCAGCCCCTCCCTGAGAAGAGTTAGGGTTCCACGGGGGTGGGGGCAGGTCACCTCTGGGAACCAGAAAGTCCCTTCTACCTGGTGCCGAAAGGAGGCTGTGCCCCTTCTCCCACCTCTGGCCCTTCAGCTGTAGCTCAGGAGGGTGGAGCCCCAAACCTGCTCTTGCCCTTGGAGATGTAGGGTCTCCCTGCGGCCTCAGGTACTCCTTCCTGGCTTCCGGGTTATGTCACGCAGAGAGTGGGTGGCAGGCAGGGGGAGGGGGTAAGGGATGTGCAATCACTGCTCAATCAAGGCAATCTCAGGATTCACTTGAGCCCAGTTTATAAAGGTTTGGCTTTTGCTTAATACCTGGGTACACTCTGTACAAACAAATGTTATAAATCCAGGTGCGACTTACCTGTCTGCTAAAACAGGCCTGGTAGGGCTTCTCTGGAGGCATTTTATCGGGAGTTTGAATTAGTGATTTCAAACAGTGGGTTATGACTAGTGTTAAAAGCGACAGTATAGAAAATATAAGAACGCATCCTGCGGCAAGGGTGAGTTTGTTTCATGCAACTTTGCTCAGTTTTGTGTTTTGTATGTACATTGGGCTGTAACGTAAACTACAGTTCTGGGTCATGTTAAAAAAAATGTATAAGCAGGGGAATTCTCTGGTGGTCCAGTGGTTAGGACTCTGCACTTTCACTGCTGTGGCCCGGTTCAATCCCTGGTCGGGGAATTAAGAGCCCACAAGCCATGCAGCGCAGCCAAAAAAAAAAAAGTATAAGCGGTATTGAATTGGAGGATGTTCTGGGGACAGTTGTTTTGGCTTCACAAGAGAATAAAATTAGAGGAAGATGAGATCCTTTACTAGAAGAATTCCATAACTCCCTCCACCCCAGCTGACTTTATTTATTTATTAAAAAAAATTTTTTTTAAATTTATCTTTGGCTGTGTTGGGTCTTCGTTGCTGCGCGCGGGCTTTTCTCTAGTTGCGGCGAGCGGGGGCTACTCTTCGTTGTGGTACTTGGGCTTCTCATCGTGGTGGCTTCTCTTGTTGCGGAGCACAGGCTCTGGGCACACGGGCTTCAGTGGTTGTGGCTCGCGGGCTCTAGAGCGCAGGCTCAGTAGTTGTGGCACACAGGCTTAGTTGCTCCACGGCATGTGGGATCTTCCCGGACCAGGGCTCGAACCCACGTCCCCTGCATTGGCAGGTGGATTCTTAACCACTGCGCCACCAGGGAAGCCCCCCCCAGCTGACTTTAAATGCAGGTTCCTATGGCATTTATGATGCACTAGAACTAACTACTGTTTGGCAGCCTAAACTCATGGTGTTTTTCCCCAGCCCCTACTTGACCCTCCAGAAGTCAGACCAGCCTGCTTTCTCTGCAGTCCTCGTGAAATCTCAGAGAATTTGCTGGGGCAGAGAGGCAGCCAGCATTGCTCCAGGGTTTGGAGGGAAGCTTGAGGAGGCTGAGCAGGAGGTGGAAACCAGCCCCGGGTCCGAGTTCCTGCGCGGACCCTGAAGGGCTGTGTGACTTTGGGCGCACACTCCGAGACTGTGTCTCCTCGTGAGTGAAGCAAGAAGTATCCTCCTCGTCTTGTTTCCCACACAGAGCGATTCTGATGACCCACAGAAAAGGAAAAAAACCACATTTCAGTCAACACATGTTTGTAACAGAAAATGGCATTTTGCTAGTGGAAGGCCTTTTGTTTTCTCTAAGCCGGGCAGAGGGGGACTTGGGAATGTACGACAGAATGTAGGTGCTGCAGCTGAGGTGAATTTGCTCAGCAAACAAGAAAGAGGAAGTTGAAATGGCCTGAGGGGAAATACCGGAAGTAGGAGAAAGGAGGCGGCGTTTCTGGGAGAAGAGAACTGGCTCCTCCCGGGACAAGTTTTTCCTCAAATGTCTGTGTGACTGGCTTTCTGGTGGGAGCCCGGGGGAGGACGGAACCTGCAGTCTGAACGGGGCTGCAGGCAGAGCCGGCCCGCGCTGCGAGGGACAGCTGACCTGTGGCTTCCGTGTTTAATGAGCAGCTATGTGTGCCCAGCACCCCCCCAGGTCCCCAGATACCAGGTGGTGAGATGGCCCCTGCCGACAACCGAGTGGGGAGGGGGGCGATATCCAAGTAAATCTGGGGGTGGTGAGGGTTCTAATAAGTGGGTGAAAGCACTTTGTCAGCTGTAAACTGGGCAGTCTACCTTTAATGGGGTCCCCTAGCAACCAGCACAGGGCAGGATGCTGTGCCCTGTTAACCTTCCTGGCATAGGCCAGCAGATCCATGTACGTTTTCTGAGTGTAAAACCTTACACCCCTTCCTCAGTAGCTGCAAGATCAAGTCCAGACCCCACTTCTGTGTCCCCCAAGGCCTATTCCTGGTACCTTCTGACCACCCTGGGGGCCCAGCCACCTCCTCTGAGACTCCCCTTCCCCAGCAGCACCCAGCCTTCCAGAAGCAGGTGCCCTGCCCTCCCGAGTGACAGGTGGAGCTATTGCTGCCGCCCTGATGGCTGGCACTCACCACTCCCAGTGAGTCACGCAGGCCTGGCCCAGCAGCCATTGTTCCCACGGTGCTTTCCCAGAACGCCTGGCTGGGCCCCAGTGAGACCAACCCCTACAGGTGGCCGGCTGCGAGACTCCTCCTCTGTCAAAGCTCTGTGAGGCCAGCTTGGAATCTCCTCCAGAAAGGCCCCTCCCTTATGAGGAGAAGAGATGGGAATGGCGTTTTCTCAGTCTGTCAGCCCTTGGCATTGCCCACTTAAAAGAATCTATTACTTAATTTAAAAATGTACAAAGGATAAAAACAGAAAATTTATAGAACCACCAATGGCTGATCAACATGTAAAAATACACTTGACCTCACTAATTATCAGGGAAATGCAAAATAAAAGGGAACATTTTTCTTTTTAAAAAACATTTATTGTGCAATATAGCACACATGTAGAAAAGGGCATAAAAGATAAATAGGTAGCTGTAAGCAGGATTCTGGCCTTCTTTGAGCTTGAGTTCCTCTGTCCGTTTATGAGGCAGGTGGACCTAATGATATCTGAAGATCCTCCCAGCTCGGGTACTCCTTGAATCACCACTGTCAGCCTTGGTTTACCGCTAATTCCCTCTGTGACCAGGGGAAATATCCTAACCTCCCTGTTTTCTCATTTGTAATTGGGCATACAAACACCTATCCAGCCTACCTCCCAGCGCTGGCAGGTGGCTCCAAAAATTTTGAAGGAGAAACCAGCCAGAGGATAAATGTCCTAGGAGGGTGGATGCTAGGCTCAGGGCCAGCACCTGGGCTATGAAGAGATGGAAGGGGTTCTGGTGGTCTCCAAGGCCTGGCCCCCTCCATGTCTACTGGTCCCCATTGGACTGCACAGAGGCAACCCAGCTGTGGGCAGATTTGACTCAGTTCTTTAGGAGCTGTTTTGTTCTAGGTACAGTGCTTGATAATTTCATTTGGTTACCTTGAAGCATCCCATTTCACAGATGGCATTGGTGTCCCAGGAGGGTAACAAAGTTCCCAGTATCCTCATTCAGAGTTGGCTTGCACGTGGTAGGTCTGGCATGTAACCTGCCCCCTGACTGTGAATCAAATGTTTTTCACGAAGCTGTGCTGCTTCAGGGAGCTTGACTCACCTTCAGCAGGTCCCCTTCGTCCCACTCCTATCCCAAGGGATCCCTTAGAATGAGTTTTCCTCTTTCCCCCATGATAACCTTCAGATAGCTGAAGTCACTGGTCCTATCCCCTGAGTCTTCCCTTCCCCTTTCTCTGACTTTTCCTCTGAGGGCACAGTTTGAAGCCCTCACACCACTGGCTAGTCCCTTCTGAACATCTGTGAGATCATGGGAAGGGTAGAAAGAAATAGGATGACCATCTTGTCCTGGTTTTGCACAGGACTCTTTTAGCACCAAAACTCCTAGATCCCAGGAAACCCCTCAGTCCCAGGTGAACTGTTACGGTTTCTAGGGACTGTCCCAGTTTTAAAACTGAATGTGCCATGTGCCCCAAGCCACTGATAAATACTAGTTATTGAGATGTTAACAGCTGTTGTCTGGGGGAAATAGGATTGTGCAGTCAAATATAGTTGGGAAAAGCTGCATCCCCATCTTTCCTCCTGGAGAGAAACAATATCCATTCTCATATTAAAGGATATGAAAAAGTCCTGCAGCATTTCCCAGACTTTTTTGATAGATTCTTTTTAAGGAAACACGTAAAAGCTCAGAACTACCATCTTGCAGAAACACACAATAACACTATGTAAAGTTTCAGCTCTGATCAGTATTGAACTCTTAATGTTTGCACTGTTGTGTATTATTTCTCTTTGCTTTTTAAGGCACATAGTTAACACGTTTCATTCTAGTGTAGCTGGGGCCACAACTGCATTCAGTAGAAAGCACATCATTTGCTGGCTCAGAGTATTTGACCTTCCCACTGGAGAAAAGTCAGTTTACTTCTCTGAACCTCAGTTTCCTCATCTGTAAAGTGGGATTCATCACATCAAATTCCAGGGGTGGTGGGGAATTAAGAGGTGATTATGTGAGGGACTTCCCTGGTGGTGCAGCAGTTAAGAATCTGCCTGCCAGAGGGAGGAACACTCCCAAACTCATTCTACGAGGCCACCATCACTCTGATACCAAAACCAGACAAAGATGTCACAAAGAAAGAAAAGTACAGGCCAATATCTCTGATGAACACAGATGCAAAAATCCTCAACAAAGTACTAGCAAACAGAATCCAACAGCACATTAAAAGGATCATACACCATGATCAAGTGGGGTTTATCCCAGGAAAGCAAGGATTCTTCAATATACACAAATCAATTAACGTGTTACACCATATTAACAAATTGAAGGAGAAAAACCATATGATCATCTCAATAGATGCAGAGAAAGCTTTCGACAAAATTCAACACCCATTCATGATAAAAACTCCAGAAAGTAGGCATAGAGGGAACTTTCCTCAATGTAATAAAGGCCGTGTATGACAGACCCACAGCCAACATCGTTCTCAGTGGTGAGAAACTGAAACCATTTCCACTAAGATCAGGGACAAGACAAGGTTGTCCACTCTCACCACTATTATTCAACATAGTTTTGGAATTTTTAGCCACAGCAATCAGAGAAGAAGAAGAAATAAAAGGAATCCAAATCGGAAAAGAAGAAGTAAAGCTGTCACTGTTTGCAGATGACATGATACTATACATAGAGAATCCTAAAGGTGTTACCAGAAAACTACTAGAGCTAATCAATGAATTTGCTACAGTAGCAGGATACAAAATTAATGCACAGAAATCTCTTGCATTCCTATACACTAATGATGAAAAATCTGAAAGTGAAATTAAGAAAACACTCCCATTTACCATTGCAACAAAAAGAATAAAGTATCTAGGAATAAATCTACCTAAGGAGACAAAAGACCTGTATGCAGAAAATTATAAGACACTGATGAAAGAAATTAAAGATGATACAAATAGATGGAGAGATATACCATGTTCTTGGGTTGGAAGAATCAACATTGTGAAAATGACTCTACTACCCGAAGCAATCTACAGATTCAATGCAATCCCTATCAAACTACCACTGGCATTTTTCACAGAACTAGAACAAAAAAATTTCACAATTTGTATGGAAACACAAAAGACCCCAAATAGCCAAAGCAATCTTGAGAAAGAAAAACGGAACTGGAGGAATCAGGCTCCCTGACTTCAGACTATATACTACAAAGCTGCAGTAATCAAGACAGTATGTTACTGGCACAAAAACAGAAATATAGATCAATGGGACAGGATAGAAAGCCCAGGGATAAACCCACACACATATGGTCACCTTATCTTTGATAAAGGAGGCAAGAATATACAGTGGAGAAAAGACAGCCTCTTCAATAAGTGGTGCTGGGAAAACTGGACAGCTACATGTAAAAGAATGAAATTAGAACACTCCCTAACACATACACAAAAATAAACTCTAAATGGATTTTGAATGTAAGGCCAGACACCATCAAACTCTTAGAGGAAGACATAGGCAGAAAACTCTATGACATAAATCACAGCAAGATCCTAGAGAAATGGAAATAAAAACAAAAATAAATGGGACCAGAGGAAACTTCAAAGCTTTTGCACAGCAAAGGAAACCATAAACAAGATGAAAAGACAACCCTCAGAATGGGAGAAAATATTTGCAAATGAAGCAACTGACAAAGGATTAATCTCCAAAGCATACAAGCAGCTCATGCAGCTCAATATCAAAGAAACAAACAACCCAATCCACAAATGGGCAGAAGACCTTAACAGACATTTCTCCAAAGAAAATATACAGATTGCTAACAAACACATGAAAGAA